>NC_134833.1:24027390-24355221 GCF_004210375.1 Tachypleus tridentatus | reverse complement strand
TTTTTAAATATTTATAAAAAGTACTCACTCAGACCATGATCAAAGTTAACATTCTTGTGATTAATCATATATTTCACCAGCAGATGTAGATGGGAGAAAATTATAAGAGGAGGAGGAAGAACTGGCTTTTGTTCATATTCCATTACCACTCGAAATCTGTTGTACTTCCATACTTCTTGGGCCATGGCATTGACTTCCATGAAAATGTTACTGAAAAAGTATGCCTAATTAATAAATCTCTTATCTGATGATTATTTCCAGCTGTAGGTAGCTGTTACAGAAAGAAATCTATTCATTAAATATAAAAACTGTCAACTTGTGCATGACTTATCTAAAAAATGTATCTCAGGATGGCTCGTAAGGTTATTAACACTTTTACTAATAAATTAACCAGAAAATGGCTTAAGAAAGTCATAACATTATTCTGTGCTGTATTTGTAAAAGTATTAATACTCATACCAGCCATCCTGAGATACATTTTTATCTCAAGTATGTTTCTTGTCACCACGAATAACCTAAAAAATGTTGTTTTTGTTTTAAGCTTGATAATTACTACCACAGCGTATCTTCATATGACATATCTCTAAAAGATACTTGATAATGTCCCTTCCTAAAAGAAAAACCTTGACAGTGTTACTTAACTCACATCATAACAAAATGGCTTCCACAAATGACACAAAGATATACGAAATTATCTGGTTTTTAACTTCAGACTTACTTTGTTCAACCTTACAGGATGCTCTGTAGCAGGTAAACATGTTGAACTATTGAACAAGATCTACAGTTGATTTAGATATGTGAAATAATTTGGTTTTTAACTTCAGACTTACATTGTTCAACCCTACAAGATGCTCTGTAGCAGGTAAACATGTTGAACTATTAAACAAGATCTACAGTTGATTTAGATATATGAAATAATTTTGTTTTTAACTTCAGACTTACATTGTTCGACCCTACAAGATGCTCTGTAGCAGGTAAACATGTTGAACTACTGAACAAGATCCACAGTTGATTTAGATATGTGAAATAATTTGGTTTTTAACTTCAGACTTACATTGTTGAATCTTTCATCACTGATTATCGTAAGTATTACAAACTAGGATAACATTACAGGATGCTGTATAGCAGGTAATAAACATGTTGAAATATTGAACAAGATCTCTTGTGAATGTAGATTTCTACATTAAGCTTTATTAGGGATTAGAATATTACAAGTACATGTTTTTGTAATACTAGTTAAAAATACTATGATGATTCACTCACAAAGAGTTACCTGTCAAATAAAAACTTTCTATCCTTATTTCTTCATGATTTTCTAATGTTTAATTTCAAAGGACCTTCTATGTATATGTTATGAACTAATAATGGTTAGTTTTCATGTTTACCAACTAGTTCTGATAATCTTTACAAATTTGGCCTCATAGGTGTAATAAATAATCATGAAAAATTACTGGTACTCACACATTAACTCCTTGTCTCAAACTTAGTAAATATGTTTAGACACTTCTCAGCTTGTAATTTGTTTGGAACAAATTGCGATTGTTTTTACACTAAACTAATAAATCCCGATGCTTCATTCTTGTCATTATTAAGTTTGATTTAAATGAATAAATTAACAAATAACTGAATAATAAATTAAGAGACAAACTTGAAGACAGCAATCAATAAGTTGACAAGCAGAATGTTTGCAATCAACAAATACACAGCCATAATGGCAGGGTTGAGCCACTTGCCAGTTGGACAGGTCTCTTCATCAAGGCACTCGGCTAGAAAGTGGAGAAACCTAAGTAAGCGCTGGTCATACAATTATAAACAAATAGAGCAATCAGGAACAAAAGAGGTAATAACAGAAACAGATGTTGTGTTAAATCTTATTAGGTAATAACAGAAACAGATGTTGTGTTAAATCTTATTAGGTAATAGCAGAAACAGATGTTGTGTTAAATCTCATTAGGTAATAACAGAAACAGATGTTGTGTTAAATCTCATTAGGTAATAACAGAAACAGATGTTGTGTTAAATCTCATTAGGTAATAACAGAAACAGATGTTGTGTTAAATCTCATTAGGTAATAACAGAAACAGATGTTGTGTTAAATCTCATTAGGTAATAACAGAAACAGATGTTGTGTTAAATCTCATTAGGTAATAACAGAAACAGATGTTGTGTTAAATCTCATTAGGTAATAACAGAAACAGATGTTGTGTTAAATCTTATTAGGTAATAACAGAAACAGATGTTGTGTTAAATCTTATTAGGTAATAGCAGAAACAGATGTTGTGTTAAATCTCATTAGGTAATAACAAAAACAGATGTTGTGTTAAATCTCATTATATAATTTAGATAAACAGTGAAGCACAAATTGAAACCAACATCTAAATTGGAATTCCAGAAGTGAATTAATTAAATATATAACAATTTACAAAATTTTACATTATATCGTCAAATATTTTAATATATTCAAAATCAACAAAACCCCACAAACTATATTTACCTAATACTTTAACACACACAAATACACAACATTATGCTAAGAAAATACAGTTTGTTTCTTCAAACATTAAAAGTATACAACACGGACTGGCAGAGTCTGCTACCATAAGTATGTCTTACTCATTCTATGGAGTTGTGACATTGAAACAGGTTACAAAATTGTAAATTGATAAACTGTTATGTAATAATAAATGTACAAAAACATTAACACACAATCTCAACTTCAAGTCTAAAATATCTACAAAATAATTTGCTGGAAGTTTTTGTAACAAGCTCAAGAAATATTCATAAAGAAAACTTACGATCAATTTCACCAGCATACACTTCTCCATATAACATCCAGTAAGGCATGTGAAATATGTTACGAGCCAACTGCCAGGAAGATTCTTCCTTAGGGTAGAGAATGGACTGTCGAGCCACACCATAGCTCATCAATACTACCAGCAACAGTACACAGAAATAGATCATGTTTGACACCTATATAAAACAGAACACAGAAATAGATCATGTTTGACACCTATATAAAACAGTACACAGAAATAGATCATGTTTGACACCTATATAAAACAGTACACAGAAATAGATCATGTTTGACACCTATATAAAACAGAACACAGAAATAGATCATATTTGACACCTATATAAAACAGTACACAGAAATAGATCATATTTGACACCTATATAAAACAGTACACAGAAATAGATCATGTTTGACACCTATATAAAACAGTACACAGAAATAGATCATATTTGACACCTATATAAAACAGTACACAGAAATAGATCATATTTGACACCTATATAAAACAGTACACAGAAATAGATCATGTTTGACACCTATATAAAACAGTACACAGAAATAGATCATGTTTGACACCTATATAAAACAGTACACAGAAATAGATCATGTTTGACACCTATATAAAACAGTACACAGAAATAGATCATGTTTGACACCTATATAAAACAGTACACAGAAATAGATCATGTTTGACACCTATATAAAACAGTACACAGAAATAGATCATGTTTGACACCTATATAAAACAGTACACAGAAATAGATCATGTTTGACACCTATATAAAACAGTACACAGAAATAGATCATGTTTGACACCTATATAAAACAGTACACAGAAATAGATCATGTTTGACACCTATATAAAACAGTACACAGAAATAGATCATGTTTGACACCTATATAAAACAGTACACAGAAATAGATCATATTTGACACCTATATAAAACAGTACACAGAAATAGATCATATTTGACACCTATATAAAACAGTACACAGAAATAGATCATATTTGACACCTATATAAAACAGAACACAGAAATAGATCATGTTTGACACCTATATAAAACAGTACACAGAAATAGATCATGTTTGACACCTATATAAAACAGAACACAGAAATAGATCATATTTGACACCTATATAAAACAGTACACAGAAATAGATCATATTTGACACCTATATAAAACAGTACACAGAAATAGATCATGTTTGACACCTATATAAAACAGTACACAGAAATAGATCATATTTGACACCTATATAAAACAGTACACAGAAATAGATCATATTTGACACCTATATAAAACAGTACACAGAAATAGATCATGTTTGACACCTATATAAAACAGTACACAGAAATAGATCATGTTTGACACCTATATAAAACAGTACACAGAAATAGATCATGTTTGACACCTATATAAAACAGTACACAGAAATAGATCATGTTTGACACCTATATAAAACAGTACACAGAAATAGATCATGTTTGACACCTATATAAAACAGTACACAGAAATAGATCATGTTTGACACCTATATAAAACAGTACACAGAAATAGATCATGTTTGACACCTATATAAAACAGTACACAGAAATAGATCATGTTTGACACCTATATAAAACAGTACACAGAAATAGATCATATTTGACACCTATATAAAACAGTACACAGAAATAGATCATGTTTGACACCTATATAAAACAGTACACAGAAATAGATCATGTTTGACACCTATATAAAACAGTACACAGAAATAGATCATGTTTGACACCTATATAAAACAGTACACAGAAATAGATCATGTTTGACACCTATATAAAACAGTACACAGAAATAGATCATGTTTGACACCTATATAAAACAGTACACAGAAATAGATCATATTTGACACCTATATAAAACAGTACACAGAAATAGATCATGTTTGACACCTATATAAAACAGTACACAGAAATAGATCATGTTTGACACCTATATAAAACAGTACACAGAAATAGATCATGTTTGACACCTATATAAAACAGTACACAGAAATAGATCATGTTTGACACCTATATAAAACAGTACACAGAAATAGATCATGTTTGACACCTATATAAAACAGTACACAGAAATAGATCATGTTTGACACCTATATAAAACAGTACACAGAAATAGATCATATTTGACACCTATATAAAACAGTACACAGAAATAGATCATGTCTGACACCTATATAAAACAGTACACAGAAATAGATCATATTTGACACCTATATAAAAAACAGTACACAGAAATAGATCATGTTTGACACCTATATAAAACAGTACACAGAAATAGATCATGTTTGACACCTATATAAAACAGTACACAGAAATAGATCATGTTTGACACCTATATAAAACAGTACACAGAAATAGATCATGTTTGACACCTATATAAAACAGTACACAGAAATAGATCATGTTTGACACCTATATAAAACAGTACACAGAAATAGATCATGTTTGACACCTATATAAAACAGTACACAGAAATAGATCATATTTGACACCTATATAAAACAGTACACAGAAATAGATCATGTTTGACACCTATATAAAAACAGTACACAGAAATAGATCATGTTTGACACCTATATAAAACAGTACACAGAAATAGATCATATTTGACACCTATATAAAACAGTACACAGAAATAGATCATATTTGACACCTATATAAAACAGTACACAGAAATAGATCATATTTGACACCTATATAAAACAGTACACAGAAATAGATCATATTTGACACCTATATAAAACAGTACACAGAAATAGATCATATTTGACACCTATATAAAACAGTACACAGAAATAGATCATATTTGACACCTATATAAAACAGTACACAGAAATAGATCATATTTGACACCTATATAAAACAGTACACAGAAATAGATCATATTTGACACCTATATAAAACAGTACACAGAAATAGATCATATTTGACACCTATATAAAACAGTACACAGAAATAGATCATATTTGACACCTATATAAAACAGTACACAGAAATAGACCATATTTGACACCTATATAAAACAGTACACAGAAATAAATCATATTTGACACCTATATAAAACAGTACACAGAAATAGATCATGTTTGACACCTATATAAAACAGTACACAGAAATAGATCATGTTTGACACCTATATAAAACAGTACACAGAAATAGATCATGTTTGACACCTATATAAAACAGTACACAGAAATAGATCGTTTGACACCTATATAAAACAGTACACAGAAATAGATCATGTTTGACACCTATATAAAACAGTACACAGAAATAGATCATATTTGACACCTATATAAAACAGTACACAGAAATAGATCATATTTGACACCTATATAAAACAGTACACAGAAATAGATCATATTTGACACCTATATAAAACAGTACACAGAAATAGATCATGTTTGACACCTATATAAAACAGTACACAGAAATAGATCATGTTTGACACATATATAAAACAGTACACAGAAATAGATCATATTTGACACCTATATAAAACAGTACACAGAAATAGATCATATTTGACACCTATATAAAACAGTACACAGAAATAGATCATATTTGACACCTATATAAAACAGTACACAGAAATAGATCATATTTGACGCCTATATAAAACAGTACACAGAAATATATCATGTTTGACACCTATATAAAACAGTACACAGAAATAGATCATATTTGACACCTATATAAAACAGTACACAGAAATAGATCATATTTGACACCTATATAAAACAGTACACAGAAATAGATCATATTTGACACCTATATAAAACAGAACACAGAAATAGATCATATTTGACACCTATATAAAACAGTACATACTATTACTTTAGGATATAAAGATTAAAAACTTGTAGACTACTACAACAAGAGAACATAGAAATATATCATGTTTATGCCAATATAAAATACAAAATATACTATTACTTTAGGATATAAATATTAAAAACTTGTAGTCTACTACCAACAACAGAACATAGAAATAGATAATGTTTGATAACTATATAAAATAGAACACAAAATATACTATTACTTTAGGATATAAAAATTAAAAACTTGTAGCCTACTACCAACAACAGAACATAGAAATAGATAATGTTTGATAACTATATAAAATAGAATACAAAATATACTATTACTTTAGGATATAAATATTAAAAACTTGTAGTCTACTACCAACAACAGAACATAGAAATAGATAATGTTTGATAACTATATAAAATAGAACACAAAATATACTATTACCTTAGGATATAAAAATTAAAAACTTGTAGACTACTACCAAGAACAAAACATAGAAATAGATAGTGTTTAATAACTATATAAAATAGAATACAAAATATACTATTACTTTAAGATATAAAAATTAAAAACTTGTAGACTACTACGAACAACAGAACAGAAATAGATAATGTTTGATAACTATATAAAACAGAAGATGTTGTGTTATTTAAAATATTTACTTTGATACATAAATTTTCTAAATCTTGAAAGTTAATCCTCTGGGAACTAGATTTGTGTCTTCATTAATATTCAATAAATGAATATTTAAGTCATTGGAACATCCTGACATCATATACCATGCTCCTTAAGCCTAACTAGTCTCAACTGATATCGGTTATAGAAAACAATTTCCATATCTTTAAAACAAATATAATTTAATGCAAACACATTTTCAGAAAAGAAAAGAACATTTAAACAAAATATAAAAAGTTCCCAGTTATGTTTTTTTGTTGTTGTTGTTGTTTACTAATTCTTGTAAAATTCACATTAGATTAAGTCACTTTTCTCTGATGGAACTAGGTCTTGTCACTTTTCCAGGAAATTATAATTTTCCAGCCACTCTGAATTGATGTAAATAGTTTACAATCTACTCTGTCCAACAGTATTTAAACTTTGAATTAGTTATTTTCAAAGATAATGTTCATTAGAAGTTGCTCATATCATATTTTGTGATAAAAAGAGTTTGGAATGAGAGAGTCTAATAATAAAATCAGTAACAGACGAAACTCCACTGTAAGCAATGGTTTATTAGAAAATGCAAACCTAAGCAGTAGGATGGGTACACTGATGTAACAACTTTGACTAGTGTTATTTAACAGATCTCCTCAGAGCTGCACAGAAATGCATGTTGGAACAGTTTTTGTTTCATGAATTCCACCAATATTTTACTAAATTATGAAATATTAATTGTAAAATGTTTTTGAATTAGAAATTACCAAAATAGCTATAATTATTATTTTTGATTGTATTCTAAAATGTGCTATGCAACTGTTAACTGGATACATGAAAGATGTTCACCAGTCATGGGAAGGTTAAGGCAAAGTTTTGTTCCAAAAACATCTTTACAAAAGTATTTAGAAAAGTCATTTTATTATATGATTTACAAATGATGACTTTCATTAAAAATCCCTATCATATATTATGCATTTTAAATAATCATAAAAAGAAACAACTGAATTTAAACACAGAAAATTAAAAATAGTTTAGTGTGGTCCTTATTATAATACTTGAATTCCATATATCACAGTTATACCATATAAAGAAAATCAAAACATGCTGCACCATGTCTGATGATCAAAATTCTTGCTTTCTTCAGTACATAGAAAAACTTTCACTAACATATCATTCACCTAAAACTAAGTAACAAGAAACTATAGCTTCCAAAAACTAAATAGAATATTTTGTTGTAAAGCATCAAGACATAGTGGGCTGTCTGTGTTAAGCCCTCTACACGTACTTAAACTAACTAGAAGTCATCACTAACCAGAACAGATGTTATTTTTAATTTCAACTGTGTGTTTAATATTTTCTCTAATGAAGAGATTGGATGCAGAGAAATAAAATGGACTAATCTCATGCTCTTGGAAGTAAATGAAAATATAACTAAATCATAAAAAAATGGATGTACACAATTCAACATGTTCTAGAAAATAAAAACACTTTTCATTCTGGTAAGAAATTAACAGTTTTCTCCATTTTTAGAGTTTTAGTCTGTTGCTTGTAGCAGTATAGTAACCAAAACCTCAGTGTAAAGTCAAATAAAATTAGGTTTACTTCACTGAATTATTTTAAGGATTTAAAAATTCATATAAAAATAAAGGAGAAACATTTATAAGACTGAGATATTGTGTTAACAAATACATACCATTTTACCAATCATGGTGACAAAAGGCCCAAGATATTTGTTGACACTGAAAAAGTCCAAGCTTCTGAGGTACCAGTATATAATGTCTACACAGTAAATAACCCTTCCTTCCTCATGGGTGTCAACGTGGAGCCGTAATGACATGCCCAGCAGAAAAAACAAAATAGCCACCAAGTCACAAGCATTCCATCTGTTATCCATCCAAACTGATATCTTGTGCACAAATCTAACAGGTTTGGAACACATTATCTAAAGTAAAACATACACTTTACTATCATCGATGTAAAATATCCAAAGATGTTTTTATTAAAAGAATTAGAAACCTAACTAAACTTCTGTGAACAATCACTTAAAGATATCAGCTCACATTTCATATGTGTAAGGTAACTTTTCCACAAATGTTGGACATTCTCATTTTGTTTTACACTTTTCTACAAAACTTAAGTCAATTTTGATCTATGGTATTTATGTATTATCAATATAAGTTAACAGGTTCTTGCCCGTAGTCAAGTGCAACATAAAACAGGAAATGACAAGAAATCAATCAGTCACTGGTATGCTGCTATTTACATGTAATCAACATGATTATTTCCACTGAAGGTTTTGTTTTCAACAGCTGTTGGACTTGCTTTTCCCTCTTAACTTTGGTAAACATAAAACTCTGATGTTTTAAATGGTAACATGTACACTTTTCTTATTGAAACTAATATTTCATAAGAAATATTTCAGTATATAAATAAGAAACAAGATTTTAATTATGCTGAATTACATACTACAGGCATTAGGTTAGAATGATATAACAGTTGAACTTTTGTACTTCACATCTAAAAATTATATCAAATGCAAGACTATATATAAACAATTCTCATTATCAGTTATTCTTTTAAACTTTAATTTTTATACAACACACCAAAGGTCATCACACACTGCAAACATGACTAATTAAAGGTTTATATATTACAAACACCTTAAACTGCTTTATTCGAACAACCTGAGTTGCTTTATTCCAACACCTTAAACTGCTTTATTCGAACAACTTGAGTTGCTTTATTCCAACACCTTAAACTGCTTTATTCCAACAACTTGATATATTTATTTCATACACCTTCTACTACTTAGCAGAGTTTACAGAATTCTAGGACCACTTGATTCTACAAGTGTTGTACAAGATAGTTGTTTATCTAGTTATTACAACAACTTGATATATTTATTTTATACACCTTCTACTACTTAGCAGAGTTTACAGAATTCTAGGACCACTTGATTCTACAAGTGTTGTACAAGATAGTTGTTTATCTAGTTATTACAACAACTTGATATATTTATTTTATACACCTTCTACTACTTAGCAGAGTTTACACAATTCTAGGACCACTTGATTCTACAAGTGTTGTACAAGATAGTTGTTTATCTAGTTATTACAACAACTTGATATATTTATTTTATACACCTTCTACTACTTAGCAGAGTTTACACAATTCTAGGACCACTTGATTCTACAAGTGTTGTACAAGATAGTTGTTTATCTAGTTATTCCAACAACTTGATATATTTATTTTATACACCTTCTACTACTTAGCAGAGTTTACACAATTCTAGGACCACTTGATTCTACAAGTGTTGTACAAGATAGTTGTTTATCTAGTTATTACAACAACTTGATATATTTATTTTATACACCTTCTACTACTTAGCAGAGTTTACACAATTCTAGGACCACTTGATTCTTTACAACATAGGACTGAACTGGTACTTCTGTTTATCAAGTGTGTCTGCCATTATAAGTTGCAAATGTCTTGGGTGTCATGAGACAAAAGTTTTATAATAATCCATACAAAATATAAACAAAGCAAGTTCAAAAAACCTTTTTTTTCGTTTTTTTTCCCAATTACACCAATTATTTCATGGGGGGACTATATTCATTGAAACTGTAATTTTGGGACTTTTTCATACCTGTGACTTAATACATTTATTTTTTTCCAGAATTTCCAGTACAGAAATGTTTATAGAGTTTGGCTTCCATAATTTTCCAGACCTGTTCAAATCTTAAGTTAACTCTTAGAAAACGTTTTAATGAAAAAAAAATCAATAATAATAGCCTAATTAAATTAAAAGTTTAGCGACTGTAAAATCTTCAAGCTCACCTCACGTACTTTCTCTAAGCCTAAGGTACACAGGTATGCTATTACATAGATCTCCTGCCAGGTTGGTAAATCATGCATCTTCACAAGAACAATGTAGGTGTAAAAACACATGAAGACTCCATACGCCATCTATAAAGTAATTATAATTGAAAGGTTAATGAAATATTCAAGTAAAAACTAAACCTTCAAAAGTTCTCAAAAGTGAGAACTCACAAAAACATTTAGACTATCATTTTCTAGGTTTCTAAACATTTCCAATTCCAAATAGAAATATAATATTTATACTTATAGTTCAGTAATAAACAATAACCTTCATAATACATCATTTTCTATAAAAAAGTTCAAACAGTGTTCATTGTGTAGCTGAAACCATTATTCTCAATAGTCTGTTTAGTAACCCAAACAGTTTTTGTTAACAAATCAAAGGAAATTACTATTTTTAAAGAAACTAAAGCCACCTATGGCATATTTTCATTTATATTCTCTAAATCCCCAACATTTATATGCTACGTAGCTCCATCAGACCTTAAAAACAAAAGCTTACCTTAATGAATATAAAATGGTAACAAACACTCAAAAGTAGCTTATATTAATAAAAAGGTTAATCAAATGAAATAATTTAAGAGTGAGTCAACACTATATTAACAACCTACAATTCTGATGTTTCTTTATCATGTTTTTTGAAATATCTTAATATATGCTCAGCATTACATATATCATAGGTTGAGAACCACTATATTATACAGTAAAATCAAAACATTTATTGCCAACAGATACATATAAATAACAACCTACTCCTCTCTAGCTAAACTAAGACGTTATAATTGACTAATTTTCACCAATATCTTGTAGTGTAATTACTAGGTTTACATGTCGGTCAACAGCTGTTTCATCTAGTATAAATAGAAATAACCTCACATTATTATACTAGCTAGGACTAGTTACAAATAACCTCACTGTTTATGTCACTTATACCTCCAAGCTTCAATTACATAAGCTGTCTTACTGTGTGTCCCCAGAACTTTGTGACTGGTGCTGCATAAAACTCATACACCTTCTTTCCTAATCTCAGGGGACTCTTTTTAATTTTTGGAATCAAGTTGTCGAGATCTACTCCTTGGTCATCTATAGTAAAAATGGTTCCATTTTCTACTTGATCAAGCTGTCCAGTGGATTTACATCGTGTCAAAGTTGTCGCAGTAAAAGACTAGAGAAAAAAAACTTTCTATATCACAACCATGTGATGTAATGTCTTCAAAATATAACAAAAATTACTCAAGTTACTTTGTTGTGTCCTTTGAAAAAACATCAATAAAAGTACTTTCTTTAATCTTAAATTTTCAGTTTTTTATTATTTTCAATCTAAAGGTCACCAATTTCAGCTAAACTTCATAAAACAAATAAACATAATGGAAATGTGGCAAAGATTTGTTGTGACCAAAATGACCTGCCTACAATGACATCATCATTTGCTTTGTCAAAAAAATTGACAATATTTTCTTTAACAATATTCTTGGTCAAGGTCAACTTCTGTCCAATACTTCCATCGTTTGAATATCGTAAATTTAAAAATATTCAATAAGATAAATAAGCATCTGTGGGTCAAAATATTTTTATCACCTCCTGCACTCAATAAGATTTACCAAAATATTTTTATCACCTCCTGCACTCAACTAGACTTTCTTTACCAGATGTTTTGTCATTGAAGAAAATGAAAATTTTTAAAACATATAATTTAATATAAAAGCATTTTCAGAAATAATGAGAAACCAAAAGAATTGTATTTTCATGGATGATAAGTTCTTTAACTCTTTGAGCATGGGCTTGGTCTCTGAGACTAACCTTGTAACCAATTTGCACCTGTTATAATCTTCAGAAGTTACAATGATGGAATGCGTGTGCACTCTTGTTACTGTATCCACTAATATAAAACTGACCTATCTTGGCCATGTTTTCTTGAACAAGTATTTTGTAATATATAGTCACATTTAAATTATTATACATTATATAGATTATTAGTATTTATAAACAAATTTTTTTCTTAAAACAAAAGTGAATAATGAAATAAAGCAAACAATTATCTCTTTCAGTTACAACCTTTGTACTCCATATGCAACTTTTTGTAGCTTGTTAAGCCTAACGAAATTTTGGAGATGTTAGGTTTTATAAATACATTTAAATGACCAAAACTCACAAATTATTACATCAATACTACATAATAATTTACTACATAATTAATTTATCACATAATAATTTATTAAGTTTAGTAACTAAGGTGTATTTGGGTCTAAAACAAATGTAAAATTTAAAATAGGCTAAAAACTCAATTTACCAAGCACAAAGGTTTGTCTTGAAAGAAAGAGAAAACACCCTCATATCACAAAATGACTGAGAAAGTCACTAGAATATTCTGACCTTTTGATTGGTTATTCATATGTTATACATGTACTTAAATATACAGAGTGTTCAGAAAGCCACTGTGCACTTACATATTTATTAACATACAAAACTGCACAGTGACTTTCCGAACACCCTGTATATACAAGACCATTTCCAGAAATGGAAAGAGGTGAGTGAGGCCACTGTACTTGATTCTGTACTTGAGCAATATCTCAGCGAATACAAAATATAGGAGGTTCTTATTACATATCCTAACTTGTCATCATCTGTTATTTGAGTTTCTAATTCATTCAAAACCATAGAGCTGCATTTTGACATAACAAAAATCTAATCTGAACCAGTGCTGCATTCAACATACCACATGACAGAAAAATTGATGTTTAGGTGTGCTTTCTTTAATATTCACTTTTACACTAAGAAATTAAATATATAATATTAAAATCTTAGTTATAATCTACAATTTGATATCTAACATAATGACATAAATGCATAAAACAGAAGTTCATTAAAATTTTGAGTACAAGTCAACAGATGCAATAACGTGGCCTTTCACCCATCACAAATTTGAAAAGGGTTAAGAACCTACAATTTCAAATGGGGAGACAAATTCTAAACACATTAATAAGTACATTGTTGCCTGAATAGACTTCTTGGAGCTGTCCAGGAAAATATATTTGGATTTTGTTTTGTTTTTAATAACATTAAATAAATGACAAAATATAAATTCTTAATAATGATAAAAAAATTGAACTAGTTAGAAAATTTATTTGTACTTGAATTATGAATTTTAACATGCAAACATGCACTCCACACCTGCTGTTCAAACGGGTTTAAACTATTACACAGAATTACTGTAAGTCTCGGTGATTAACTATTCTCTGTATCACAAGAACCTTACCTCTACATGACTCATCTGACTACGAGTTTCACTATCTGAATCTGATGTAGAGTCCACATCATCTTTCAGATCTAGGATGTGCTCTTCTTCAGTCTGAGGCATCAGCTGCAATTCTTCTTTGGATTTAAACTCCAGAGCAAGAATGCTCAGTGGCATCAAAATTCCCAAAATTACCTAGTTTAGAACAAGAGTCAATGTACTACACTTGAAGTCCCAAAATTACCCAGTTCAGAACAAGAGTCAATGTACTACACTTGAAGTCCCACAATTACCTAGTTCAGAATAAGTCTGGTTTGGTTTGTTTGGGATTTCACGCAAAACTACACGAGGGCTACCTGCACTAGCTGTCCCTAATTTAGCAGTGTAAGACTAGAGGGAAGGCAGCTAGTTATCACCACCCACTACCAACTACTGGGATACTCTTTTACCAAGGAATAGTGGGATTGATTGTCACTCTAAAATGCCCTCACAGCTCAATGGGTGAGCATGATCCATGTGATGGAGATTCGACCCCACGACCCTCAGATTACAAGTCAAGAGCCTTAACAACCTGGTCATGCCAAGTCTTTAGAACAAGAGTAAATGTACTACACTTGAAGTCCTACAATTACCTAACTTAGAACAAGTTTGGTTTGGTTTGTTTGGGAACCAATGTATCACACTTAAAGTCCCAAAATTACCTAGTTTAAAACAAGAGTCAATGTACTATATTTAAAGTCCCAAAATTATGTAGTTTTGAACAAGAGTCAATGTACTATATTTAAAGTCCCAAAATTATGTAGTTTTGAACAAGAGTCAATGTACTATATTTGAAGTCCCAAAATTACGTAGTTTATAAGAGTCAATGTACTATATTTGAAGTCCCAAAATTACGTAGTTTATAAGAGCTAATGTACTATATTTGAAGTCCCAAAATTACCCAGTTTAGAACAAGAGTCAATGTACTATATTTCAAATCCCAAAATTACCTAGTTTAGAACAAGAGCCAATGTACTATTATTTGATGCCCCAAAATTACCTAGTTTAGAACAAGAGCCAATGTACTATTATTTGATGCCCCAAAATTACCTAGTTTAGAACAAGAGCCAGCGTATTATACTTGAAGTCCCAAAATTACCTAGTTCAGAAGAAGAGTCAATGTACTACACTTGAAGTTCTAAAGCTACTTAGTTTAGAACAAAAGTCAATGTACTACACTTGAAGTTCTAAAGCTACTTAGTTTAGAACAAAAGTCAATGTACTACACTTGAAGATTAACTAGTGTTTACTTTTGAAGAGAGATGATAACCACACTTCTTATTTCATATTTTTGTTTCATAAAAGACATTCATATAGTAAGTTACAATATAACTCATATAATGTTCTATCTATGTCATGGTCAGTTCTGTAATAAGAATTACCTTACTACGAATGAGCCACTGAGGATCATGTTTGATATTAAATACTGTTTGTGGTAGATAAAGAAATATTTAGTAATAAATAACAGAAACTGGATCATGTGATTATATTTATTACCAGGAGTATGGATTCCTGTACTTATTCAACAAAGATACTATTATAACTTTCACATTTCATTAATTTTGTACCTTTAAGTTAATATTTCTTCTTGTCCTAAGACCTCCCATCCACAAATCAGCTAATAACATTTGAGATGCTGTGTGAGCCACAAAGCCACAGTGTTTAGCATTCACAGCAAGACTAAGGCATGTCTGTTTGCTCCAATTTTGAAGTTCATATGTGAGCAGCTGCAGAACGATATCGTCATCTTGACGATAACAATAGTCGAGGAGTTCCAAAGCCCTGGTTTCAAAATCTCTACATATCAAATAAAGTAAATAATTAAAAGTTTTTAGTTCGTTTTACTTCCCCATACAGTAATTTAGATGTGTTAATAACATATCTTTAGCATGTATCTAGTAGAACATATTAATAATACAGGGTGTTCAGAAAGTCACTGTCACAAAATTTCACAAAACAGAAAACTAAAAAACAACCTTACAAAAAGAGACATTAATTCCATTAAAAACCTAAAACAAGACAAAAACATAAAAATTCTAAAAGCAGATAAAGGTAACGCTATAGTCATAATGAACACGAATGAATACATCCAAAAAATGAATAACATCCTATCAGACACGAACAAGTTTAAACAAATAAACACAAATCCAACAAAGACACACGAGACACAACTGAACAAATTACTACTACAAATGAAAAAAGCCAACACAATTTCACAAACACTTTATTCCTACCTACGTAAAACCGACTCACGCACACACCGCAAATATAACGGCATCCCCAAACCTCATAAACCAGATTGTCCATTACGACCAATAATGTCCACATATGAATCGTTTAATTACAATCTTGGCAAATACATAGCATGGGCATTCTCCAAATATGCAACATCAGCCAACTCATTCATCAAAGACTCTTTTAATTTCAAGTCTAACCTAAATCAACTTAATCATAAAGCCTTAATGGCCAGTTTCGATGTTATATCCCTCTTTACAGAAGTTCCAACCACTGAAGCCTGCAAGATAGCCTTAGAACTCTATATCCGAGACCCTAACCCAACTATAGAAATTCCCAGTAACCAGTTAGCAACCCTCATAGAATTCACCACGATAAAGACAAACTTCATGTTCAACAACCAAAACTATATACAAACAAATGGCCTAAGCATGGGCAACCCAGTATCACCAGTCCTAGCCAATATTTTTGTGACACAAGTTGAAACACAAGCAATTAACACAGCATTACATCCACCACTATACTGGTACAGATATGTAGATGACACGGTTATGGATTTAAATCTACAGAACACATACTTAATTTTTCAATCACATTAACTCTATACATCCCAACATTAACTTCACATGTGAACAGGAAGAAAGCAATCAAATATCATTTCTTAACCTCAAAATTACAAGAACCGACACACAATTCAAAACAGAAATCTACCGAAAAATCACCCATACTGGACTATAGATTCCTTGGGAC
Source organism: Tachypleus tridentatus (assembly GCF_004210375.1). Lineage (NCBI taxonomy): Eukaryota > Metazoa > Arthropoda > Merostomata > Xiphosura > Limulidae > Tachypleus > Tachypleus tridentatus. The sequence continues at coordinate 24,337,779 of NC_134833.1, read as the reverse complement.
TCAGCACATGAAACAAAACAAAAACTCAACATACTAAGAAACCAAATAAACACAGCCATAAAACTATGCTCACCAGATAAAATTAACGATGAATTAGACAAAATAAAACAATACTTCATCAACATCAATAAGTTTCCTCCACAAACCGAAAAAAACATTATTAGCACACACCTACACAGAAAGCAAAATCAACCAACTAAAGTAAATACAGCTCACGAATCAAAAAACCACGAAACCATATACTGCTGTATACCATATATTCCTGACATCAGCAAACAAATAACCAACATTTGGCAAAATTAGTAACAAAATATGACATTCCAGTTAATACCAAATTTATTCAAAACCCGCACAAAACTGAGGTCTATACTATGTAAAACTACACTGACAAACACCACACCAACATTATTTATAAAATACAATGTGATAACTGCCACGACTTCTATATTGAGAAACAAGTAGAAAAATGGAAACCAGATTCAAAGAACATAAAAGTCACCTTCACACGTTTGAACACTGCAAGTCAAATAAACACAACATAACCATAGAAAACACTCAAATACTAAATAAAGAAACAAACATAAACAAACGCAAAATTAAAGAAGCCTTACTTATACAACAACTTAAACCCAAAATAAACCAATATAAAGGAACGCCTTTATACCTATATTAATATAATAAAATTATAGATTCAAACATCTAATACCGCCCTCTACATTTCGACACACAGTTACACAACCCCTTTCAAACATGTGGTCAGCTTCCGGTCAGTTACCTCTTTCTTTGTGAACCTGACGATGACCGAAGAAGGTCGAAACGTTGTTCGCTCTTCTATGTAAAATATTTTCTCAACCCAAACGAGCCGTTTTTGCATATAAATTTCTCACTGTGCACTTATATATTTATTAACAGACATGTTTCAATATAGAATACAGGAGGTAAATATGAATGACAATTATAAACAATGTTGAAAGTGACCCCTATTGCTTCAATACAGGCCTGGATCCTTCTTATTTTGTTTCTAAACACCGCTATCACTTGCTGGCTTGAAATAGACTGAATAAAATATGATTACAAAACTGCACAGTGACTTTCCAATCACTCTGTATATTTCAATGCGAGTAAATTGGTAATACTAAAACAATGGATAAAACATCTCTGTTATTACCAATGTAGAGTGTTAAAGAGTCTTTGGTATTTAGAAACATTTAAAAAGAAATACTCCGATGATGATACAAAACAATAATAAAGTGTTAAATAAATTATAAATTATAATTATAAAGCCATAAGTAACTCATGACCACAACTTATTAGGAAGATAATAAGAAAAACAAATTTACCAAATATATATTCAACATATTCTATTATATATGTTAGTAGAGGAGTTTTATATAATTCATTATGATAAGAACCCTACTTAAGTAAAAATGTATTCTCAAGATGGCTGATATTCAAATAAAGTACAAAATAGGATAACCTAAGAAGGTCAAAACATTCTCCTGTACTTTATTTTAATTAAAGTTTAAATACCCATACCAGCCTTCTTGAGAATACAGAGTTTTATACAAGTTGTAGCCAATAAACAAATCACTTTTTAAATATTAGTTTTAAATATGTAGCAGCCAATAAACAAGAGTTTTAAAAGTTTCATATAAGCTGCAGCCAACAACAAGACAGTTTTGAGGGTTAGTTTTAAATAAGTTTCCAATAAAAAAGACAATATTAAATATGTTACAACTAGTAAGGAAGCCAGTTTCACAGGAAGATTTAAAAATTACAGCTTAGAGTACCATATTATATCATAAGATTTTGATATAAGGACCATTTCACATCACAAAATCTTATAATTTAGCATAAAACTTCAGTTAGTAAAACCTTTAAACAGCTTTTAATCAGGTGAAATACAACACTAATGAAACCTTATCATTTAAAATGGTACTTGCATCTCTAAACAGATTAACTTTCAAAAACATTAAACAATATTTAGCTACTAAATAAGCTAGTTTTAAAACAGGTTACAGTTAATAAACAGATCAGTTTTAACTGGATATTCTACTGAAATAAGCTTTTATAAGAGGTTACAGTTAATAAACAAGATCAGATTTAACTGGATATTCTACTGAAATAAGCTTTTATAACAGGTTACAGTTAATAAACAAGATCAGTTTTAACTAGGTATTCTACTGAAAGAAGCTTTTATAACAGGTTACAGTTAATAAACAAAATCAGTTTTAACTAGGTATTCTACTGAAACAAAATTTTATAAGAGATTACAGTTAATAAACAAGATCAGTTTTAACTAAGTATTCTATTGAAACAAGCTTTTATAAGAGGTTACAGTTAATAAACAAATCAGTTTTAACTGAGTATTCTAATGAAATAAGCTTTTATAACAGGTTACAGTTAATAAACAAGATCAGTTTTAATGAAGTATTCTAATGAAACAAGCTTCTATAACAGGTTACAGTTAATAAACAAAATCCGTTTTAACTAGGTATTATAATGAAACAAGCTTTTATAAGAGGTTACAGTTAATAAACAAGATCAGTTTTAACTAGGTATTCTAATGAAACAAGCTTTTATAACAGGTTACAGTTAATAAACAAGATCAGTTTTAACTTGGTATTCTACTGAAACAAACTTTTATAGCAGGTTACAGTTAATAAACAAGATAAGTTTTATCTAGGTATTCTACTGAAACAAGCTTTTATTAGAGGTTACAGTTAATAAACAAATCAGTTTTAACTAGGTATTCTAATGAAATAAGCTTTTATAACAAGTTACAGTTAATAAACAACATCAGTTTTAACTAGGTATTCTACTGAAACAAGCTTTTATAAGAGGTTACAGTTAATAAACAACATCAGTTTTAACTTGGTATTCTACTGAAACAAACTTTTATAAGAGATTACAGTTAATAAACAAGATCAGTTTCAACTGAGTATTCTACTGAAATAAGCTTTTATAAGAGGTTACAGTTAATAAACAAGATCAGGATTAACTAGGTATTCTACTGAAACGAGCTTTTATAAGAGGTTACAGTTAATAAACAAGATCAGTTTTAACTAGGTATTCTACTGAAACAAGCTTTTATAAGAGGTTACAGTTAATAGACAAATCAGTTTTAACTAGGTATTCTAATGAAATAAGCTTTTATAACAGGTTACAGTTAATACACAAGATCAGCTTTAACTTGGTAATCTACTGAAACAAGATTTTATAAGAGATTACAGTTAATAAACAAAATCAGTTTTAACTAGGTATTCTACTGAAACAAACTTTTATAGCAGGTTACAGTTAATAAACAAGATCAGTTTTAACTAGGTATTCTACTGAAAGAAGCTTTCATAACAGGTTACAGTTAATAAACAAAATCAGTTTTAACTAGGTATTCTACTCAAACACGCTTTTATAAGAAGTTACAGTTAATAAACAAATCAGTTTTAACTGAGTATTCTAATGAAATAAGCTTTTATAACAGGTTACAGTTAATAAACAAGATCAGTTTTAACTCGGTATTCTAATGAAACAAGCTTTTATTAGAGGTTACAGTTAATAAACAACATCAGTTTTAACTTGGTATTCTACTGAAACAAGCTTTTATAACAGGTTACAGTTAATAAAGAAGATCAGTTTTAACTAGGTATTCTATTGAAACAAGCTTTTGTAACAGGGTACAGATAATAAACAAGATCAGTTTTAACTAGGTATTCTATTGAAACAAGCTTTTATAACAGGTTACAGTTAATAAACAAGATCAGTTTTAACTGGGTATTCTACTGAAACAAGCTTTTATAAGAGGTTATAGTTAATAAACAAGATCAGTTTTAACTTGGTATTCTACTGAAACAAGCTTTTGTAACAGGTTACAGTTAATAAACACGATCAGTTTTAACTAGGTATTCTACTGAAACAAGCTTTCATAACAGGTTACAGTTAATAAACAAGATCAGTTTTAACTTGGTATTCTACTGAAACAAGCTTTTATAACAGGTTACAGTTAATAAACAAGATCAGTTTTAACCAGGTATTCTATTGAAACAAGCTTTTATAACAGGTTACAGTTAATAAACAAGATCAGTTTTAACTAGGTATTCTATTGAAACAAGCTTTTATAACAGGTTACAGTTAATAAACAAGATCAGTTTTAACTGGGTATTCTACTGAAACAAGCTTTTATAAGAGGTTACAGTTAATAAACAAGATCAGTTTTAACTTGGTATTCTACTGAAACAAGCTTTTGTAACAGGTTACAGTTAATAAACACGATCAGTTTTAACTAGGTATTCTACTGAAACAAGCTTTCATAACAGGTTACAGTTAATAAACAAGATCAGTTTTAACTTGGTATTCTACTGAAACAAGCTTTTATAACAGGTTACAGATAATAAACAAGATCAGTTTTAACTAGGTATTCTATTGAAACAAGCTTTTATAACAGGTTACAGTTAATAAACAAGATCAGTTTTAACTGGGTATTCTACTGAAACAAGCTTTTATAAGAGGTTACAGTTAATAAACAAGATCAGTTTTAACAAGGTATTCTACTGAAACAAGCTTTTGTAACAGGTTACAGTTAATAAACAAGATCAGTTTTAACTAGGTATTCTACTGAAACAAGCTTTTATAAGAGGTTACAGTCAATAAACAAGATCAGTTTTAACTAGGTATTCTAATGAAACAAGCTTTTATAAGAGGTTACAGTCAATAAACAAGATCAGTTTTAACTAGGTATTCTACTGAAACACGCTTTTATAAGAGGTTACAGTTAATAAACAAGATCAGTTTTAACTAGGTATTCTACTAAAACAAACTTTTATAGCAGGTTACAGTTAATAAACAAGATCAGTTTTAACTAGGTATTCTACTGAAACACGCTTTTATAAGAGGTTACAGTTAATAAACAAGATCAGTTTTAACTAGGTATTCTACTGAAACACGCTTTTATAAGAGGTTACAGTTAATAAACAAGATCAGTTTTAACTAGGTATTCTACTAAAACAAACTTTTATAGCAGGTTACAGTTAATAAACAAGATCAGTTTTAACTAGGTATTCTACTGAAAGAAGCTTTTATAACAGGTTATAGCTAATAAACAAGATCAGTTTTAACTGGGTATTCTACTGAAACAAGCTTTTATAAGAGGTTACAGTTAATAAACAAGATCAGTTTTAACTTGGTATTCTACTTAAACAAGCTTTTATTAGAGGTTACAGTGAATAAACAAGATCAGTTTTAACTAGGTATTCTACTGAAACACGCTTTTATAAGAGGTTACAGTTAATAAACAAGATCAGTTTTAACTAGGTATTCTACTGAAAGAAGCTTTTATAACAGGTTACAGTTAATAAACAAAATCAGTTTTAACTAGGTATTCTACTGAAACACGCTTTTATAAGAGGTTACAGTTAATAAACAAGATCAGTTTTAACTAGGTATTCTACTAAAACAAACTTTTATAGCAGGTTACAGTTAATAAACAAGATCAGTTTTAACTAGGTATTCTACTGAAACACGCTTTTATAAGAGGTTACAGTTAATAAACAAGATCAGTTTTAACTAGGTATTCTACTGAAACACGCTTTTATAAGAGGTTACAGTTAATAAACAAGATCAGTTTTAACTAGGTATTCTACTAAAACAAACTTTTATAGCAGGTTACAGTTAATAAACAAGATCAGTTTTAACTAGGTATTCTACTGAAAGAAGCTTTTATAACAGGTTATAGCTAATAAACAAGATCAGTTTTAACTGGGTATTCTACTGAAACAAGCTTTTATAAGAGGTTACAGTTAATAAACAAGATCAGTTTTAACTTGGTATTCTACTTAAACAAGCTTTTATTAGAGGTTACAGTGAATAAACAAGATCAGTTTTAACTAGGTATTCTACTGAAACACGCTTTTATAAGAGGTTACAGTTAATAAACAAGATCAGTTTTAACTAGGTATTCTACTGAAAGAAGCTTTTATAACAGGTTACAGTTAATAAACAAAATCAGTTTTAACTAGGTATTCTACTGAAACACGCTTTTATAAGAGGTTACAGTTAATAAACAAAATCAGTTTTAACTAGGTATTCTACTGAAACACGCTTTTAGAAGAGGTTACAGTTAATAAACAAATCAGATTTAACTGAGTATTCTAATGAAATAAGCTTTTATAACAGGTTACAGTTAACAAACAAGATCAGTTTTAACTCGGTATTCTAATGAAACAAGCTTTTATTAGAGGTTACAGCTAATAAACAAATCAGTTTTAACTAAGTATTCTAATGAAATAAGCTTTTATAACAGGTTACAGTTAATAAACAAGATCAGCTTTAACTTGGTAATCTACTGAAACAAGATTTTATAAGAGGTTACAGTTAATAAACAAATCAGTTTAACTGAGTATTCTAATGAAATAAGCTTTTATAACAGGTTACAGTTAATAAACAAAATCCGTTTTAACTAGGTATTCTAATGAAATAAGCTTTTATAACAAGTTACAGTTAATAAACAAGATCAGTTTTAACTAGGTATTCCACTAAAACAAACTTATATAGCAGGTTACAGTTAATAAACAAGATCAGTTTTAACTAGGTATTCTACTGAAAGAAGCTTTTATAACAGGTTACAGTTAATAAACAAAATCAGTTTTAACTAGGTATTCTACTGAAACACGCTTTTATAAGAGGTTACAGTTAATAAACAAAATCAGTTTTAACTAGGTATTCTACTGAAACACGCTTTTATAAGAGGTTACAGTTAATAAACAAGATCAGTTTTAACTAGGTATTCTACTGAAAGAAGCTTTTATAACAGGTTACAGTTAATAAACAAAATCAGTTTTAACTAGGCATTCTACTGAAACACGCTTTTATAAGAGGTTACAGTTAATAAACAAAATCAGTTTTAACTAGGTATTCTACTGAAACAAGCTTTTATAAGAGGTTACAGTTAATAAACAACATCAGTTTTAACTTGGTATTCTACTGAAACAAGCTTTTATAAGAGGTTACAGTTAATAAACAACATCAGTTTTAACTTGGTATTCTACTGAAACAAGCTTTTATAAGAGAATACAGTTAATAAAAAAGATCAGTTTCAACTGAGTATTCTACTGAAATAAGCTTTTATAAGAGGTTACAGTTAATAAACAAGATCAGGATTAACTAGGTATTCTACTGAAACGAGCTTTTATAAGAGGTTACAGTTAATAAACAAGATCAGTTTTAACTAGGTATTCTACTGAAACAAGCTTTTATAACAGGTTACAGTTAATTAACAAGATCAGCTTTAACTTGGTAATCTACTGAAACAAGATTTTATAAGAGATTACAGTTAATAAACAAAATCAGTTTTAACTAGGTATTCTACTGAAACAAACTTTTATAGCAGGTTACAGTTAATAAACAAGATCAGTTTTAACTAGGTATTCTACTGAAAGAAGCTTTCATAACAGGTTACAGTTAATAAACAAAATCAGTTTTAACTAGGTATTCTACTCAAACACGCTTTTATAAGAAGTTACAGTTAATAAACAAATCAGTTTCAACTGAGTATTCTAATGAAATAAGCTTTTATAACAGGTTACAGTTAATAAACAAGATCAGTTTTAACTCGGTATTCTAAAGAAACAAGCTTTTATTAGAGGTTACAGTTAATAAACAACATCAGTTTTACCTTGGTATTCTACTGAAACAAGCTTTTATAACAGGTTACAGTTAATAAACAAGATCAGTTTTAACTAGGTATTCTATTGAAACAAGCTTTTGTAACAGGGTACAGATAATAAACAAGATCAGTTTTAACTAGGTATTCTATTGAAACAAGCTTTTATAACAGGTTACAGTTAATAAACAAGATCAGTTTTAACTGGGTATTCTACTGAAACAAGCTTTTATAAGAGATTACAGTTAATAAACAAGATCAGTTTCAACTGAGTATTCTACTGAAACAAGCTTTTATAACAGGTTACAGTTAATAAACAAGATCAGTTTTAACTAGGTATTCTACTGAAAGAAGCTTTTATAACAGGTTACAGTTAATAAACAAAATCAGTTTTAACTAGGTATTCTACTGAAACAAAATTTTATAAGAGATTACAGTTAATAAACAAGATCAGTTTTAACTAAGTATTCTATTGAAACAAGCTTTTATAAGAGGTTACAGTTAATAAACAAATCAGTTTTAACTGAGTATTCTAATGAAATAAGCTTTTATAACAGGTTACAGTTAATAAACAAGATCAGTTTTAACGAAGTATTCTAATGAAACAAGCTTCTATAACAGGTTACAGTTAATAAACAAAATCCGTTTTAACTAGGTATTATAATGAAACAAGCTTTTATAAGAGGTTACAGTTAATAAACAAGATCAGTTTTAACTAGGTATTCTAATGAAACAAGCTTTTATAACAGGTTACAGTTAAGAAACAAGATCAGTTTTAACTTGGTATTCTACTGAAACAAACTTTTATAGCAGGTTACAGTTAATAAACAAGATAAGTTTTATCTAGGTATTCTACTGAAACAAGCTTTTATTAGAGGTTACAGTTAATAAACAAATCAGTTTTAACTAGGTATTCTAATGAAATAAGCTTTTATAACAAGTTACAGTTAATAAACAACATCAGTTTTAACTAGGTATTCTACTGAAACAAGCTTTTATAAGAGGTTACAGTTAATAAACAACATCAGTTTTAACTTGGTATTCTACTGAAACAAGCTTTTATAAGAGATTACAGTTAATAAACAAGATCAGTTTCAACTGAGTATTCTACTGAAATAAGCTTTTATAAGAGGTTACAGTTAATAAACAAGATCAGGATTAACTAGGTATTCTACTGAAACGAGCTTTTATAAGAGGTTACAGTTAATAAACAAGATCAGTTTTAACTAGGTATTCTACTGAAACAAGCTTTTATAAGAGGTTACAGTTAATAGACAAATCAGTTTTAACTAGGTATTCTAATGAAATAAGCTTTTATAACAGGTTACAGTTAATAAACAAGATCAGATTTAACTTGGTAATCTACTGAAACAAGATTTTATAAGAGATTACAGTGAATAAACAAAATCAGTTTTAACTAGGTATTCTACTGAAACAAACTTTTATAGCAGGTTACAGTTAATAAACAAGATCAGTTTTAACTAGGTATTCTACTGAAAGAAGCTTTCATAACAGGTTACAGTTAATAAACACGATCAGTTTTAACTAGGTATTCTACTCAAACACGCTTTTATAAGAAGTTACAGTTAATAAACAAATCAGTTTTAACTGAGTATTCTAATGAAATAAGCTTTTATAACAGGTTACAGTTAATAAACAAGATCAGTTTTAACTCGGTATTCTAATGAAACAAGCTTTTATTAGAGGTTACAGTTAAGAAACAACATCAGTTTTAACTTGGTATTCTACTGAAACAAGCTTTTATAACAGGTTACAGTTAATAAACAAGATCAGTTTTAACTAGGTATTCTATTGAAACAAGCTTTTGTAACAGGGTACAGATAATAAACAAGATCAGTTTTAACTAGGTATTCTATTGAAACAAGCTTTTATAACAGGTTACAGTTAATAAACAAGATCAGTTTTAACTGGGTATTCTACTGAAACAAGCTTTTATAAGAGGTTACAGTTAATAAACAAGATCAGTTTTAACTTGGTATTCTACTGAAACAAGCTTTGTAACAGGTTACAGTTAATAAACACGATCAGTTTTAACTAGGTATTCTACTGAAACAAGCTTTCATAACAGGTTACAGTTAATAAACAAGATCAGTTTTAACTTGGTATTCTACTGAAACAAGCTTTTATAACAGGTTACAGTTAATAAACAAGATCAGTTTTAACTAGGTATTCTATTGAAACAAGCTTTTATAACAGGTTACAGTTAATAAACAAGATCAGTTTTAACTAGGTATTCTATTGAAACAAGCTTTTATAACAGGTTACAGTTAATAAACAAGATCAGTTTTAACTGGGTATTCTACTGAAACAAGCTTTTATAAGAGGTTACAGTTAATAAACAAGATCAGTTTTAACTTGGTATTCTACTGAAACAAGCTTTTGTAACAGGTTACAGTTAATAAACACGATCAGTTTTAACTAGGTATTCTACTGAAACAAGCTTTCATAACAGGTTACAGTTAATAAACAAGATCAGTTTTAACTTGGTATTCTACTGAAACAAGCTTTTATAAGAGATTACAGTTAATAAACAAAATCAGTTTTAACTAGGTATTCTAATGAAACACGCTTTTATAAGAGGTTACAGTTAATAAACAAAATCAGTTTTAACTAGGTATTCTACTGAAACACGCTTTTATAAGAGGTTACAGTTAATAAACAAGATCAGTTTTAACTAGGTATTCTACTGAAAGAAGCTTTTATAACAGGTTACAGTTAATAAACAAAATCAGTTTTAACTAGGTATTCTACTGAAACACGCTTTTATAAGAGGTTACAGTTAATAAACAAAATCAGTTTTAACTAGGTATTCTACTGAAACACGCTTTTATAACAGGTTACAGATAATAAACAAGATCAGTTTTAACTAGGTATTCTATTGAAACAAGTTTTATAACAGGTTACAGTTAATAAACAAGATCAGTTTTAACAAGGTATTCTACTGAAACAAGCTTTTGTAACAGGTTACAGTTAATAAACAAGATCAGTTTTAACTAGGTATTCTACTGAAACAAGCTTTTATAAGAGGTTACAGTCAATAAACAAGATCAGTTTTAACTAGGTATTCTAATGAAACAAGCTTTTATAAGAGGTTACAGTCAATAAACAAGATCAGTTTTAACTAAGTATTCTACTGAAACACGCTTTTATAAGAGGTTACAGTTAATAAACAAGATCAGTTTTAACTAGGTATTCTACTAAAACAAACTTTTATAGCAGGTTACAGTTAATAAACAAGATCAGTTTTAACTAGGTATTCTACTGAAACACGCTTTTATAAGAGGTTACAGTTAATAAACAAGATCAGTTTTAACTAGGTATTCTACTGAAACACGCTTTTATAAGAGGTTACAGTTAATAAACAAGATCAGTTTTAACTAGGTATTCTACTGAAACACGCTTTTATAAGAGGTTACAGTTAATAAACAAGATCAGTTTTAACTAGGTATTCTACTAAAACAAACTTTTATAGCAGGTTACAGTTAATAAACAAGATCAGTTTTAACTAGGTATTCTACTGAAAGAAGCTTTTATAACAGGTTATAGCTAATAAACAAGATCAGTTTTAACTGGGTATTCTACTGAAACAAGCTTTTATAAGAGGTTACAGTTAATAAACAAGATCAGTTTTAACTTGGTATTCTACTTAAACAAGCTTTTATTAGAGGTTACAGTGAATAAACAAGATCAGTTTTAACTTGGTATTCTACTTAAACAAGCTTTTATAAGAGGTTACAGTTAATAAACAAGATCAGTTTTAACTAGGTATTCTACTGAAACACGCTTTTATAAGAGGTTACAGTTAATAAACAACATCAGTTTTAACTAGGTATTCTACTGAAACACGCTTTTAGAAGAGGTTACAGTTAATAAACAAATCAGATTTAACTGAGTATTCTACTGAAACAAGCTTTTATAAGAGATTACAGTTAATAAACAAAATCAGTTTTAACTAGGTATTCTACTGAAACACGCTTTTATAAGAGGTTACAGTTAATAAACAAAATCAGTTTTAACTAGGTATTCTACTGAAACACGCTTTTATAAGAGGTTACAGTTAATAAACAAGATCAGTTTTAACTAGGTATTCTACTGAAAGAAGCTTTTATAACAGGTTACAGTTAATAAACAAAATCAGTTTTAACTAGGTATTCTACTGAAACACGCTTTTATAAGAGGTTACAGTTAATAAACAAAATCAGTTTTAACTAGGTATTCTACTGAAACACGCTTTTAGAAGAGGTTACAGTTAATAAACAAATCAGATTTAACTGAGTATTCTAATGAAATAAGCTTTTGTAACAGGTTACAGTTAATAAACAAGATCAGTTTTAACTCGGTATTCTAATGAAACAAGCTTTTATTAGAGGTTACAGCTAATAAACAAATCAGTTTTAACTAAGTATTCTAATGAAATAAGCTTTTATAACAGGTTACAGTTAATAAACAAGATCAGCTTTAACTTGGTAATCTACTGAAACAAGATTTTATAAGAGGTTACAGTTAATAAACAAATCAGTTTTAACTGAGTATTCTAATGAAATAAGCTTTTATAACAGGTTACAGTTAATAAACAAAATCCGTTTTAACTAGGTATTCTAATGAAATAAGCTTTTATAACAAGTTACAGTTAATAAACAAGATCAGTTTTAACTAGGTATTCCACTAAAACAAACTTTTATAGCAGGTTACAGTTAATAAACAAGATCAGTTTTAACTAGGTATTCTACTGAAAGAAGCTTTTATAACAGGTTACAGTTAATAAACAAAATCAGTTTCAACTAGGTATTCTACTGAAACACGCTTTTATAAGAGGTTACAGTTAATAAACAAAATCAGTTTTAACTAGGTATTCTACTGAAACACGCTTTTATAAGAGGTTACAGTTAATAAACAAGATCAGTTTTAACTAGGTATTCTACTGAAAGAAGCTTTTATAACAGGTTACAGTTAATAAACAAAATCAGTTTTAACTAGGTATTCTACTGAAACACGCTTTTATAAGAGGTTACAGTTAATAAACAAAATCAGTTTTAACTAGGTATTCTACTGAAACAAGCTTTTATAACAGGTTACAGTTAATAAACAACATCAGTTTTAACTTGGTATTCTACTGAAACAAGCTTTTATAAGAGATTACAGTTAATAAACAAGATCAGTTTTAACTTGGTATTCTACTGAAACAAGCTTTTGTAACAGGTTACAGTTAATAAACACGATCAGTTTTAACTAGGTATTCTACTGAAACAAGCTTTCATAACAGGTTACAGTTAATAAACAAGATCAGTTTTAACTTGGTATTCTACTGAAACAAGCTTTTATAACAGGTTACAGTTAATAAACAAGATCAGTTTTAACTAGGTATTCTATTGAAACAAGCTTTTATAACAGGTTACAGTTAATAAACAAGATCAGTTTTAACTAGGTATTCTATTGAAACAAGCTTTTATAACAGGTTACAGTTAATAAACAAGATCAGTTTTAACTGGGTATTCTACTGAAACAAGCTTTTATAAGAGGTTACAGTTAATAAACAAGATCAGTTTTAACTTGGTATTCTACTGAAACAAGCTTTTGTAACAGGTTACAGTTAATAAACACGATCAGTTTTAACTAGGTATTCTACTGAAACAAGCTTTCATAACAGGTTACAGTTAATAAACAAGATCAGTTTTAACTTGGTATTCTACTGAAACAAGCTTTTATAACAGGTTACAGATAATAAACAAGATCAGTTTTAACTAGGTATTCTATTGAAACAAGCTTTTATAACAGGTTACAGTTAATAAACAAGATCAGTTTTAACTGGGTATTCTACTGAAACAAGCTTTCATAACAGGTTACAGTTAATAAACAAGATCAGTTTTAACTTGGTATTCTACTGAAACAAGCTTTTATAAGAGGTTACAGTTAATAAACAAGATCAGTTTCAACTGAGTATTCTACTGAAATAAGCTTTTATAAGAGGTTACAGTTAATAAACAAGATCAGGATTAACTAGGTATTCTACTGAAAGAAGCTTTCATAACAGGTTACAGTTAATAAACAAAATCAGTTTTAACTAGGTATTCTACTCAAACACGCTTTTATAAGAAGTTACAGTTAATAAACAAATCAGTTTTAACTGAGTATTCTAATGAAATAAGCTTTTATAACAGGTTACAGTTAATAAACAAGATCAGTTTTAACTCGGTATTCTAAAGAAACAAGCTTTTATTAGAGGTTACAGTTAATAAACAACATCAGTTTTAACTTGGTATTCTACTGAAACAAGCTTTTATAACAGGTTACAGTTAATAAACAAGATCAGTTTTAACTAGGTATTCTATTGAAACAAGCTTTTGTAACAGGGTACAGATAATAAACAAGATCAGTTTTAACTAGGTATTCTATTGAAACAAGCTTTTATAACAGGTTACAGTTAATAAACAAGATCAGTTTTAACTGGGTATTCTACTGAAACAAGCTTTTATAAGAGGTTACAGTTAATAAACAAGATCAGTTTTAACTTGGTATTCTACTGAAACAAGCTTTTGTAACAGGTTACAGTTAATAAACACGATCAGTTTTAACTAGGTATTCTACTGAAACAAGCTTTCATAACAGGTTACAGTTAATAAACAAGATCAGTTTTAACTTGGTATTCTACTGAAACAAGCTTTTATAACAGGTTACAGTTAATAAACAAGATCAGTTTTAACTAGGTATTCTATTGAAACAAGCTTTTATAACAGGTTACAGTTAATAAACAAGATCAGTTTTAACTAGGTATTCTATTGAAACAAGCTTTTATAACAGGTTACAGTTAATAAACAAGATCAGTTTTAACTGGGTATTCTACTGAAACAAGCTTTTATAAGAGGTTACAGTTAATAAACAAGATCAGTTTTAACTTGGTATTCTACTGAAACAAGCTTTTGTAACAGGTTACAGTTAATAAACACGATCAGTTTTAACTAGGTATTCTACTGAAACAAGCTTTCATAACAGGTTACAGTTAATAAACAAGATCAGTTTTAACTTGGTATTCTACTGAAACAAGCTTTTATAACAGGTTACAGATAATAAACAAGATCAGTTTTAACTAGGTATTCTATTGAAACAAGCTTTTATAACAGGATACAGTTAATAAACAAGATCAGTTTTAACAAGGTATTCTACTGAAACAAGCTTTTGTAACAGGTTACAGTTAATAAACAAGATCAGTTTTAACTAGGTATTCTACTGAAACAAGCTTTTATAAGAGGTTACAGTCAATAAACAAGATCAGTTTTAACTAGGTATTCTACTGAAACAAGCTTTTGTAACAGGTTACAGTTAATAAACACGATCAGTTTTAACTAGGTATTCTACTGAAACAAGCTTTCATAACAGGTTACAGTTAATAAACAAGATCAGTTTTAACTTGGTATTCTACTGAAACAAGCTTTTATAACAGGTTACAGTTAATAAACAAGATCAGTTTTAACTAGGTATTCTATTGAAACAAGCTTTTATAACAGGTTACAGTTAATAAACAAGATCAGTTTTAACTGGGTATTCTACTGAAACAAGCTTTTATAAGAGGTTACAGTTAATAAACAAGATCAGTTTTAACTTGGTATTCTACTGAAACAAGCTTTTGTAACAGGTTACAGTTAATAAACAAGATCAGTTTTAACTAGGTATTCTACTGAAACAAGCTTTCATAACAGGTTACAGTTAATAAACAAGATCAGTTTTAACTTGGTATTCTACTGAAACAAGCTTTTATAACAGGTTACAGTTAATAAACAAGATCAGTTTTAACTAGGTATTCTATTGAAACAAGCTTTTATAACAGGTTACAGTTAATAAACAAGATCAGTTTTAACTGGGTATTCTACTGAAACAAGCTTTCATAACAGGTTACAGTTAATAAACAAGATCAGTTTTAACTGGGTATTCTACTGAAACAAGCTTTTATAAGAGGTTACAGTTAATAAACAAGATCAGTTTTAACTTGGTATTCTACTGAAACAAGCTTTTATAACAGGTTACAGTTAATAAACAAGATCAGTTTTAACTAGGTATTCTATTGAAACAAGCTTTTGTAACAGGGTACAGATAATAAACAAGATCAGTTTTAACTAGGTATTCTATTGAAACAAGCTTTTATAACAGGTTACAGTTAATAAACAAGATCAGTTTTAACTGGGTATTCTACTGAAACAAGCTTTTATAAGAGGTTACAGTTAATAAACAAGATCAGTTTTAACTTGGTATTCTACTGAAACAAGCTTTTGTAACAGGTTACAGTTAATAAACACGATCAGTTTTAACTAGGTATTCTACTGAAACAAGCTTTCATAACAGGTTACAGTTAATAAACAAGATCAGTTTTAACTTGGTATTCTACTGAAACAAGCTTTTATAACAGGTTACAGTTAATAAACAAGATCAGTTTTAACTAGGTATTCTATTGAAACAAGCTTTTATAACAGGTTACAGTTAATAAACAAGATCAGTTTTAACTAGGTATTCTATTGAAACAAGCTTTTATAACAGGTTACAGTTAATAAACAAGATCAGTTTTAACTGGGTATTCTACTGAAACAAGCTTTTATAAGAGGTTACAGTTAATAAACAAGATCAGTTTTAACTTGGTATTCTACTGAAACAAGCTTTTGTAACAGGTTACAGTTAATAAACACGATCAGTTTTAACTAAGTATTCTACTGAAACAAGCTTTCATAACAGGTTACAGTTAATAAACAAGATCAGTTTTAACTTGGTATTCTACTGAAACAAGCTTTTATAACAGGTTACAGATAATAAACAAGATCAGTTTTAACTAGGTATTCTATTGAAACAAGCTTTTATAACAGGTTACAGTTAATAAACAAGATCAGTTTTAACTGGGTATTCTACTGAAACAAGCTTTCATAACAGGTTACAGTTAATAAACAAGATCAGTTTTAACTCGGTATTCTAAAGAAACAAGCTTTTATTAGAGGTTACAGTTAATAAACAACATCAGTTTTAACTTGGTATTCTACTGAAACAAGCTTTTATAACAGGTTACAGTTAATAAACAAGATCAGTTTTAACTAGGTATTCTATTGAAACAAGCTTTTGTAACAGGGTACAGATAATAAACAAGATCAGTTTTAACTAGGTATTCTATTGAAACAAGCTTTTATAACAGGTTACAGTTAATAAACAAGATCAGTTTTAACTGGGTATTCTACTGAAACAAGCTTTTATAAGAGGTTACAGTTAATAAACAAGATCAGTTTTAACTTGGTATTCTACTGAAACAAGCTTTTGTAACAGGTTACAGTTAATAAACACGATCAGTTTTAACTAGGTATTCTACTGAAACAAGCTTTCATAACAGGTTACAGTTAATAAACAAGATCAGTTTTAACTTGGTATTCTACTGAAACAAGCTTTTATAACAGGTTACAGTTAATAAACAAGATCAGTTTTAACTAGGTATTCTATTGAAACAAGCTTTTATAACAGGTTACAGTTAATAAACAAGATCAGTTTTAACTAGGTATTCTATTGAAACAAGCTTTTATAACAGGTTACAGTTAATAAACAAGATCAGTTTTAACTGGGTATTCTACTGAAACAAGCTTTTATAAGAGGTTACAGTTAATAAACAAGATCAGTTTTAACTTGGTATTCTACTGAAACAAGCTTTTGTAACAGGTTACAGTTAATAAACACGATCAGTTTTAACTAGGTATTCTACTGAAACAAGCTTTCATAACAGGTTACAGTTAATAAACAAGATCAGTTTTAACTTGGTATTCTACTGAAACAAGCTTTTATAACAGGTTACAGATAATAAACAAGATCAGTTTTAACTAGGTATTCTATTGAAACAAGCTTTTATAACAGGATACAGTTAATAAACAAGATCAGTTTTAACAAGGTATTCTACTGAAACAAGCTTTTGTAACAGGTTACAGTTAATAAACAAGATCAGTTTTAACTAGGTATTCTACTGAAACAAGCTTTTATAAGAGGTTACAGTCAATAAACAAGATCAGTTTTAACTAGGTATTCTAATGAAACAAGCTTTTATAAGAGGTTACAGTTAATAAACAAATCAGTTTTAACTGAGTATTCTAATGAAATAAGCTTTTATAACAAGTTACAGTTAATAAACAACATCAGTTTTAACTTGGTATTCTACTGAAACAAGCTTTTATAAGAGATTACAGTTAATAAACAAGATCAGTTTTAACTTGGTATTCTACTGAAACAAGCTTTTGTAACAGGTTACAGTTAATAAACAAGATCAGTTTTAACTAGGTATTCTACTGAAACAAGCTTTTATAACAGGTTACAGTTAATAAACAAGATCAGTTTTAACTAGGTATTCTATTGAAACAAGCTTTTATAACAGGTTACAGTTAATAAACAAGATCAGTTTTAACTGGGTATTCTACTGAAACAAGCTTTTATAAGAGGTTACAGTTAATAAACAAGATCAGTTTTAACTTGGTATTCTACTGAAACAAGCTTTTGTAACAGGTTACAGTTAATAAACACGATCAGTTTTAACTAGGTATTCTACTGAAACAAGCTTTCATAACAGGTTACAGTTAATAAACAAGATCAGTTTTAACTTGGTATTCTACTGAAACAAGCTTTTATAACAGGTTACAGATAATAAACAAGATCAGTTTTAACTAGGTATTCTATTGAAACAAGCTTTTATAACAGGTTACAGTTAATAAACAAGATCAGTTTTAACTGGGTATTCTACTGAAACAAGCTTTCATAACAGGTTACAGTTAATAAACAAGATCAGTTTTAACTTGGTATTCTACTGAAACAAGCTTTTATAAGAGGTTACAGTTAATAAACAAGATCAGTTTCAACTGAGTATTCTACTGAAATAAGCTTTTATAAGAGGTTACAGTTAATAAACAAGATCAGTTTTAACTAGGTATTCTACTGAAAGAAGCTTTCATAACAGGTTACAGTTAATAAACAAAATCAGTTTTAACTAGGTATTCTACTGAAACACGCTTTTATAAGAGGTTACAGTTAATAAACAAATCAGTTTTAACTGAGTATTCTAATGAAATAAGCTTTTATAACAGGTTACAGTTAATAAACAAGATCAGTTTTAACTCGGTATTCTAAAGAAACAAGCTTTTATTAGAGGTTACAGTTAATAAACAACATCAGTTTTAACTTGGTATTCTACTGAAACAAGCTTTTATAACAGGTTACAGTTAATAAACAAGATCAGTTTTAACTAGGTATTCTATTGAAACAAGCTTTTGTAACAGGGTACAGATAATAAACAAGATCAGTTTTAACTAGGTATTCTATTGAAACAAGCTTTTATAACAGGTTACAGTTAATAAACAAGATCAGTTTTAACTGGGTATTCTACTGAAACAAGCTTTTATAAGAGGTTACAGTTAATAAACAAGATCAGTTTTAACTTGGTATTCTACTGAAACAAGCTTTTGTAACAGGTTACAGTTAATAAACACGATCAGTTTTAACTAGGTATTCTACTGAAACAAGCTTTCATAACAGGTTACAGTTAATAAACAAGATCAGTTTTAACTTGGTATTCTACTGAAACAAGCTTTTATAACAGGTTACAGTTAATAAACAAGATCAGTTTTAACTAGGTATTCTATTGAAACAAGCTTTTATAACAGGTTACAGTTAATAAACAAGATCAGTTTTAACTAGGTATTCTATTGAAACAAGCTTTTATAACAGGTTACAGTTAATAAACAAGATCAGTTTTAACTGGGTATTCTACTGAAACAAGCTTTTATAAGAGGTTACAGTTAATAAACAAGATCAGTTTTAACTTGGTATTCTACTGAAACAAGCTTTTGTAACAGGTTACAGTTAATAAACACGATCAGTTTTAACTAGGTATTCTACTGAAACAAGCTTTCATAACAGGTTACAGTTAATAAACAAGATCAGTTTTAACTTGGTATTCTACTGAAACAAGCTTTTATAACAGGTTACAGATAATAAACAAGATCAGTTTTAACTAGGTATTCTATTGAAACAAGCTTTTATAACAGGATACAGTTAATAAACAAGATCAGTTTTAACTGGGTATTCTACTGAAACAAGCTTTTATAAGAGGTTACAGTTAATAAACAAGATCAGTTTTATCAAGGTATTCTACTGAAACAAGCTTTTGTAACAGGTTACAGTTAATAAACAAGATCAGTTTTAACTAGGTATTCTACTGAAACAAGCTTTATAAGAGGTTACAGTTAATAAACAAGATCAGTTTTAACTAGGTATTCTAATGAAACAAGCTTTTATAAGAGGTTACAGTTAATAAACAAGATCAGTTTTAACTAGGTATTCTACTGAAACAAGCTTTTATAAGAGGTTACAGTTAATAAACAAGATCAGTTTTAACTAGGTATTCTACTAAAACAAACTTTTATAGCAGGTTACAGTTAATAAACAAGATCAGTTTTAACTAGGTATTCTACTGAAACACGCTTTTATAAGAGGTTACATTTAATAAACAAGATCAGTTTTAACTAGGTATTCTACTGAAACACGCTTTTATAAGAGGTTACAGTTAATAAACAAGATCAGTTTTAACTAGGTATTCTACTAAAACAAACTTTTATAGCAGGTTACAGTTAATAAACAAGATCAGTTTTAACTAGGTATTCTACTGAAAGAAGCTTTTATAACAGGTTACAGCTAATAAACAAGATCAGTTTTAACTGGGTATTCTACTGAAACAAGCTTTTATAAGAGGTTACAGTTAATAAACAAGATCAGTTTTAACTTGGTATTCTACTCAAACACGCTTTTATAAGAAGTTACAGTTAATAAACAAATCAGTTTTAACTGAGTATTCTAATGAAATAAGCTTTTATAACAGGTTACAGTTAATAAACAAGATCAGTTTCAACTCGGTATTCTAAAGAAACAAGCTTTTATTAGAGGTTACAGTTAATAAACAACATCAGTTTTAACTTGGTATTCTACTGAAACAAGCTTTTATAACAGGTTACAGTTAATAAACAAGATCAGTTTTAACTAGGTATTCTATTGAAACAAGCTTTTGTAACAGGGTACAGATAATAAACAAGATCAGTTTTAACTAGGTATTCTACTGAAAGAAGCTTTTATAACAGGTTACAGTTAATAAACAAAATCAGTTTTAACTAGGTATTCTACTGAAACACGCTTTTATAAGAGGTTACAGTTAATAAACAAAATCAGTTTTAACTAGGTATTCTACTGAAACACGCTTTTAGAAGAGGTTACAGTTAATAAACAAATCAGATTTAACTGAGTATTCTAATGAAATAAGCTTTTATAACAGGTTACAGTTAATAAACAAGATCAGTTTTAACTCGGTATTCTAATAAAACAAGCTTTTATTAGAGGTTACAGCTAATAAACAAATCAGTTTTAACTAAGTATTCTAATGAAATAAGCTTTTATAACAGGTTACAGTTAATAAACAAGATCAGCTTTAACTTGGTAATCTACTGAAACAAGATTTTATAAGAGGTTACAGTTAATAAACAAGATCAGTTTTAACTTGGTATTCTACTCAAACACGCTTTTATAAGAAGTTACAGTTAATAAACAAATCAGTTTTAACTGAGTATTCTAATGAAATAAGCTTTTATAACAGGTTACAGTTAATAAACAAGATCAGTTTTAACTCGGTATTCTAAAGAAACAAGCTTTTATTAGAGGTTACAGTTAATAAACAACATCAGTTTTAACTTGGTATTCTACTGAAACAAGCTTTTATAACAGGTTACAGTTAATAAACAAGATCAGTTTTAACTAGGTATTCTATTGAAACAAGCTTTTGTAACAGGGTACAGATAATAAACAAGATCAGTTTTAACTAGGTATTCTACTGAAAGAAGCTTTTATAAGAGGTTACAGTTAATAAACAAAATCAGTTTTAACTAGGTATTCTACTGAAACACGCTTTTAGAAGAGGTTACAGTTAATAAACAAATCAGATTTAACTGAGTATTCTAATGAAATAAGCTTTTATAACAGGTTACAGTTAATAAACAAGATCAGTTTTAACTCGGTATTCTAATAAAACAAGCTTTTATTAGAGGTTACAGCTAATAAACAAATCAGTTTTAACTAAGTATTCTAATGAAATAAGCTTTTATAACAGGTTACAGTTAATAAACAAGATCAGCTTTAACTTGGTAATCTACTGAAACAAGATTTTATAAGAGGTTACAGTTAATAAACAAATCAGTTTTAACTGAGTATTCTAATGAAATAAGCTTTTATAACAGGTTACAGTTAATAAACAAAATCAGTTTTAACTAGGTATTCTAATGAAACAAGCTTTTATAAGAGGTTACAGTTAATAAACAAGATCAGTTTTAACTAGGTATTCTACTGAAACAAGCTTTTATAACAGGTTACAGTTAATAAAGAAAATCAGTTTTAACTAGGTATTCTACTGAAACAAGCTTTTACAAGAGGTTACAGTTAATAAACAAGATCAGTTTTAACTTGGTATTCTACTGAAACACGCTTTTATAAGAGGTTACAGTTAATAAACAACATCAGTTTTAACTAGGTATTCTACTGAAACACGCTTTTAGAAGAGGTTACAGTTAATAAACAAATCAGATTTAACTGAGTATTCTACTGAAACAAGCTTTTATAAGAGATTACAGTTAATAAACAAAATCAGTTTTAACTAGGTATTCTACTGAAACACGCCTTTATAAGAGGTTACAGTTAATAAACAAATCAGTTTTAACTGAGTATTCTAATGAAATAAGCTTTTATAACAGGTTACAGTTAATAAACAAAATCCGTTTTAACTAGGTATTCTAATGAAACAAGCTTTTATAAGAGGTTACAGTTAATAAACAAGATCAGTTTTAACTAGGTATTCTACTGAAACAAGCTTTTATAACAGGTTACAGTTAATAAAGAAAATCAGTTTTAACTAGGTATTCTACTGAAACACGCTTTTAGAAGAGGTTACAGTTAATAAACAAATCAGATTTAACTGAGTATTCTAATGAAATAAGCTTTTATAACAGGTTACAGTTAATAAACAAGATCAGTTTTAACTCGGTATTCTAATAAAACAAGCTTTTATTAGAGGTTACAGCTAATAAACAAATCAGTTTTAACTAAGTATTCTAATGAAATAAGCTTTTATAACAGGTTACAGTTAATAAACAAGATCAGCTTTAACTTGGTAATCTACTGAAACAAGATTTTATAAGAGGTTACAGTTAATAAACAAGATCAGTTTTAACTTGGTATTCTACTCAAACACGCTTTTATAAGAAGTTACAGTTAATAAACAAATCAGTTTTAACTGAGTATTCTAATGAAATAAGCTTTTATAACAGGTTACAGTTAATAAACAAGATCAGTTTTAACTCGGTATTCTAAAGAAACAAGCTTTTATTAGAGGTTACAGTTAATAAACAACATCAGTTTTAACTTGGTATTCTACTGAAACAAGCTTTATAACAGGTTACAGTTAATAAACAAGATCAGTTTTAACTAGGTATTCTATTGAAACAAGCTTTTGTAACAGGGTACAGATAATAAACAAGATCAGTTTTAACTAGGTATTCTACTGAAAGAAGCTTTTATAAGAGGTTACAGTTAATAAACAAAATCAGTTTTAACTAGGTATTCTACTGAAACACGCTTTTAGAAGAGGTTACAGTTAATAAACAAATCAGATTTAACTGAGTATTCTAATGAAATAAGCTTTTATAACAGGTTACAGTTAATAAACAAGATCAGTTTTAACTCGGTATTCTAATAAAACAAGCTTTTATTAGAGGTTACAGCTAATAAACAAATCAGTTTTAACTAAGTATTCTAATGAAATAAGCTTTTATAACAGGTTACAGTTAATAAACAAGATCAGCTTTAACTTGGTAATCTACTGAAACAAGATTTTATAAGAGGTTACAGTTAATAAACAAATCAGTTTTAACTGAGTATTCTAATGAAATAAGCTTTTATAACAGGTTACAGTTAATAAACAAAATCCGTTTTAACTAGGTATTCTAATGAAACAAGCTTTTATAAGAGGTTACAGTTAATAAACAAGATCAGTTTTAACTAGGTATTCTACTGAAACAAGCTTTTATAACAGGTTACAGTTAATAAAGAAAATCAGTTTTAACTAGGTATTCTACTGAAACAAGCTTTTACAAGAGGTTACAGTTAATAAACAAGATCAGTTTTAACTTGGTATTCTACTGAAACACGCTTTTATAAGAGGTTACAGTTAATAAACAACATCAGTTTTAACTAGGTATTCTACTGAAACACGCTTTTAGAAGAGGTTACAGTTAATAAACAAATCAGATTTAACTGAGTATTCTACTGAAACAAGCTTTTATAAGAGATTACAGTTAATAAACAAAATCAGTTTTAACTAGGTATTCTACTGAAACACGCCTTTATAAGAGGTTACAGTTAATAAACAAATCAGTTTTAACTGAGTATTCTAATGAAATAAGCTTTTATAACAGGTTACAGTTAATAAACAAAATCCGTTTTAACTAGGTATTCTAATGAAACAAGCTTTTATAAGAGGTTACAGTTAATAAACAAGATCAGTTTTAACTAGGTATTCTACTGAAACAAGCTTTTATAACAGGTTACAGTTAATAAAGAAAATCAGTTTTAACTAGGTATTCTACTGAAACAAGCTTTTACAAGAGGTTACAGTTAATAAACAAGATCAGTTTTAACTTGGTATTCTACTGAAACACGCTTTTATAAGAGGTTACAGTTAATAAACAACATCAGTTTTAACTAGGTATTCTACTGAAACAAGCTTTTAGAAGAGGTTACAGTTAATAAACAAATCAGATTTAACTGAGTATTCTACTGAAACAAGCTTTTATAAGAGATTACAGTTAATAAACAAAATCAGTTTTAACTAGGTATTCTACTGAAACACGCTTTTATAAGAGGTTACAGTTAATAAACAAAATCAGTTTTAACTAGGTATTCTACTGAAACACGCTTTTATAAGAGGTTACAGTTAATAAACAAGATCAGTTTTAACTAGGTATTCTACTGAAAGAAGCTTTTATAACAGGTTACAGTTAATAAACAAAATCAGTTTTAACTAGGTATTCTACTGAAACACGCTTTTATAAGAGGTTACAGTTAATAAACAAGATCAGTTTTAACTTGGTATTCTACTGAAACAAGCTTTTGTAACAGGTTACAGTTAATAAACACGATCAGTTTTAACTAGGTATTCTACTGAAACAAGCTTTCATAACAGGTTACAGTTAATAAACAAGATCAGTTTTAACTTGGTATTCTACTGAAACAAGCTTTTATAACAGGTTACAGATAATAAACAAGATCAGTTTTAACTAGGTATTCTATTGAAACAAGCTTTTATAACAGGTTACAGTTAATAAACAAGATCAGTTTTAACTGGGTATTCTACTGAAACAAGCTTTCATAATAGGTTACAGTTAATAAACAAGATCAGTTTTAACTTGGTATTCTACTGAAACAAGCTTTTATAAGAGGTTACAGTTAATAAACAAGATCAGTTTCAACTGAGTATTCTACTGAAATAAGCTTTTATAAGAGGTTACAGTTAATAAACAAGATCAGGATTAACTAGGTATTCTACTGAAAGAAGCTTTCATAACAGGTTACAGTTAATAAACAAAATCAGTTTTAACTAGGTATTCTACTCAAACACGCTTTTATAAGTAGTTACAGTTAATAAACAAATCAGTTTTAACTGAGTATTCTAATGAAATAAGCTTTTATAACAGGTTACAGTTAATAAACAAGATCAGTTTTAACTAGGTATTCTATTGAAACAAGCTTTTATAACAGGTTACAGTTAATAAACAAGATCAGTTTTAACTGGGTATTCTACTGAAACAAGCTTTTATAAGAGGTTACAGTTAATAAACAAGATCAGTTTTAACTTGGTATTCTACTGAAACAAGCTTTTGTAACAGGTTACAGTTAATAAACACGATCAGTTTTAACTAGGTATTCTACTGAAACAAGCTTTTATAACAGGTTACAGATAATAAACAAGATCAGTTTTAACTAGGTATTCTATTGAAACAAGCTTTTATAACAGGATACAGTTAATAAACAAGATCAGTTTTAACTGGGTATTCTACTGAAACAAGCTTTTATAAGAGGTTACAGTTAATAAACAAGATCAGTTTTAACAAGGTATTCTACTGAAACAAGCTTTTGTAACAGGTTACAGTTAATAAACAAGATCAGTTTTAACTAGATATTCTACTGAAACAAGCTTTTATAAGAGGTTACAGTCAATAAACAAGATCAGTTTTAACTAGGTATTCTAATGAAACAAGCTTTTATAAGAGGTTACAGTCAATAAACAAGATCAGTTTTAACTAGGTATTCTACTGAAACACGCTTTTATAAGAGGTTACAGTTAATAAACAAGATCAGTTTTAACTAGGTATTCTACTAAAACAAACTTTTATAGCAGGTTACAGTTAATAAACAAGATCAGTTTTAACTAGGTATTCTACTGAAACACGCTTTTATAAGAGGTTACAGTTAATAAACAAGATCAGTTTTAACTAGGTATTCTACTGAAACAAGCTTTATAAGAGATTACAGTTAATAAACAAGATCAGTTTTAACTAGGTATTCTACTAAAACAAACTTTTATAGCAGGTTACAGTTAATAAACAAGATCAGTTTTAACTAGGTATTCTACTGAAAGAAGCTTTTATAACAGGTTACAGCTAATAAACAAGATCAGTTTTAACTGGGTATTCTACTGAAACAAGCTTTTATAAGAGGTTACAGTTAATAAACAAGATCAGTTTTAACTTGGTATTCTACTTAAACAAGCTTTTATTAGAGGTTACAGTGAATAAACAAGATCAGTTTTAATTTGGTATTCTACTTAAACAAGCTTTTATAAGAGGTTACAGTTAATAAACAAGATCAGTTTTAACTAGGTATTCTACTGAAACAAACTTTTATAGCAGGTTACAGTTAATAAACAAGATCAGTTTTAACTAGGTATTCTACTGAAAGAAGCTTTTATAACAGGTTACAGTTAATAAACAAAATCAGTTTTAACTAGGTATTCTACTGAAACACGCTTTTATAAGAGGTTACAGTTAATAAACAAAATCAGTTTTAACTAGGTATTCTACTGAAACACGCTTTTATAAGAGGTTACAGTTAATAAAGAAGATCAGTTTTAACTAGGTATTCTACTGAAAGAAGCTTTTATAACAGGTTACAGTTAATAAACAAAATCAGTTTTAACTAGGTATTCTACTGAAACACGCTTTTATAAGAGGTTACAGTTAATAAACAAAATCAGTTTTAACTAGGTATTCTACTGAAACACGCTTTTAGAAGAGGTTACAGTTAATAAACAAATCAGATTTAACTGAGTATTCTAATGAAATAAGCTTTTATAACAGGTTACAGTTAATAAACAAGATCAGTTTTAACTCGGTATTCTAATGAAACAAGCTTTTATTAGAGGTTACAGCTAATAAACAAATCAGTTTTAACTAAGTATTCTAATGAAATAAGCTTTTATAACAGGTTACAGTTAATAAACAAGATCAGCTTTAACTTGGTAATCTACTGAAACAAGATTTTATAAGAGGTTACAGTTAATAAACAAATCAGTTTTAACTGAGTATTCTAATGAAATAAGCTTTTATAACAGGTTACAGTTAATAAACAAAATCCGTTTTAACTAGGTATTCTAATGAAACAAGCTTTTATAAGAGGTTACAGTTAATAAACAAGATCAGTTTTAACTAGGTATTCTACTGAAACAAGCTTTTATAACAGGTTACAGTT
The DNA here is from genome assembly GCF_004210375.1 of Tachypleus tridentatus. Taxonomy (NCBI): domain Eukaryota; kingdom Metazoa; phylum Arthropoda; class Merostomata; order Xiphosura; family Limulidae; genus Tachypleus; species Tachypleus tridentatus. The sequence continues at coordinate 24,310,268 of NC_134833.1, read as the reverse complement.
ATTAAAGAAAATCAGTTTTAACTAGGTATTCTACTGAAACAAGCTTTTACAAGAGGTTACAGTTAATAAACAAGATCAGTTTTAACTCGGTATTCTACTGAAACAAGCTTTTATAACAGGTTACAGTTAATAAACAAGATCAGTTTTAACTAGGTATTCTACTGAAACAAGCTTTCATAACAGGTTACAGTTAATAAACAAGATCAGTTTTAACTAGGTATTCTACTGAAACAAGCTTTCATAACAGGTTACAGTTAATAAACAAGATCAGTTTTAACTAGGTATTCTACTTAAACAAGCTTTTATAAGAGGTTACATTTAATAAAGAAGATCAGTTTTAACTTGGTATTCTACTGAAACAAGCTTTTGTAACAGGTTACAGTTAATAAACAAGATCAGTTTTAACTTGGTATTCTACTGAAACAAGCTTTTGTAACAGGTTACAGTTAATAAACAAGATCAGTTTTAACTAGGTATTCTACTGAAACAAGCTTTCATAACAGGTTACAGTTAATAAACAAGATCAGTTTTAACTAGGTATTCTACTGAAACAAGCTTTCATAACAGTTTACAGTTAATAAACAAGATCAGTTTCAACTAGGTGTTCTACTGAAACAAGCTTTCATAACAGGTTACAGTTAATAAACAAGATCAGTTTTAACTGGGTATTCTACTGAAACAAGCTTTTATAAGAGGTTACAGTTAATAAACAAGATCAGTTTTAAATAGGTATTCTACTGAAACAAGCTTTTGTAACAGGTTACAGTTAATAAACAAGATCAGTTTTAACTAGGTATTCTACTGAAACAAGCTTTTATAAGAGATTATAGTTAATAAACAAGATCAATTTTAACTGGGTATTCTACTGAAACAAGCTTTTATAACAGGTTACAGTTAATAAACATATCAGTTTTAACAAGGTATTCTACTGAGTTAAAGTTTTAAATCAGGTTACAGCCAATAAACAGATCACTTTTAACTAGGTATTCTAGTGAAATAAAGTTGGTATGTACTTAGCATTAGCTTGTAATTCTTCATAAATGTCAGCTTCTAAGTCATCCTCAGCTGCTTCTTTAGCCATTTCCTTGTAGAGTTTTGATGCAACAACAGCCTGTAACCCATCAGTAGTAAGACACATTTCATTCTTCAATTTGCCATTTCTTAATGTTATCTTTTTCACAGACTCAGTTGAAGATACTGACAATAGGCCTGTTTAAGTAATGAATACAGAGCCAAAACTAGGTGTTTTTTAGACAGCTTTCTGAAAAAAAACCTCAATGTGAAAATTGTTATACAACTTAAACTGTGAACTTTTAACCTTCGTTATTCTAAAACTATCTTGCAGGCTCCAATACCTAGATTCAATCTAGAACAATAATATTGTGCAGTTGTATCACAAGCATGGGTAACTTATCAAAAAAACTTGCTATAAAATCACACACACATGAAATCTGCACTGATGTAGGAAGTCCAACTTACCTTAACAATTGCTTCCTCACCACTCTGCCACATGTACAGTGCCATCTTGTGGCGTCTAGTTAACACTGCCCAAATTAAGAGTTCATTGAATGGATACTTAAAAGGTGCTTCACTATATGATATGAAGTCAGTTGTAGAGTACGTACTTTGGTTGAAAGATCGACTCAGTGTTGGGCTCTCAAAAAAAAAAAGTAAAACATTGTAAGTTTAAGTTTTAAACAATATGAAGACATATAAACCCTGAACAATTAAAAGTATGTTTTCATTATAACCTTCCACAGTAATTACAGAACTCTGACCCACAAAATAATTTAGTTGAATTTAAAAAGAATGTTTTAAATATCAGGATGTAGCAAGCACAGCATATAAATATTCTGCATTAAAATATGAAAAGATGTAGTCATACTAAACCAATAAAACCAACACTTACCAATCACATGGTAAAGAATGAATCTAAAATATAACCAAGCTAAACCAATAAAACCAACAGTTACCAATCACATGGTAAAGAATGAATTTAAAATATAACCAAGCTAAACCAATAAAACCAACAGTTACCAATCACATGGTAAAGAATGAATTTAAAATATAACCAAGCTAAACCAATAAAACCAACAGTTACCAATCACAAGATAAAGAATGAATTTAAAATATAACCAAGCTAAACCAATAAAACCAACAGTTACCAATCACAAGATAAAGAATAAATTTAAAATATAACCAAGCTAAACCAATAAAACCAACAGTTACCAATCATATGGTAAAGAATGAATTTAAAATATAACCAAGCTATATTTAAAAAACACAGTCCCACCTTGTAATGTTTCCTATTCTTACTCAAAATATTTATATACAAAGTTACATACACTTTACACAAACCAATCATTTGTATAAAGTCTCAGAATATTAAGTTTCAGAGTCGAAAACATTCAATGGTAGTTCAACTTATGGATTAAACTGTTGAATACTTTCTGGTTTCTACAGTTAACTTCACACTTTTAGAATATGTTATTCAATATATTTGTACAATAAATATTACATTGAATTATTCTGTTTATTCTTACTGTTGCAACTTTTTTCATCCTCTCATTAAATGCAATCCTTTTCATCACGTTGTGATACAATTGTCGAAACTTCTTGCGACAGTAAGATGAACGGTATGCACCACCCATCAATTTTTCTATGACTAAGCCAATATCGTATAGTGTATATCGATATCCATGTGGCATATTCTGTAAAAAAAAAAAAAAAAACAGTGGACAGTAATAAGCTTCTGTCAACCTCCAAAAAAACATAGCGTATTGCAATATTTTGAGGCCTACTCCTGAAACAAAACACATTCAGTCTATATTAATACTTCTGTGGCATATGTTTAAAAATAACAGCACATATCAGTCTCCAACCTTCTTATGGCACATATACCCCCAGCGAGATCTTTGGGTCATAGATGTACCCTGTACATAAGTTGTTTTAAAATAATATGAATGATTTATATTAATATAAAGGTAAATAATGATAAATCATTTCAGGATAAGTAAATAACATGTAAACATTGAGTACTGGCTACTGTAAAATTTTGGTAACTCATGAATACCAATCTCCAATTTTGAGGTATGGGTACTTTCAAAGGGTTTCACTTCCTCCTACAGTTATGTACGTAACAGGTTTGAAACCACTGTTATGTATGTAGATATCCTTGTAATATTTTCTCAAAAACAGACCAATATAGTGTACATTAATATTATTTTTGCATATTTTACAAATAAACATTTTAAAAAACTAAAATAAAATAAGGTATCCTTTATGTTCCAAGCCAAATGCATTCTTAATATTTTAACTCAATAAAACAAGGAACTGTTTCTATACAATAACACGTTCAATTATTTTCACGTGTACAGATAAAACATTTGTTTACAATTAACTCATTAATTACTGAACAACTTTTATCAATTTTGGTCTTACTCTACATTATATGTAAAGTATACTGACAGTGAAAGTCTTTCAAAATGAAACATTCCACAGAACAAACACACAATCCATGTCGTCTTGGACAGCATTCATTTACCAGATAAACAGAATGTCCACGTTTCACAACATAGAAAAGATTAAGTAAATCCTAAACATCCTAAAAAAATTCACATACTGAATCAAAAGTTTAGTAAGTCTTACTTTTCGTATGTCTTGAACAAGGTACCGTAGGGTATTTCCTGGCCCACATTTCTGAATAAAACAAAATAAAAACATGAATAAAAGAATTTCAAGTGACCAAAAATAAACAGCACTAATGGAATTAGTGATATTTAATATCATAATTATGAAAAGAGAGGAAAAAACTTAAAAACAGATCTTACCCTACTCTGATAGAAGAAACCACCTAACTAGCACAAATCATATCTACCAACTACTTCAACTGGTAAGTGTACAATAACTAGTTGCATTCATACTTACAGAATTATAAATATCCTCCAGTCGTTTTATTGTTAGAAACTTCTGCATACTAACACCATTTTCTTGTAAAAGTTTCACAAAATCCACTCTTTCCAATAGTAATGCTTCCATCATAGCTGTCTCCAAAGATCCAGGCTAAATTGGATGGAAAATATTAACACATTTTTATCCCATACAAATGACATCTTATTGAAGGTTACAAAACAATAAATGGATGCATGCTAAGGCTTTTATATAAATAAATTACATCAAGGACTACCTAAGTATAAAAACAGTTTAGTTTAGTATAACAACTTTAGCAGTGTTCATATAATGAATTACAAAACAAAAACAATAACTCACAGTCCACTCTTGACCATAAAAAAATATCTCAGACCGTGCAATGTCAACTCTGTTCCAGGTCAGTGCTAAATTCAGTTGATCAGGTGGAGGTAGGTGATGACCTACACCAAAACAAGTTGTTCAATTTGGAATAAATATTTTACTGTGTCATACAACTAATATACTTAAATAGAATAAATAAACTTCTTATTAAAAAAGTTTTAAAAAATACTAAAACAGATCATAAAAAGTAATTTAATCCAAACTTGAAAATAAAATAAATATTCAGTCATACCTTTCAAAAGAGCTGTAAGGACAGCTTGATCCAAATCCTGATATGGACCTTCTCCCTTCCTGAACACTGTGATCTAGGTCAACACAATCTCATGTTATTTGTATCAAAACAAAAACATTTACATAATAACAAATTATTAGTAGATCAAATACTTACCAAGTCTCATCATCTGACACATTCCACCATCTCTCTACCCATACCAGCAGATTTTACATGTATAGTAGATCAAATACTTACCAAGTCTTGTCATATGACACATTCCACCATCGCTCTACCCATACCAGCAGTTTTTACATGTATAGTAGATCAAATACTTACCAAGTCTCATCATCTGACACATTCCACCATCTCTCTACCCATACCAGCAGTTTTTACATGTATAGTAGATCAAATGCTTACCAAGTCTTGTCATATGACACATTCCACCATCTCTCTACCCATACCAGCAGTTTTACATGTATAGTAGATCAAATGCTTACCAAGTCTTGTCATATGACACATTCCACCATCTCTCTACCCATACCAGCAGTTTTTACATGTATAGTAGATCAAATGCTTACCAAGTCTTGTCATATGACACATTCCACCATCTCTCTACCCATACCAGCAGTTTTTACATGTATAGTAGATCAAATGCTTACCAAGTCTTGTCATATGACACATTCCACCATCTCTCTACCCATACCAGCAGTTTTTACATGTATAGTAGATCAAATGCTTACCAAGTCTTGTCATATGACACATTCCACCATCTCTCTACCCATACCAGCAGTTTTTACATGTATAGTAGATCAAATACTTACCAAGTCTTGTCATATGACACATTCCACCATCTCTCTACCCATACCAGCAGTTTTTACATGTATAGTAGATCAAATACTTACCAAGTCTTGTCATATGACACATTCCACCATCTCTCTACCCATACCAGCAGTTTTACATGTATAGTAGATCAAATGTTTACCAAGTCTTGTCATATGACACATTCCACCATCTCTCTACCCATACCAGCAGTTTTACATGTATAGTAGATCAAATGCTTACCAAGTCTTGTCATATGACACATTCCACCATCTCTCTACCCATACCAGCAGTTTTACATGTATAGTAGATCAAATGCTTACCAAGTCTTGTCATATGACACATTCCACCATCTCTCTACCCATACCAGCAGTTTTACCTGTATAGTAGATCAAATACTTACCAAGTCTTGTCATATGACACATTCCACCATCTCTCTACCCATACCAGCAGTTTTTACATGTATAGTAGATCAAATACTTACCAAGTCTTGTCATATGACACATTCCACCATCTCTCTACCCATACCAGCAGTTTTTACATGTATAGTAGATCAAATGTTTACCAAGTCTTGTCATATAACACATTCCACCATCTCTCTACCCATACCAGCAGTTTTTACATGTATAGTAGATCAAATGCTTACCAAGTCTTGTCATATGACACATTCCACCATCTCTCTACCCATACCAGCAGTTTTTACATGTATAGTAGATCAAATGTTTACCAAGTCTTGTCATATGACACATTCCACCATCTCTCTACCCATACCAGCAGTTTTTACATGTATAGTAGATCAAATGCTTACCAAGTCTCATCATCTGACACATTCCACCATCTCTCTACCCATACCAGCAGTTTTTACATGTAAAGTAGATCAAATGCTTACCAAGTCTTGTCATCTGACACATTCCACCATCTCTCTACCCATACCAGCAGTTTTTACATGTATAGTAGATCAAATACTTACCAAGTCTTGTCATATGACACATTCCACCATCTCTCTACCCATACCAGCAGTTTTACATGTATAGTAGATCAAATGCTTACCAAGTCTTGTCATATGACACATTCCACCATCTCTCTACCCATACCAGCAGTTTTTTACATGTATAGTAGATCAAATGCTTACCAAGTCTCATCATCTGACACATTCCACCATCTCTCTACCCATACCAGCAGTTTTTACATGTAAAGTAGATCAAATACTTACCAAGTCTCATCATATGACACATTCCACCATCTCTCTACCCATACCAGCAGTTTTTACATGTATAGTAGATCAAATGCTTACCAAGTCTTGTCATATGACACATTCCACCATCTCTCTACCCATACCAGCAGTTTTACATGTATAGTAGATCAAATGCTTACCAAGTCTTGTCATATGACACATTCCACCATCTCTCTACCCATACCAGCAGTTTTTACATGTATAGTAGATCAAATGCTTACCAAGTCTTGTCATATGACACATTCCACCATCTCTCTACCCATACCAGCAGTTTTTACATGTATAGTAGATCAAATACTTACCAAGTCTCATCATATGACACATTCCACCATCTCTCTACCCATACCAGCAGTTTTACATGTATAGTAGATCAAATACTTACCAAGTCTCGTCATCTGACACATTCCACCATCTCTCTACCCATACCAGCAGTTTTTACATGTAAAGTAGATCAAATGCTTACCAAGTCTCATCATCTGACACATTCCACCATCTCTCTACCCATACCAGCAGTTTTACATGTATAGTAGATCAAATGCTTACCAAGTCTTGTCATATGACACATTCCACCATCTCTCTACCCATACCAGCAGTTTTACATGTATAGTAGATCAAATACTTACCAAGTCTTGTCATATGACACATTCCACCATCTCTCTACCCATACCAGCAGTTTTTACATGTATAGTAGATCAAATGTTTACCAAGTCTTGTCATATGACACATTCCACCATCTCTCTACCCATACCAGCAGTTTTTACATGTATAGTAGATCAAATGTTTACCAAGTCTTGTCATATGACACATTCCACCATCTCTACCCATACCAGCAGTTTTACATGTATAGTAGATCAAATGCTTACCAAGTCTTGTCATATGACACATTCCACCATCTCTCTACCCATACCAGCAGTTTTACATGTATAGTAGATCAAATGCTTACCAAGTCTTGTCATATGACACATTCCACCATCTCTCTACCCATACCAGCAGTTTTACATGTATAGTAGATCAAATACTTACCAAGTCTTGTCATATGACACATTCCACCATCTCTCTACCCATACCAGCAGTTTTTTACATGTATAGTAGATCAAATACTTACCAAGTCTTGTCATATGACACATTCCACCATCTCTCTACCCATACCAGCAGTTTTTACATGTATAGTAGATCAAATGTTTACCAAGTCTTGTCATATGACACATTCCACCATCTCTACCCATACCAGCAGTTTTTTACATGTATAGTAGATCAAATGCTTACCAAGTCTTGTCATATGACACATTCCACCATCTCTCTACCCATACCAGCAGTTTTACATGTATAGTAGATCAAATGTTTACCAAGTCTTGTCATATGACACATTCCACCATCTCTCTACCCATACCAGCAGTTTTACATGTATAGTAGATCAAATGCTTACCAAGTCTCATCATCTGACACATTCCACCATCTCTCTACCCATACCAGCAGTTTTACATGTATAGTAGATCAAATACTTACCAAGTCTCATCATCTGACACATTCCACCATCTCTCTACCCATACCAGCAGTTTTACATGTAAAGTAGATCAAATGCTTACCAAGTCTTGTCATCTGACACATTCCACCATCTCTCTACCCATACCAGCAGTTTTTACATGTATAGTAGATCAAATACTTACCAAGTCTTGTCATATGACACATTCCACCATCTCTCTACCCATACCAGCAGTTTTACATGTAAAGTAGATCAAATACTTACCAAGTCTTGTCATATGACACATTCCACCATCTCTCTACCCATACCAGCAGTTTTACATGTATAGTAGATCAAATGCTTACCAAGTCTTGTCATCTGACACATTCCACCATCTCTCTACCCATACCAGCAGTTTTACATGTAAAGTAGATCAAATGCTTACCAAGTCTCATCATCTGACACATTCCACCATCTCTCTACCCATACCAGCAGTTTTACATGTATAGTAGATCAAATACTTACCAAGTCTTGTCATATGACACATTCCACTATCTCTCTACCCATACCAGCAGTTTTACATGTATAGTAGATCAAATACTTACCAAGTCTTGTCATATGACACATTCCACCATCTCTCTACCCATACCAGCAGTTTTACATGTAAAGTAGATCAAATACTTACCAAGTCTTGTCATATGACACATTCCACCATCTCTCTACCCATACCAGCAGTTTTACATGTATAGTAGATCAAATGCTTACCAAGTCTTGTCATATGACACATTCCACCATCTCTCTACTCATACCAGCAGTTTTTACATGTATAGTAGATCAAATGCTTACCAAGTCTTGTCATATGACACATTCCACCATCTCTCTACCCATACCAGCAGTTTTTACATGTATAGTAGATCAAATGTTTACCAAGTCTTGTCATATGACACATTCCACCATCTCTCTACCCATACCAGCAGTTTTTACATGTATAGTAGATCAAATGTTTACCAAGTCTTGTCATATGACACATTCCACCATCTCTCTACCCATACCAGCAGTTTTTACATGTATAGTAGATCAAATACTTACCAAGTCTTGTCATCTGACACATTCCACCATCTCTCTACCCATACCAGCAGTTTTTTACATGTATAGTAGATCAAATACTTACCAAGTCTCATCATCTGACACATTCCACCATCTCTCTACCCATACCAGCAGTTTTTACATGTATAGTAGATCAAATGTTTACCAAGTCTTGTCATATGACACATTCCACCATCTCTCTACCCATACCAGCAGTTTTACATGTATAGTAGATCAAATGTTTACCAAGTCTTGTCATATGACACATTCCACCATCTCTCTACCCATACCAGCAGTTTTACATGTATAGTAGATCAAATACTTACCAAGTCTCGTCGTCTGACACATTCCACCATCTCTCTACCCATACCAGCAGTTTTTACATGTATAGTAGATCAAATACTTACCAAGTCTCATCATCTGACACATTCCACCATCTCTCTACCCATACCAGCAGTTTTTACATGTATAGTAGATCAAATACTTACCAAGTCTCGTCGTCTGACACATTCCACCATTTCTCCATATAACTTTTCAGCTTTCTCCCTTTCTAAATGAAATGTCTTCTCAATAGTACTGACCAGATATTCTGCACCTGCTACACTAAAAGAAACAAGTAATCATGTGGTCTTAAGACTAGAATTCACGATCTTCTAATATTATACTTAAAGAGTACTGTTCATGTTAGTTGAATCCTGTTACAGTGCTACCACAATACTTAAGTTACTACTACCCATACAGCTAAGAATATTTATATAAAAATAATAATTTAGTTGAAATATGTTGTTTAAAAACAGACAGATTCTGTTTCAATAAAAACTTTATGTTTGTTCTTTGCCCTTTAGACAGATTTTCTAAAACAGTCACAAATCTGTACTGACCTTTACTGAAGATGAAAACTTTGATAAGAAAATTAAAATTACTTTCCAGTAAGATTATTGAAAGTGTAAAACAGTATTTACATATTTAGTAAGATATAATCATTTTTCTACTGAAACAAAACCATAAAATAAAGATCAAATTAACTTACTCGGATTCTTGAACATATTTGTGGGTAAAGGCCAAGAGGTCTGCAGCACGGCCGCTACCATCACAGATAACAACTGGTACAGGTGGAGTGTCTGTCACACATTCCAGAACTGTTCGGATAGTGTTCAGTCCTCCTTCCACCACTATACAAACCACTGGGACACCACAACTGCGAATGTCACTACCTGATACAAAAATACACCAAAACATATACTCTTTAGACTTAATTAGATATTACTTAAAAGTGATATTCAAATAACAATATACAATATTGGATATTATTTTCACAGAACATAACTATAAGCCAAACTACACATATAAAAAACAATTTTAAAACTGGAAAAATTAAAAATTGGAAAATAAGTTAATTCAGATGATACATTTCAAACCAGCTATTTACATAGTTTAGTTATGACCATTCAGAGGGCTGCTGGACTTATAACACCACATATTGAAAAGTTTCCTCAGTTTCATTTATTTTATGCTATATTATAGCAGTAAATATAACACCTTTCAGCCAATAAGTAAAGGAACTTAAACTGTACAGTAAGCACATCAATTGCCCACTAATATCTTCGAAGGAAAATCATATATTAACACAACTGAAGCATACAGCTCCACTTGCCCCAAATCCTCAGCTATAAATAGTGTTTCTTGTATGAATTCTCTTCAGTTACTAACCAGTGGTTTCATTATTTGTATGTTTATGAATTATCAAAATAGGTATGACGACAAATGAAGTCTCAAAAACGCCTTTCCAAGTTTTTGTAGCATAACATTTACTTTATGAAAAACCAAAGTTAGTCACACCACTTCTGATACCACACTTACAAAAGTTAGTCACACCACTTCTGATACCACACTTACAAAAGTTAGTCACACCACTTCTGATACCACACTTACAAAGTTAGTCACACCACTTCTGATACCACACTTACAAAGTTAGTCACACCACTTCTGATACCAGGCGTTACAAAGTTAGTCACACCACTTCTGATACCACACTTACAAAGTTAGTCACACCACTTCTGATACCAGACGTTACAAAGTTAGTTACACCACTTCTGATACCAGACGTACAAAAGTTAGTCACACCACTTCTGATACCACACTTACAAAAGTTAGTCACACCACTTCTGATACCACACTTACAAAAGTTAGTCACACCACTTCTGATACCACACTTACAAAAGTTAGTCACACCACTTCTGATACCACACTTACAAAAGTTAGTCACACCACTTCTGATACCACACTTACAAAAGTTAGTCACACCACTTCTGATACCAGACGTACAAAAGTTAGTCACACCACTTCTGATACCACACTTACAAAAGTTAGTCACACCACTTCTGATACCAGACGTACAAAAGTTAGTTACACCACTTCTGATACCAGACGTACAAAAGTTAGTCACACCACTTCTGATACCAGACGTACAAAAGTTAGTCACACCACTTCTGATACCACACTTACAAAAGTTAGTCACACCACTTCTGATACCAGACGTACAAAAGTTAGTTACACCACTTCTGATACCAGACGTACAAAAGTTAGTCACACCACTTCTGATACCAGACGTACATGATTGCTTGTTATAGTACATTAATTTGATATGGATTACAACTGTGGTGAAGAGAAGAAGGTATTTTAATTTACTGAAAGACATAGATACTTTGTTACAAATTTAGTAACTGCATTTCATTTACACAAATTATTAACTATTACTAATTAACTTTTATGACCAATTTTTCTAGTTAGGGTTTTGTCACCTCCACAGATATCAGGATAATTATGAGCCCAAAAAAGAAATGTAACCAATTTACCAAACCCACTGTCTTCTTGTCTATTTAATAACAACACTGATGGAACAGAACTGATACGGAAATACACAGTTGTTCCTTAATCTAGGCACATAATTTAATTATAAAGTTTGCCAAAAATATTTAGAGATTTAGTATATTTAAAATTTGTTCTGAAGTAAATTGTTTTTAAATAAAGTACTATATGATATCAACAGTGTAAGCTGTGCATAATGTGTAAAACCCAACAGCGTAACCTGTGTATAATGTGTAAAATCCAACAGCGTAAGCTGTGCATAATGTGTAAAACCCAACAGCGTAAGCTGTGAATAATGTGTAAAACCCAACAGTGTAAAGATGTGTATGATGTGTAAAACCCAACAGTGTAAAGATGTGTATAATGTGTAAAACCCAACAGTGTAAAGATGTGTATAATGTGTAAAACACCACAACGTAAAGCTGTGTATAATGTGTAAAACCCAACAGTGTAAGCTGTGTATAATGTGTAAAACCCAACAGTGTAAGCTGTGAATAATGTGTAAAACCCAACAGTGTAAGCTGTGAATAATGTGTAAAACCCAACAGTGTAAGCTGTGAATAATGTGTAAAACCCAACAGTGTAAGCTGTGAATAATGTGTAAAATCCAACAGTGTAAGCTGTGAATAATGTGTAAAATCCAACAGTGTAAGCTGTGAATAATGTGTAAAATCCAACAGTGTAAGCTGTGAATAATGTGTAAAACCCAACAGCGTAAGCTGTGCATAATGTGTAAAACCCAACAGTGTAAAGATGTGTATAATGTGTAAAACCCAACAGTGTAAAGATGTGTATAATGTGTAAAACCCAACAGTGTAAAGATGTGTATAATGTGTAAAACCCAAGAGTGTAAAGCTGTGCATAATGTGTAAAACCCAACAGTGTAAAGATGTGTATAATGTGTAAAACCCAACAGTGTAAAGATGTGTATAATGTGTAAAACCCAAGAGTGTAAAGCTGTGAATAATGTGTAAAACACCACAGTGTAAAGATGCGTATAATGTGTAAAAACCCAAGTGTAAAGATGTGTATAATGTGTAAAACCCAACAGTGTAAGCTGTGAATAATGTGTAAAACCCAAGTGTAAAGATGTGTATAATGTGTAAAACCCAACAGTGTAAGCTGTGAATAATGTGTAAAACCCAACAGTGTAAGCTGTGAATAATGTGTAAAATACCACAATGTAAAGCTGTGAATAATGTGTAAAACCCCACAGTGTAAGCTGTGAATAATGTGTAAAATCCAACAGTGTAAGCTGTGAATAATGTGTAAAATCCAACAGTGTAAGCTGTGTATAATGTGTAAAACCCCACAGTGTAAGCTGTGTAAAACCCAACAGTGTAAAGCTGTGTATAATGTGTAAAACCCAACAGTGTAAGCTGTGAATAATGTGTAAAACACCACAGTGTAAAGATGTGTATAATGTGTAAAACCCAACAGTGTAAAGCTGTATAATGTGTAAAACCCAACAGTGTAAAGCTGTGAATAATGTGTAAAATACCACAGTATAACCTGTGTACAATGTGCAAAAAACTACAGTGTAACCTGTGTATAACATGTAAATAACAACACTGTAACCTGTGTATAATGTGTATATATAAACAACAAAACACTCTGAAAAATTACATTAGGGCATTATTTTTCTTATATTGTGGCTCATCTAATTTTTTATTTATCCTGCAAAGCAATTAAGATTTATTTTGGACATCACAAGAAATTTGTCACCGACTTTATAACTACAGAAGTACCTACTTTCCAGCCTATTCACACTATGTGTTCTATTATTATGGCCTACAAAAATTTTTAACACACTACACTGTTATACAAATAACTGTTACTGTACATCTATAAAGAAATTCGAAAGTTCAATAATACATAAATGGCTGGATTGAACCTACGTGGTTGAATTTTCTGTTTAGAGATGTACTTTCAAGCTTCTTATGGAAAGCTATCTCTGCTCCATACTTTCCCATGGTACCGTTATCAACTAGCAAGAAGTAGGAGTGGTGATTGTTCAGAACCGTTAAACGGCTCTTAGGTGATGAAATACTATGGTATGGTACTACTGTCTGAAAGGAAAGCGCCAATTCACCAACATGTTTTAACATTTTCTTTTAAAAGTAAGTTTTATGACAAACATTTAGCACACACTCCATAATTTTATACACAAATATACATTTAGAAAGAAATAAATGGTTCAGGTATTTAATTGGAAAAAATAATTTAGACGTTCATCCACATTCTAGTTACGTACAACTGCTGAAGAAAACCAGCAAGAAAAACCATATCAAGTTCCGTTTTATAAAATGTACATCTATATATATATATACTTATTAATACATAAATAAACCTTAAACTTCATGAAAAACAAAGAATAATTTATATATTCGATTTAATCTTAAATTATTACTTAAATATTATTTTTAAAAAATCAAGTCCCTTCTTCCCAAAATAAAAACAGAAAATTTATTTAAGTGAAAATAATAAATAATTAAACTGTATAAATATGTACATAATTAACGATTAATCACTGTATTTTTTTTTTTTTATCAACACTAATACCTAAATACGTTATTCCAACCCAGTGATATATCTTGGTCATATTCATCTGGAACTCATATGATCAATATTCACTCTCATTAAGAATTCATCACTTTCTACTTTCACAAGTGGAAATAATTAACACATCGCAAAGTACACTGAGCTGCTTCTACTAAGTTGTTCATTAATAGACACAAACAAAAGTTAATTACACAGTACACTGAGCTACTTGTACTAAATTGTTCGTCGATACACACAAACAAAAAAACAAACTTAATTACATAGCACACTGAGCTGCTTATTCCAAGTTGTACTTTGATACACACAAACAAAAACAATAAGTTAATTACATGGTACACCGAGCTACTTTTACCAAGTTGTTCATTGATAGACACAACCAAAAAAAAGCAATATGTTAATTACACTGTACACTGAGCTGATTGCAAAGATGCCAACTATTTCAAATGACTGAGCGCGTAATGATTGTAGACAGAACCCTTTATCATTTGCAGCTAATAGGCCTGACCAATGTCTCTAAGCTGCTTATTATTATAACTATTATTATTTATCACTGCTATAGATTGCTCATTTATGACTGTGTTTTGTGTATTTAATAAATGAATTTTAAAAACATTCTTTTGAAATTATGTCTTTTATTTAGTTCAGAGTAACAAACATACAGGTAAAACAACATTGAACATGCACAAACAGTAAGGAAAAAAAGCCTTTGTGTAAAGACTAGTTTATATCATGTTTATGACACTTACTGTAATAGCTTTGCAGCTGTTGCAGCCTTTGCTTTCATGAGAATGTCTCTGGATGGTTGGGAGTTATAACAACATTGTCCATTTGACTACATACACATCTTGTGTGTTATAATACTACTCAAAACTGAGGTGCTCAAGTTTGGTCTGAACTTGCTTTTGTTTTTTAGTCACTAAACTAAATATCCTTTTACTGTCAGCATTAGAATGGAAGATTGTAAGAATTCTAAGCATAACCATACACAGAATGTCATACTTCTGGTTGCCATTTCCATCCTTAACTGTAAACAGCTGAACCCAAAACTTGTCAACATTCAACTGAAGAACAGTTTCTGAGAAAGTATCAATTTAATAGTTCAAATATTGCTTTACCAACTTTTCAATAGTGTCATGCTCATGTATATTGACAAGGACAGGATACCTGCTGTGAAGAAATGCAGAGAAGAGAAATCTTTGCCAACTTTCAGTTTTGGATCAGAAACCTCTGCATGAATCAGAAGTTCATCATTTAGAGGGAAATGTTTCATCATGTAATTTATAGCTGCAATATAGTATTTCTTGACACTGGTGTAGAAGCTGATCAGGTCAGGTCCTTTTCATATTTAACAATGTATTCCTTGGCAGCATTTCCAATAGAAACTACCTCATCAGATATATGTAAGTATTCATTGTTGTAGTCAAGTTCAGTGATGTTGCCTTCAAGATATTCTGGCTTGATGTATCTGACAAGTATATTTTTAACTTGTGTAATCAGAGTTCTATGCATAATGTGTATGCAAGGTTCTTCTCTTTGCAATATCAAATTGACTTGCTCAAATAGAGGAATTGCAGACTGAATAAAAAGACAAAATAACAAGTTCATTTTGTTGTCCAAGAAAACTGTCAACTTATCTAACTTGCTCTGTACATAACTTTTCTTGGTTACTTTCTTGCTGGCTTTCATTTTCTTCTCTTTTCTCATTGATTGTCTCTTCTTTAGTTCAAGGTCAGACTGCCTAAACATATATTGAGTTACATCAAATGCTTCTTTGTCTGCTTTTGGAGACTGTTGTCTCATGTTCCTGTGTGGCTGAGAAGATATCCTGACTGTTAAAGTCTTGCTGCCTAATTGAGCTGCACGTTTAGATCCTTTTGAATCTAGTTTTTCCTTTCCTCAGTGAAAATACTTCTTCAATGGCTTCCACATGTCCAATATTCTGTTGAGGCACACCCCAAGTGATAGCCATCTTGTGTTAACAAGTTGTAGAATTTTTCTTGTTTCTTTGCCATACAATCCTTGAAACTCTTTTAAATGTTGTTTACTGCTAGCACTTTTGTCCAGGAAATAGTAGATATCTATCAATATATCAGAAACTGGGCAGGGCAATTCTCTGGAAGCTTTCTGGGCAGCAATATTCATGAGATGACAGGAACAGCCCATGAAGTAAATGCTAGGCTGTCGTCTTGAGATGTGTCCCATCACACCTTTACCTATACCAGACATAACTGAGGAATTGTCTGAAGGAAAACTAAGACATTTTCACATGGAATTTTCCTCTTTGTCAGTTCGTGGTCCAAAAGCTTGAAAATATTCTCTCCCATTGAAGCTTCTTTCCATTCCACCATTGTCAAAAGAGAACAGTTATTCCAAGCAAAGGATCAAGATATCGTACAACCACTGGATAGAGTTTTGAGTCATCCATGTTTGTGAATCCATCTGTGGCTAAACTGTAAACACTGTTAGTAAGTATGCTTGAAATCATTTTGTCATCTTCACAACCCAACATTTGTACAATGGCTGTAGATTTGGTTCTAGCCATATTTTTTCACTACATCAGAGTCTGGGAACATTTTTCTGAATAGATGTCCTGCATGATCAGCTACAGTTAGGGGTAAATTATGAGCAATGACAAATTGCGTGAACATCACTTCTGCATTTATGGTTTCATATTCTGAATTCTTACTCATAAATGTCGTTATCTGCATCGTGTTTGTCTTCACCTCAGCCTTTTGTTGGTGAGATGCTGATTTTGTATGTCTGGAACAATCGTTTATTCCGCCATGGGCCACAGAAAAATTGATGTGACAAACTGTACAAAACGCATGACTGTCACTGACTTTTGATGCAATGACCGGATATTTTGCACTATACTCTTTCCTAAATTTTTGATTCACAGTTTTAGTCCTTTTAAATTTGCCAGAAACAAGACAATCTGGTGAATGAGGCCTCTTTTTTTCCATCTTGTGAACGATCGCATTGGTGTTTCTATGCTGCTTAGAAAGTGAGAAATATCCATCTATGCGAGAGCTGATTGGCTGACAAGCACTGATGACGTAACTATAGATTCCCCCATGTACCCAGTATGGAGAAGCACCGCACTCAAACTATTGGTAGACGTCAGAGATACAAATATTTTTTATTATTTCAAGCACAAACATGATTATCGCAAGTAGCCATTTGGACTACGTCTTTTATTTATCATCAAAATTTATTTGTATCTCACTAGAAATTTTCTTTTCACCCCTTTCAAGCCTGGGGGAAAAATTTATCACTATTTTATAGGCCTATGTAATATACAATAAATTGGGAGTTGCAACAAGTCATAACATTTGTCTGTATGAGCATATAGTCATAATGTATACACCAAAATCATAATGATTACGCTCAAATCATAATGGTTGGTATCTCTGTGATTGTACCAAGTTGTTCATTGATAGACAAACAAGAAAAACAATATATTACTTACACTGTACACTGAGCTGGTTGTAGTAAGTGGTTCATTGATAAACACAAAATAAAAACAATACTAATTACACAGCACACTGAGCTGGTTGTAGTAAGTGGTTCATTGATAAACACAAAATAAAAACAATACTAATTACACAGTACACTGAGCTGGTTGTAGTAAGTGGTTCATTGATAAACACAAAATAAAAACAACACTAATTACACAGTACACTGAACTGGTTGTAGTAAGTTGTTCATTAACAGACACAAACAAAGAAACAACACTAATTACACAGTACACTGAGCTGATTGTACCAAGTTGTTCATTGATAGACACAAACAAAAACACAATAAGTTAATTAATTATTTTCACTTGCAAAAGTAGAAAGTGATGAATTCTTAATGAGACTGAATATTAATTATACGAGTTCCAGATTAACGTGACCAACATATATCACTGGATTGGAATAACTGATTTAGTAATTAATGTTGTTAAAAAATATAATGGTTAATTTTTAATTATGTACATATTTATATAGTTTAAATATTTATTATTTCCATTTAAATATATTTTCTGTTTTTATTTTGGGAATAAGGGACTTGATTTTTTAAAAATAATATTTAAGTAATAATTTAAGATTACATGGAATATGTAAATTATCCCATGTTTTTCAGGAAGTTTAAGGTTTACTTATACACACACACAAAAAAAAACAATACTAAGTAACTGTAACGAAATGAACTGAACAATAAGTGCAACAAAACTACAATATTTTAAAAATCTATGTATTGTGACTGTTATTAAAACACTAGCTGATGTACCCATCAAACATACAAAGAACACAGAGGGCTACTAATAAGATTTTAAAAATCTATGTGTTGTGACTGTTATTAAAACACTAGCTGATGTACTCACCAAACATATGAATAAATAGAGGGCTACTAATAAGATTTTAAAAATCTAAGGATTGTGACTGTTATAAAAACACTAGCTGATGTACCCATCAAACACCTGGAGAATAAACAGAGGCCTACTAATAAAATTTTAAAAATCTATGTGTTGTGACTGTTATTAAAACGTCAGCTGATATACCCATCAAGCATATGAAGAATACATAGAATATGTTTGCATGTCTTTCAGTATCAATTTGTCTCTTTTGCTTTGTTTCTTCAGCAACTTTACTGATCAAGACAACTGTTTTCCTGTCTGCTCCAGTTATCTTTATATTTACTAAGTGTTCTTGATTTTGTCTTGTTATCCATCTAATTTTTATTTATATTGCTAAATGATGTTTTCTTTTCTTGTACATATTTCTGAACTATTTGTAGTCTTATTCAGAATATAGGTTTAGAATTTATTTCAAAGATGGTGTTAAAAATGTTCAATTGAAGAAAACTGAAGTGGCTTGATGCTGTAAATGTGCCATCTTTTAATTCAAATGACAATCAACATTTTAAATGTCTGATTTAATCTATAACAGTATTGAAAGTACTTGCTGTAAATATGATAATTTATGAAAACATTAACAAAATCCTGACTTCACTAGGATTTGAATGCAAGACCTTCACATGACATTCAATCTCAGTAACCACCGGCCACTTTGGCATCCAGTGTTTGAAATTCATAGCTAATAAGTATTAATTTAAAATAACATGGTCTTTATGTTTTCCACATAATAAAAAAGCTTGCTCTAAACATTTCTTATTAAAAATACTTACATATATATAAATCTTAACTGTATTGGTATTATTAGTACTTGAATGGAAGACATCTGTTTCATGTTCAGTCTAATTACTCAGACAATATGTATGCTACAACAAACTATACACACACACACACACACATATATATATATATATATAGAAGGAAATATTAAATGTATTTGTACATACATTCTTTCCAACTAATTCATGCTTATTCTCAATAATTCCCCATGGAGCAATTCCAATAGTCACCACTCTACGCTGTCTTGGTGTTCTTTCATTCAACAAAGCTTCTCCTACGTGTCGCATCACCCCTAATCATTCCAAGAAGTAAATATATCATTAATAACACGAAGAATGTGATAACAAAAATGTACTGCTCAACAGTTGGTGTTAGCCTCTTCTGCTCTTTCTTTATTGTTATACTCATGTTGAATCAGCAAAATTACTTTAAGTCAACAGTTTCTGTTAGCCTCTTCTGTTATGTCTTTATTGTTATACTCATGTTGCATTGCTCAACAGATATTAAATCAGCAACAGTACTTGAAGCCAACAGTTACAGTTATTGTGTTCTGTTATTTCTTTATTGTTGCTTTCATTGATGGTGTTTGTTCAAATTTTTTATTCATCTATTTTTTTTTAACTTTTTAATTTTATTTTTAAATATTATATTGTTTGCTTTTCACTGAACAGTGTAGCACAAACTAAACATTTACCGTGTTATTACAAGTTTCTAATTATTAAAATAAACAGATATCGTACATTTTTTATAATCCATGGATTTCATGTTGGTAAACGCGTCAATCAAATACATATCAATGAACTTTTACCTGTATTTGTTCCAGCAGTAAATATCCAAGCTCCAGTAGTTTTTGCTGCCTTAACAAGCCCTTTTCTGAGAACCTGTTTTAGCTTATGTTGTAGTTCAAAATTAGCCTTTCCTCCATGAACACTGATTAAAAGCTTTGGAAGTTCCAGCTTCCATTCTTCCGTGAGTAACTGGAGAACTAACTCTGGTCGAGTGTCGTAACTCAGCCTAACATACTTGAAAATTAAGAAATAATTCTATCTACATTCCGCTAAGGTCATAATTCATTTGCAATATATCCTAAACAAGTAGTTTAACTGTTCAATATGAAAATAGAAGGTAATATTATTTTCAAACAATATTCTACTGAAACAACTGTTAATGGCATCACACTTACTTACTACTTACAATAAAGGTTTTAACAAATACATTTGTTCATTTTCCTGAAACAACTTTTATATCTCCAAATATCCAAAGGAACATTTTTAACTTTTATTATTATAGATAAATTAAGTTTGGTGGTCGGTTATTTCTAGAATAGCCTTTTGTTACTATGTTATACCATATATCAGGTACGAGGGATTCATACAAACCAAAACCACTTAATACTAACAAGATCTCTTAATCTTAGAGAAATTTTAATGACAGATGAACAATAAAATATAAATAGTGATGATAATATCAAAACCTAATAATAAAATTACGATGCTCACAAACCAGTAATGTTTCATCAGACAATTATAAACAGTCATGTATATATAATAACAACACCTTATACAATTAACCAGTATGTTTTACTGAAGATATGTTTCTACCTGTGCTTTAAGAGGATGAGAACTGCCTTGAAACTCAATTATTCCAAAAGCATCTGTAGGGTAGAGGGTTGTGTGACGAGAGAATGACCAGTGTTCATCTCCTGACAACTGTGAGCTTCCACTGTGAATACTAAACCCTCCTAAGCTCTGAGTGGCCAAAGGGGAATGCTGTTCAAAGACCAGGCCACAACAACACCTGTTAAAAAGCAAAATAAATACAGTTCACAACATCAAATGTATTCCATAACAGTAAAAACACCATAGTACTAAGTTAAAAGAAGAAATCAAATTTAGTAAAATTTAAAACACTTACTTCCTGATGCACTGACTGAAAACATTTCAAGTACATAAAAGTACAGTTTGCTATATTTCTTGTCATTAACATTTTGTTAACCTTTGATAAAAAATCATATATTAGATATTCCTTTGAGTGCTAAATTATCATCAAAATTTATCTGCTAGTGTTTGTTGGTCAAAAATTATCAATATTAATCTACACTGTACATTAACAGCACATTTAAACATTTTTTACACATTTATTATCAGAGGTGTCGATAATAAACACTTTATAAATATATCAAAAAATTAAATACTTTATAAATATATCAAAAAATTAAACACTTTATAAATATATCAAAAAATTAAACAAGATAATACTTTATAAATATATCAAAAACATTTATATTATAAATGTACACTACAAAAAAAAAGCCATGTTATAAAAATATAAAACTTCACTGAAGTCAAATATATTTTAAGACAAGACTTATTCATATGGGCTGTGCTTTGTGAAGCACATGTAATATAAGTTGTGTCAAGCACATGTAATATACTCTTCAAAAAAAAGAAACGCAAAAGGGATATTTTTGTTATTTTAAAGAGAAATATATGTAATAACGTTACAAGCTCAGAGTATGTGATGTTACATGTGTTAAGGCACTGATTGTCAGATCAAAATGACAATAAAAGTTGTGCACTTTGAAAATGGAGGAAAACATTGGATTTTTCGCCAAAACACATTCGTGTCCAATAAATTTGTTTGAGAGATCTGCATGTTCTGCAAGTGCAACACGTGCAAAATCCCTATAAAAGTGACGGGTTCTCGGTTTCCATAGCTCAGTGTTAAGCCACTGACACGCAATACAGTTACGCCAAGACTGACTGAAGCACAACGCAACAACGCCATCGGTCGCTTGGAAGCAGGTGAATCTCGATCAGATGTTGCTAGAGCTGTGAATGTCCACCCAAGCACCATCACAAGGCTATGGAATCGTCACCAACAATATGGATCAACTCGTGACCGTCCACGACCTGGCAGATCAGGTATGACCACGCCCGCACAAGATCGCAACATCTGGTTACGTCACCTTCAGGATAGGAACACCACTACGACGTCTACTGCCTCAACCATACCAGGGCTGCGTAGGATTTCCGATCAGACCGTATGCAACCGTCTACGAGATTCTTAGGCCCCATGTGCAACCCCTCATGGTGAACATCAATGACGTTTTTCAACATGACAACGCCCGTCCTCACACAGCCCGACTCACCACTGTCTTCTTGAGACACCACAACATCAACATTCTTCCCTGGCTCTCCAGATCACTAGATTTAAACCCCATCGAACATCTTTGGGACGAGTTGTACCAACGTCTGCGACGGCGACAACCTCAACTGCAGACTCTATCTCAGCTTGCAGCAGCTTTGCAGACTGAGTGGACAGCCATTCCACAGGATGTGATTCGTCATCTCATCGCTTCCAATGGGCAGGAGATGCCAAGCAGTTATTGATGCTCACGGAGGGCATACTCGCTATTGACGTTGAATGACGTTAAACTTCAACTAGTGAGTGTGGACTTCGCCTTTGCAGACTTTGGATGTTCAGCAGTGAATGTGCAAAGTTTCACACATGTCATACAGAACTACCCGGAATAAACTTTTTAAGAATATGTTTCAAATTTTGCCTTTTGTGTTTCTTTTTTTGAAGAGTATATAAGTTGTGTCAAGCACATGTAATAAGTTGTTTTCATAGACAATATCTGTCAAACTGTAGGCTGTGTCCACTAATGTGTTCTTAAAATTCCAAAAATGTTCAGTAAAAACTACCACAAACTTCTTTTTCTAACCATAAAAGAATCTAAAGTATGTTTGAAATGATGAATCAAATTTAAAATAATAATTTTATATCAATAGAGTATATTATTAACTTTTGGTAAATTTGGTTTCCTTACTAAATGACTCTTGGTAACAAACAAAAAAGAGAACTTAACCAGTCATTAACATAATATTTTTTTAGAGAAATATACTAGAACATTTACTTTCTTATTCTTTGATAGATTGTTTAGGCAGAGTACTCATGATGAAACTCTGTAGAATGGACGACAACTGCCTTTTGCGGAGGCACAAGTGTAGGGGACGACATTTCGAAAGTTTCATCATTTACTTTCTTATAAAATATTGTGGAACAAGAAGTTAAATGTATACATTTCTAATGTAAATATAGCATCTCTAGGCATAATACTTTTAACATGAAATTTCTGTATCAGTCTTTGAATACAATGTACACAAGAGTGATAAAAACCTAACCTGTTTTGATCTTTGGATGAAGGAATAAACTTGCAACATTCCCTCTTTTGAAATTTAGTCTCAATAGCAAACTGAGTCTGAAACAGGAAGAACTCATTAATTTTCACATTACAACAACCACAAAGTTAGAAACAAAACATTATTTGACAAAACATTTATTTGAATGTGTGACTTTCTGTATTAATCTACATATTTAACAACTGATATAACTAAAATGCAATTGCTTTCATTCATATGTTATTCATAAACTCAAAAGTAACTACTGATAATCAAACAACTGGTTTACTTTTAGATGCCAATTATGGTAAGATAAGCATCTACAAGTATAAACTGAAAAAAAATAAAAGTTAAATGAAAATCTTGATATGTCGAGTAATAGAGGGCCTTTACTGAACAATTATGATTCTGATAAGTGATGAGTAATAAAGGGCCTTTACTGAACAGTTATGATTCTGATATGTGATGAGTAATAAAGGGCCTTTACTGAACGGTTATGATTCTGATAAGTGATGAGTAATAAAGGGCCTTTACTGAACAATTATGATTCTGATAAGTGATGAGTAATAAAGGGCCTTTACTGAACGGTTATGATTCTGATAAAAGTGATGAGTAATAAAGGGCCTTTACTGAACGGTTATGATTCTGATAAGTGATGAGTAATAAAGGGCCTTTACTGAACAGTTATGATTCTGATATGTGATGAGTAATAAAGGGCCTTTACTGAACAGTTATGATTCTGATAAGTGATGAGTAATAAAGGGCCTTTACTGAACAATTATGATTCTGATAAGTGATGAGTAATAAAGGGCCTTTACTGAACGGTTATGATTCTGATAAAAGTGATGAGTAATAAAGGGCCTTTACTGAACGGTTATGATTCTGATAAGTGATGAGTAATAAAGGGCCTTTACTGAACAGTTATGATTCTGATAAAAGTGATGAGTAATAAAGGGGCTTTACTGAACAGTTATGATTCTGATAAGTGATGAGTAATAAAGGGGCTTTACTGACGATGACCGAAGAAGGTCGAAACGTTGTTCGCTCTTCTATGTAAAGTGTTTTCTCAGCCCAAACGAGCCGTTTTTGCATATAAATTTACTGAACAGTTATGATTCTGATAAGTGATGAGTAATAAAGGGCCTTTACTGAACAGTTATGATTCTGATAAAAGTGATGAGTAATAAAGGGGCTTTACTGAACAGTTATGATTCTGATAAAAGAATTAGCACAATTAATTTAATAAAAAACAACTATATTAATGTATTTGTTCGATTTAATTCAAGATAACATTTACACTATGATATGAGAAGCCATAAACAACAATAAAACAAGGTGAACTTTATACAAAAACTATGCCAAGAAAACCAGTAATGATATTCTAATGCACTTCATCCAATTACCTGGAAACAATAACACAAATTAAAACATTATTCAAATAAAACATAAAAATAAGTTTAATTTTATGCATAAATATAAAGAAAAGTTAATAAAGCAAGTTAAGTGAAAGATACTTATACAGATCTAGCTAGAATGAGTGATTGATAGTTAAAAAACATTAGCTCTAACAACTGAAATAATATGATAAAACAGCAATATTAACACTGCACAAAATGTATTATAGTTGTATCTAAGAAATTATAATCAACTTGTGTTATTCAATCAAAATTTCTTTCTTAAATAACTTTAACTACACTTAATGAAAGAAGACAAAAATACTAAAATTATACTTTCTTTAGTTTAAATTCAGTTTTATATTTTTCTCCATACTTTTGTAACAGTAAGCATAAAGTATTACAAGAGTACCGTATTTCTGATTTACTTTCAAAATTATACAAAATACATTTTCAATTACCTCTAAGTTTGCTACAACCATGACTTAAATGTCAACATCTCAGAGTTTTAATTCAAGAAGTCAGTTTCTTTTATAAGACTAGAATGTTTAAGAATAAAACAAAGAATGATAAAAGTATTTAGAAAATAGATGCAGAGAAACACGAATCACAAAACTCTTCAAACATCAACTTGTAACGCATTCGTATTTCTCAAGTTATTTCATTCAACTTTGACTTATTATCAAAATAAAACAAATTACTCATTCAGTGCAATCAATTTTTATCAGATATGCTGTATATAAATTGGCATGTTAAAAGATAAGTTTCTTGACAATATAGTTTTATTTACATTTACACATATCGAATAATAAGTAACTAGGTAATTTCACAATAACTAAAATAAGACTGGTAAACATTCTGTCCCACCAATTTCTAAATATAGACATTTTAATCTGTTAATTGTACAATGCTTTTGAAAAATCTGACGATAAAACATCATGTTGTGTAAACCTTAACAATTATATTTTCTTCAAAGGTCAAATGACCAAAACTCAGAACAAACCTTTGTGGATGCTGTCTCCATAGTAACCATAAGTAATTTCTTTCCACAGGAAGAACTCCCCACTTTGACAGATCCTTTTATGTGTTTACATTTCTATGCACTGAAAAAAGTATACAAATTTCTTATCAGTAAAAAAACATAATAATCCCATATTATTTATCAGGAAGAAACAAACAATGAATTGTTTGTTGAACAGCATTCCAAACAGACTCAGGAATGTCACCAAGACATAATATTCATCTTGGAGTAAGTGTACAAAATCAATACAATAACACTAAATTTGGCATCAGGTTTTTTTGTTCCTGGTCTAAAATTCGACATTGTTGTGTTCGTATCTCTGTTTACACGCTAATGACAGTAAACCTGACAAACATGCTTAGATATAATGAGTAAGTTTCTTAATGTATTTTTTATTGGAGATATATACCCCCATGAAGTAGCTACAGAATTAACTGGTGATAAGGACAAAGCTTTATGAAACCTCTGTGAATCATGCAGGGGCTTTGAACACTGCAAAGGATCATGGGTATTCTATTCTGGTTATTACAATGGCCACAAGTACTCTATTGTCATTATTATAATGTCCATGGGTATTCTATTCTGGTTATTATAATGGTCACAAGTACTCTATTGTCATTATTATAATGGTCACAAGTACTCTACTGTCATTATTATAATGCCCATGAGTATTCTATTCTGGTTATTATAATGGTCACAAGTACTCTATTCTGGTTATTATAATGCCCATGGATATTCTATTGTCATTATTATAAACCAGTAAATAAACCATATGATTCCACTACCAAATAATTTTATTAGAACACAAACCAGTAAATAAATCATATGATTCCACTAGCATATAGGCCCAGCATGGCCAGGTGGTTGAGGCACTCAACTCGTGATCTGAGGGTCATGGATTTCAATCTCCATCACAACAGCCATGTTTGCCCTTTCAGCACTGGGGGTGTTATAATGTTACAGTCAATCCCACTATTTGTTGGTAAAAGAGTAGCCCAAGAGTTGGCAGTGATGACTAGCTGCCTTCCCTCTAGTCTAACACTGCTAAATTAGGGATGACTAGCACAGATAGCCCTCATGTAGCTTTGCACGAAATTTCAAACAAACCAAATCCACTACCAGATAATTTATTTTCTGGTTTGCGTGCTAATAAAACTATTTTATTTCACTACCAGACAATTTTATATAAATCACCCCTACACTCAATAAATCTCCATTATTTGTAACTTGATATCGTATATTTAAAATAACTGTATTACCCAAGAAAAAAGCTTGACATGCTGAACGTATGGAAGAAAGCATACTCTTAGTTTATCAGGCAAAACCTACAGAGCAGTAATAACAAATCAATTTATATAATATGAACTGATTTGAATAGTTGTATTTTAAAAAGGTTATTTTATCAGTTTTATATTTACAAATTCTCAATTTATAAATATTGAAACAAACTTTAAAAATATTTCATACTTTCAACTGCATGTTCCTCTCGTCCAGTTAAAATACTCGCTTACGTAATGCAAGCTACACCATGGAAAGTCGAATGTAGATACCTATATTTTGGGTTTTTCCTACAACCAGTACATACTAGTTTTATATCTCAGTCTAACAATGCTCGTCTAGACATCGCCGTCATCGTAAAATGAAAATAACAAAACAAAATACCAAGGTGAAATAGCTTTAAATACTACAAGTCTAGGAACGTGATATGCAAGGGCAGGTTCGATATCTTCAACAACTGTTATCACACGATACGAGAAATTTGTGTCACCTCATGCTGTGATAAAAGAAAATGGTTTGAAACAATGGCTATCATAACTTGTGATAGCCATGGCACGTGACAAAGGAGAAACTTCACGGAAAGCACCTCAATAGTATACGATTAAACATAGTTAAACACACTTAAAGTTGTGTAACACAATATAAACGTTTAACTGTACTTGCTTTATTTTGTGCGACTAGAATGTCCTGATTTAAATTCCCAGCTAGTATGGGATCGGTACAAATCAACACATACACAGAAGAAACTTATACATTTATCGATATTTAAAAACTGTACTCAAATAACTTAGTTATCCTGTCGATATCTGCGAGTTTATTACACAACTGACTTGTCTGATGGTGAACTGGTGACTGTTTTTCGACGTAATTAAAAACAAGTAAACAGGTATCCGTTTGTTTATACTGACAGTATTAAGACTTTCAAACTTTGCTATATAAACCTACACATTTAGAAACACGAACACGAAATCAAAATAGCTTTATTTTTCAATGAATCAACATTCCTGTTAAAGTGTTGGATTCAGTTTTACACACGTTTCTTATCGGTTCTACCATCACCTACGACACAAGTCAAGAAATATATTTATCTGAGAGTATTTAATGAAAGGTTTTATATTTCATGAAACTTCATATTGTATTTTCTATCTTCACCAGAGGTAAGTGTCTTAAGATAGAACTAATATGGCTAACGCCTAAATTGACTTGATTTGTTCGCTTTGTTTAATTTCGCGTAAAGCTATTCGAAAGCTGATTACAGTTTTGTGGTGATAAATTAGAGGAAACAGCTAGTCAACACCACCCACCGCCAACTCTTGTCAAACCGAACGGTGAAATTTGTCCGTAAGTCTAGTGCCCACTGGCAGGACGGCATATCTGCGGACTCACAACGCTAGAAACGTGTGTTTTCGATACCAGTGAGAGTCAGAGCACAGGCAGTCCATTGTTTACCTCAAACAATAAATCGTATGTAGCATGCCAACGGAGTTGCATGGCTCTCGTCCCGTTATCGTAAAATATAATTCGTGTTTATTCTCTGGCTTCGCACTTTTGAGCCGTGGGTACGTTACAATAATTACGATTTATATTTTACGATAACGGGACGAGAGCCATGCAACTCCATATGTTGCATGCCATGGGGAGCCATTTGGCCACGATAGGCCTAAAATTGTATTTAATTATTACCTTTATTTCAACCTAAATCACACAGATATATTCAACATTGTTTATAAGTGTACCTTAGCCTTAAGTACTCCTAACAACAATAGTACCAAACTGACTAAAAGTTCATTTGAATTATCAAATGTCGGAACACTACACATAATTAGTTATACTCATTACTGGGTTAATTTTTAGTTTCTTGTAGATATATCGCTTTGGTAATGTTAACTTACATATTCACACACAGATAAATATTCATTCATATTGGTACACCCATCTTTGTTTATTGTTGTTCTAAACAGACAAGTTTTTAAAGCAGACTCTGTGATAGTCTGTATACCATTTGTTCCTTTCTCATACAGCCAATTCCCTCAATTCTTGGTTGGTATGGTAGTGTACATCACCTCAGTTCTGGTAAATAGTGTGATATAGACTCCTCAACACTGCACCAAAGTCAACAAGCAGAGTCCTTTATCAAATTATGCATTAGAATCAACACACTAGCTCACAATCCCCATTATACTGTGAATAATCAAATATGGATTATTTATTCCATCAGATGAAGGTGTCTGTTAGCACCTAACCATTACATATATTATCATATCATTACACAAAACTTCTAGTAATAGTGACTTACAAATAATCTAAGTCTAAACTTTAATGTATGATGTTATTCAACAGTCACATGACATCGGATGTACAAGGTTTTCATCGTTAGTCTGTTTATGACAAACTCATGTTTATTTTACTAAATATCAGTGTATGCTCAGCTGCAGTAGCTGGTAATTTATCAGTGACTGATTGTATATGCTACTCAATATGTCCAGTGTTTATGAACTGTCCTATGTTACTCATCTTTAATAAGTTCTCGGGACTACTCTATGTGTCTTTATTAAGCTAGTCAAGAGTATTCCTGATGACTTAGTTGCTATGTTACAGAAAAAGATTGTAACATTGATGTCTGACTTAATTTTTACAATACTGAAATAATAAATTATCAAACATTCAAAGATTTAGTTACTTGTGTAACTATTGTCAACAGTGATGTATTCAAGACGTATGACATAAAAATGTGTTAATTAGTTAAGTCATTTTAATTTCAACATTCCTTCAAAAATATTGCATTTCTAATATGTTCACAGTTGAGAACCACATCACAACATATTTACTCAAATTTATTCATTACTAAAATTTTCAATTTACAAAAACCTGATACTAGTTTGTTAGGATATCACACTTCCTCAAGATAACAAATAAAGTTATAGAAATGTGACAATAATAAATAATTATACATAAAGAAACCATATATTTAAGAAAACTATACTGACTGGAGGATTAACTTGAAATTCTTGGCTCAAACAAACAAAAAATTAGATTGCTTATGGTCGTAAATATTTAAACAACTTGGTGTTCTAGCTGTATCATAATATACAAACAGCCAAGCCCAAAGAAAGGTTAAGATATTAGTATACAGTCATTAAAACCTCAGGATAGCAAAGTTTAAAAAGAAACATTATATTTAGGGAAACAAGGAACATACTGCTACATCTATATTGTTCTCTCCACTAAATTATTAAAATAAAACAACCTTTATCATCCTTTTTTTTTTTTTTATCAAGCTTTCTCCTAAACTCACTGAAATTTGTTGCCTATACAACATAAAAAGGTAACCCACTCCAAAGTCCAATTGACAATGTTAGCGAAATAAAATCTTAGGTGAAGATGACTACTATCCTGCTAAAATTTATATTTGTGCCCCCTAATCCTAATATACTCACTATTAAGTATGAAAAAAGATGACACATCAACACTATTGGTTCCCTTGACAATTTAAGCACGTCAGTAAACCTTTTGTTTCTTAAACAAAAGTGTGTGGACACTTTATAACCAATGTTTTTCCCATATTTATTTACACAGATAACCATAACTATATTTATTTATCTCACAGATAAGAATGGGGCTGTCTCAAAATTACTGTAAATCCACACCTTTTCCACTACACTAACAAATACAGTGGCCACAAGACTTATAACAAACACCAAAAGGTCACATAACTAAAGGACAGAACAATTAACCTACACAGCAGGCAGTTTTATTACCGACCTCATCTCCATGAACAGTAATACAAGATGACCATACAACATAGGACCAGAAACAAATAAACCTAGCTACGTACAAGTGTCAGTACTCCAAACTGGTATAAGTTGTATATCTAGTACATTCATCATATATACTTATGACAGGGAAACAACAGGTGCTTCATCCAAATGTTTTTTTTCATCTTGGTATTCATCAGTACCATGGGCACACCAAAATAAAAATAAAGAAATTAATATGTTCATGAAATACACTGAATATCTACAATAAACGTGTCTGAATAACACAGACTTGGATATTTAGCAACCTTAAAGTGTACACTACAAATATGGTATATTCAAATTTAAAATAAAATATTAAATTTTTTACAATAAATTATACAATGTACTAATGATCATAAGATATAAAGTAAGTTGACTACACATACAAAACAACCAATAGAAGCTTCTGTTACATATACTAAAACAGATGCAAAAAAAGGTATAAAACTAGAGAAATAAAAAAACCTAGATAAATGGCTTTATTGTACATGAGAATGTTTTTTTCTCAAAAATGTGTATTACAAATGGTCATTAATACTTTTAAACTTACTGATGCTATTGTAATGCTGGTAAAGACTCAACTTGTTAATTCTATAAACACAAACCTGGACAATATTAATGACTAGACCAGACAACAAACATAGAAATGTTAGATCCAAAACTGGTAAGTGGAAAGATGGTTTGCATTTAAAATATATTAATTTGAAACTTATTTGCTTTATTTTGTGCAAGGAAACTGACAAATTAAAAAAAACCTTTTAAACAGCATGTTTTAACCAAGAATAGTTTAGGACTTATTTATAGTTTTAGTTTTTATGGACAAGTTATTTTACCTCTACCACAACAGTCTGTAAGGTTTATCTGGGACATTGTAATCTGTAAGACTAACATTGTATGCATGTAAATATATACGGTTGTAACTTCTAATCCCACACAACTGGAAGTATTACTAGTAATCACTATTGTTAGTATTAGCACACACACAAAAGTGCCAGAAATAGTACAAACAATTGGTAGGAGAAATAAACAGTAAAATGGAGCTTATATTACAAGTTACAACACAAAACTTACATGTCACTATAACAGTGGAGGAGGTACACGTCTTACCAAATTCTTACCCTTACGTCAAACCAACTGAATAAAGCCGTATACGTAATTTTGTTATAATATTAAATCGAATCATAACTCATACTCGAATTCATTGGAGCACCACTACAGTCTACGTTACACAGCACTTAACAATAAACTTTAAAAAAAAACAACACGTTTCAATCTTTTTATCATTGAAGATATCAAAATTTAGTAATTAAACGATGTATTTTTAAGTTTTCAATATTATATCTTTTACTCTGAGTTTTATGACTTCTTTTCTTATAATTTTAATTTTCCCAGAAATGTAACCTACCAATTAATAACTCAACACCACTACCTTTCTGCCACGACTAGTAGGCTTAAATACTGTTTACGCTTCTTAACCAAAAACCATGGCACAATCTCAAACCCTAGAAACAGCTTTACTTGCAGGTGGCCAACGGAGTCACTTAAGTATGTGACGTCACATCCAATAATTCAGCTTTGTATATACATATATATATCTTGGTGATGAAAGGTAATATAAAAACTTAGTCGCATTTGATGTACCTTGAAGTAAGTGAACTTCATTTTCGTGCTCTTGCAAAATGATGTCGCCTCAACACAAAATGTTTCAAAAAAGATACAAAACGACAATGATATTATAGATGGAGATTTTAACTGTGTTATTGTAAATCCTGTTTTAGAGCAAATAAACGGTAGTTTAAACAGAAATGAAACTATAAGTTGGCTAAAACGAGTAATCGATAAATTTGATTTATTTTATGTTGGACTCATATTCAGAGTTTAGACCTTGGTATGACATACTGGAGCAATACGGTAATAGAGGTCAGGCTCGACATATTCTACGTCTTCAGCGATATGCTGCTGTC
Source organism: Tachypleus tridentatus (assembly GCF_004210375.1). Lineage (NCBI taxonomy): Eukaryota > Metazoa > Arthropoda > Merostomata > Xiphosura > Limulidae > Tachypleus > Tachypleus tridentatus. Next base: position 24,276,898 of record NC_134833.1, on the reverse strand, counting down.
GACGGTAGAAAAAAACTGCATAAGCCCAATTAGCACTAAAGATTTTTATGTTACAGTTCACCATGTGTTAAAATTGGAATTAGAAACATCTAAGACAATAAATCGAGGCCAAGAGCACTGGAAATTCAACGTTTCCACACTCGATAACACAAACACAGTGGAACAAATAGATGAAAAACTAAACATATTTTGTTTGTTTGTAATTAAGCACAAAACTACACGGGTATCAAAACGCGGTTTATAACGTTGTGAGTCTGCGGATATACCGCTGTGCCACTGGAGGGGGGCAACACATTTTGTATTAAAAAACTCGACGCAGCACTTTCAGGGCCAATTACAACGCAAGAATGTTGGGAACTCGTGGGAAGAACTCAATACAATGAAAAACAATAAATCACCACGACCGGATGGTCTGGTCTTCCAGTTGAACTCTACAGAACATTTTAGAACATTGAACCCAATTTCACAGTAATGTTGAACCAGAGCTAAATAAAAATGAACTTCCACCTTCATTTAAGACTGGTTTTATAAATCTACATAACAAAACAAGTGAACCAACCCCATATCTCAAAAACTACATAACTATCACATTAAGTAACATAGACTACAAAAACTTCAAAAGTGCATAAGTAACTGAATAAAAAGAATGACTGAAAATCTAGTAAGCAACACACAAACATTTAGCGTCCCAAACAGAAACTTACAATAAAATAATAGCCTCATTAGGGATACAATCCAAACCCACAGCAGAACTAAGCCGCAAATAAACATAGTAACAATAGAACAGAGTCAACCACGACTTTCTCCTGTACATCCGAGGAAATACAATTTCCCAGCTAGCACAGTGAATTGGATCAAAACAATTTACACAAGTGCTAAAGTTACATTAAAAGTCAATGATAACTTATCCATGGTAATTTCTGTCAGCTCTAGGGGTTGTTCTCTGTTCCTAGTCCTTGTTGTCCTGATTATTGAAATTATCCTTTATCTATAAATTAGCGCCAGGTATTCTCATTCCAGAAAACCGAGTAGAAAAGCAAATGACTATCGTTCGTGCAGATGGTGTCACCCAAACTTTAAGTACAACAAAGTCTATCAAACATAGTTTGGACATAATGAAGTACTGTGACAGTAGAAGCACAAAAAATAAATTGGATTAAACCGTACGTCTTCTGGCTAAACAACAGTAACACATAAAATAACCTTTTTAATCTAACTGAATCCAAGAACCAATTACACTTCCAGGAATGCTGTAAAACCACAACAGAATATAACCAGAATATTTTAGCTCAAAAAGTAAATGAAACAATAGATCAGTAGCAAGAGATCTCTCTCTTCTAGCAAAACATTAAAACTATCAAACATAAAAAATATTAGCAAAACTAGCATATGTAGGGCAAATATACCCTCCACAAATAGTTAAAGTTTGGCAAATAAACACAAAGTTATGTAAGTAGATTTGCGAAGATAAACCAGAATTAATGAGAGTTAAGTATTCAACCTCCTCCCCTGGAAAGGGAGGTTTAGGTATGACAGAACTTGATAAACACGTATTGACTAGAACTGGTGATACTGGATTGGAAAGGGAGGTTTAGGTATGACAGAACTTGATAAACACTATTGACTAGAACTGGTGATACTGGATTGGAAAGGGAGGTTCAGGTATGACAGAACTTGATAAACACGTATTGACTAGAACTGGTGATACTGGATTGGAAAGGGAGGTTTAGGTATGACAGAACTTGATAAACACGTATTGACTAGAACTGGTGATACTGGATTGGAAAGGGAGGTTCAAGTATGACAGAACTTGATAAACACGTATTGACTAGAACTGGTGATACTGGATTGGAAAGGGAGGTTTAAGTATGACAGAACTTGATAAACACGTATTTACTAGAACTGGTGATACTGGATTGCTCATGGTTTGGCCATTTGTTTGTATATAGTTGTGGTTGTTGAACATGAAGTTTGTCTTCATAGTGGTGAATTCTATACAGCATTACATCCACCACTATGTTGATAAACATATGTTTAACAGCAATTTGGAATCATTTTATATGCACGTTATTAAAATCGGAACACCCAGGAAACCTTATCAAAATTTTTACTTTTTCTTGTTCCTGGACAGAAAGTGTTATTTCCTAATTGCTTATGCCTAAAGTAAATGGAAAAGACCTATTTTACTCTTGAACCTTTTCTTTTGTGACCTGGGTAATGAAATTTTCAAATTTACACATTTTCCAAAATATTCCAGGTAGATTCATTGCTGAGTAGCTGATAAAGAATTTTCTCGAACTTACAAGAATTTTTAAGAACTTTCCATAGTAATATATATACAGGGGCTCACCACTCATCACTTCAGTTTCGTTCTAGCTGCCTAAGTGAACACATAGACCTATTTGATTTTATCAGAGATGGCATCAAGCATTCTTCAGACACATTCTGCAATGTATGTGGCAAATTTATTAAGACAAGAGCGAAAACGTACTCTGTGACAACATCTGCTAAAATGTGTGAAGCCTACAAGGCATATTTTAGCATGCCTGTCGGGGATCAAGACAAACCCTGGGCACCTCATTTGACCTGCGAGCACTGCAAAAAACCTCTAGAAGGTAAAACGGATAATTTTTGCTTGCTTGAATAGTAATATTTTATATTATATAAATTGTATACCTTTTGAAATTTAAATATCTTTCAATTAATTTATTTTTAAATGTCCAATAGTATAGAAAAATATCACATATAAAATATTTTACACGAACATCTTACACATTAGTTGTGGATGAAATAGATTTATTCTTCATAATAACAATTTTATTTTGCTCTTTTGCAGGATGGTACAGAGAGGAAAAGAGAGCCATGACGTTCGCTTTTTCAAAAATTTGGCTTGAAGCCACTGACCACTCAAGCAATTGATACTTCTACATGGTGGGTCCTTCCAAACGTTGGGCTGGCAGAAATGCATTTGCTGTCATGTATCCAGACCTTCCATCATCCATCGCCCCATTGCCACACTGCCCTGAGCTCCCTGTACTCACTCCGCCAGAGAGAAAGCAGCCATCCTCAGAAGAGAGCAGCAAATTAGAAGAGGAGGTGCACGTTGAAGATCCAGATTACAATTCAGAGGTGCAGCTGGTGAGAGAAACCCATACTACCCCAACCAAAGAGATCGCAATGACTTGATCAGAAATCTTGGTCTAACAAAGTCGAATTCCGAGCTTTAGACATCTAGACTCAAGGAGTGGGATTTGTTAGATGACAATCTACAAGTCGCAAGTCAGAGGAAGCGTCATCAACAATTTTTAAGCTTCTTCACTCGTCAAGATGGCCTCTGCTTCTGCCACAATGTATCTGGTCTGTGCGAGGCAATTGGAATTGCCTGTAACCCGAATGAGTAGCGCCTCTTCACTGATAGCTCCTTCAAAAGCCTCAAAGCTATGCTGCTCCATAACGGGAATAAGTATCCGTCGCTTCCACTGGCTCATTCGATGCACCTCAAAGAGAAATACAAAAACGTCAAAACCTTGCTAGAAGCTGTGAAGTATGATGAGTATGGCTGGGATGTTATCAGAGACTTCAAAGTAGTGACATTCCTGATGGGTCTCCAAGGAGGCTTTACCAAGTCTCCCTCTTATCTTTGCCTTTGGGACAGCAGGACACTGCAGCGCACTACAACAAATAGCACTGGCCAGAATGAACCAAATTCTTTATGGGTGAGTACAATGTCAAGTGTGAGCCACTAGCAGACCTCCAGAAAGTGTTGTTTCCACCATTGCACATAAAATTGGGTCTTATGAAACAGTTTGTCACAGCTCTTGATAAGTAGTCTGCAGCCTTCAAGTACCTTCAAGACTTCTTCCCTAAGCTGTGTGAGGCAAAGGTCAAAGCTGGTGTCTTCGTTAGACCACAAATAAAGAAGATCCGGGAGTGCAGAGAATTCCCCAAGAAGATCAGCAGGAAGGAAAAGTTCATATCCTTGACTCTCATCTCGATAAATTCAAGGAGAACATGTGAGCATACTCAGAGGAGCAAGGCGAGCACTTCCACCAAGATATATTGGACTTTGAACGCCACTACCAAGGATTGTATAAGGAAAACATGATGGGAGACTATATTTGGGGGTTCATGCATAATTGTTTGTTTGTTTTTTTTAATTTTGCGCAAAGCTACTCGAGGGCTATCTGTGCTAGCCGTCCCTAATTAAGCAGTGTAAGACTAGAAGGAAGGCAGCTAGTCATCATTACCCACCGCCAACCCTTGGTCTACTCTTTTACCAATGAATAGTTGGATTAACGTCACATTATAATGCCCCCACGGCTGAAAAGGAGAGCATTTTTGGTGGGACGGAAATGTGAACCCGCAACCTTCAGATGACAAGTCGCACGCCTTAACCCACCTGGCCATGCCGAGCCATGGTCGAATTTAACGCCTTATTTCTTAGCAAGTAAATGAAAATAAAATTTATAAATGAACAAATTTAAGTACAATATATTTTGTTATACAGCAAGATAGGTAGGACCTTTAACCCAGTTTTTATTTTGTTTACTTTTTTAATTACGTTGTTCATTTGTTTCTGATATAGTAATCATGAAAAGACATCGTTCACGTGGGCATGAGTAAAAAACAAGCAGATGAATCACTTCATTTGGCAGCTGTTACATCCAAAACTGTCCAAGAAGCATAAATTAGAACAGTTTGGTAGTTTACTTGGTTTTGTCGAATAGTCTGTTTTCAGATCATCCAATTCAAAGATCTTTAGATGCAGATATTTAAAAGGATCTGGATTTTGTAGTTGTACAACTCATTCGAGATGAAGGCCAAATGAAAGATAAGGGAATTTATATCCATGATTGGCGTGATCGTTCTGATGATAATCTCAGCATCATGGTATCAGAGCAGAATACTGCAAACTAACAAGTTTTACACATTCAGTTCTTGCTTTCCCACATTCCTTCAACTCAATTGTCAAAGTAGTACAGCTGCATATTGTGAAGTAGTGTCATATAGTGTAGTAGTGTTATATAGTGCAGTAGTGCCATATAGTGCAGTAGTGTCATATAGTGAAGTAGTGTCATATAGTGAAGTAGTGCCATAAAGTGAAGCAGTGTCATATAGTGAAGAAGTGTCATATAATGAAGTAGTGACATATAGTGAAGTAGTGTCATATAGTGGAGTAGTGCCATATAGTGCAGTAGTGTCATATAGTGGAGTAGTGTCATATAGTGAAGTGGTGTCATATAGTGGAGTAGTGTCATATAGTGAAGTAGTGTCATATAGTGAAGTAGTGCCATATAGTGCAGAAGTGTCATATAGTAAAGTAGTGCCATATTGTGAAGTAGTGCCATATAGTGGAGTAGTGTCGTATAGTGAAGTAGTGTCATATAGTGAAGTAGTGCCATATAGTGGAGTAGTGTCATATAGTGAAGTAGTGCCATATAGTGAAGTAATGTCGTATAGTGAAGTAGTGCCATATAGTGGAGTAGTGTCACATAGAGAAGTAGTGCCATATAGTGGAGTAATGTCGTATAGTGAAGTAGTGCCATACAGTGGAGTAGTGTCATATAGTGGAGTAGTGTCATATTGTGAAGTAGTGCCATATAGTGGAGTAGTGTCATATAGTGGAGTAGTGTCACATAGAGAAGTAGTGCCATATAGTGGAGTAATGTCGTATAGTGAAGTAGTGCCATACAGTGGAGTAGTGTCATATAGTGGAGTAGTGTCATATAGTGGAGTAGTGCCATATAGTGAAGTAGTGCCATATAGTGAAGTAGTGCCATATAGTGGAGTAGTGTCATATAGTGAAGTAGTGCCATATAGTGGAGTAGTGTCATATAGTGAAGTAGTGCCATATAGTGAAGTAATGTCGTATAGTGAAGTAGTGCCATATAGTGGAGTAGTGTCACATAGAGAAGTAGTGCCATATAGTGGAGTAATGTCGTATAGTGAAGTAGTGCCATATTGTGAAGTAGTGCCATATAGTGGAGTAGTGTCATATAGTGAAGTAGTGCCATATAGTGGAGTAGTGTCATATAGTGAAGTAGTGCCATATAGTGGAGTAGTGTCATATAGTGAAGTAGTGCCATATAGTGGAGTAGTGTCATATAGTGAAGTAATGTCATATAGTGAAGTAGTGCCATATAGTGGAGTAGTGTCATATAGTGAAGTAGTGCCATACAGTGGAGTAGTGTCATATAGTGAAGTATTGTCATATAGTGGAGTAGTGTCATATAGTGAAGTAGTGTCATATAGTGGAGTAGTGTCGTATAGTGAAGTAGTGCCATATAGTGAAGTAGTGCCATATAGTGGAGTAATGTCATATAGTGAAGTAGTGTCATATAGTGAAGTAGTTCCATATAGTGGAGTAGTGTCATATAGTGAAGAAGTGAAGAATTCTGAACAGCTAGCAAGAGCGTCTGACTACCTTTGCTTGTATAAGAATGGAATCTTATATATTTCGTAGTTTACACTTATCAGATATCATACGTGAGTTTGCAAATAAAACAACCCGAAATGTTTTTATTTCATTTGTACTATTTTCAATGATAATATATATAAACATTGCAACTATAATTTGTTTCATGTTATATCTATTATTTATAAGCGGATAATTATAATAATTTATTTCCTCTTTTATCTGTTATTATATATATTATTATTATTTATATACGGATAATTATAATAATTTGTTTCATGTTATATCTATTATTATCTATATTATTATTATCTATTATTTATAAGCGGGTAATTATAATAATTTGTTTCATGTTATATCTATTACCTATAAGCGGATAATTATAATAATTTATTTCCTCTTTTATCTGTTATTATATATATTATTATTATTTATATACGGATAATTATAATAATTTGTTTCATGTTATATCTATTATTATCTATATTATTATTATCTATTATCTATAAGCGGATAATTATAATAATTTGATTCATGTTATATCTATTATTATCTATATTATTATTATCTATTATCTATAAGCGGATAATTATAATAATTTGTTTTATATTATATCTATTATTATCTATATTATTATTATCTATAATTATATATATTTCACAATATTCTCTTCACGTATGAAGTCTTCAAAATGTTTAGTAAACACGTAGTTAATGTAATCTGGTATAAAATATAATAATATATACACGATTTAGTTGTTTGGTTTACTTCATTACTATATATCTCTTAAAGAGTTGTATAAATATAAGTATGAATATATCATAAGTGTGCCTAAAACTTCTTGCTCCGAGAACCTTTTAACGTACGTGTGGTCCTACTTAACAATATTAGGTTCTTCCTAACTTTTATTCTTTCAAGAGAATCGAGTTCAAAAACCTTAACCTGTTCTCAAATAATGGTATTTCTATTTCATCTGTACTTACACTTATAACTGTGATATCTCGCATACATGACTTTCCATTTATTTTAATTAAAAGCCACCTCCTCTCGGTGGACTCAGCAGATAGCTTGATGTGGCTTTGTTATAAGAAAAACACACACACACAATATTATTAATCCCCTCGGTGGACTCAGCAGATAGCCCGATGTGGCTTTCTTGAAAGAAGAACGCACATACACAATATTATGATCCCCTCGGTGGACTCAGCAGATAGCACGATCGGGCTTTGTTATAAGGAAAACACACAATATTATTATTCCCACGGTAAATTCAGCAGACAGCCTGAAGTGGCTTTGTTAAAATATAAACATACTCACACATAATATAATTCTTCCCCTCGGTCGACTCAGCAGATAGCTCAATGTGGCTTTGTTATAAGGAAAACACACACACATAATATTATTATTCCCCTTGGTGGACTCAGCAGTTAGCGTGATGTGGCTTTGTTATAAGGAAAATACACACACAATATTATTAATCCCCTCGGTGGACTCAGCAGATAGCCCGATGTGGCTTTCTTGAAAGGAGAACGCACATACACAATATTATGATCCCCTCGGTGGACTCAGCAGATAGCACGATCGGGCTTTGTTATAAGGAAAACACACAATATTATTATTCCCACGGTAAATTCAGCAGACAGCCTGAAGTGGCTTTGTTAAAATATAAACATACTCACACATAATATAATTCTTCCCCTCGGTCGACTCAGCAGATAGCTCAATGTGGCTTTGTTATAAGGAAAACACACACACATAATATTATTATTCCCCTTGGTGGACTCAGCAGTTAGCGTGATGTGGCTTTGTTATAAGGAAAATACACACACAATATTATTAATCCCCTCGGTGGACTCAGCAGTTAGCTCGATGTGGCTTTGTTAAAATGTAAACATACTCACACATAATATAATTCTTCCCCTCGGTGGACTCAGCAGATAGCTCAATGTGGCTTTGTTATAAGGAAAACACACACACACAATATTATTAATCCCTTCGGTGGACTCAGCAGTTAGCCCGATGTGGCTTTCTTAAAAGGAAAACACACACACATAACATTATTATACCCCTTGGTGGAGTCAGTAGATAGCCTCATGTGGTTTTGTTATAAGGAAAACACAAACACACACAATATTATTTTTCCCCTTGGTGAAGTCACCAACTTGCCAGAATTGGCTTTGTTATAAGAAAAATCCCACTCTTTATTATTCCCTTCTGCGGACTCAGTAGATAGCCTGATGTGGCTTTGGTATAAGGAAAACACACACGCAATATTATTATTCCCCTCGGTGGACTCAACATATAGCCCGATATTGCTTTGTTATAAGGAAAACACACATAGAAGCCATTTACGATTTGTTAGTTTAACTCACCAAATAATCCAAGACCTTTTATATTGTAAAATGTAGGATCTTCCTCAAAATCAGCTCCACCCAAAAGTTTCATGTTATCAGAAAATATAAATAATCAATGAACTATTACTTCGTACATATAAAATTAAAAAAACATCAAAATTCCTCACCCTGAGTTCTGAGATTCCCCATTCCTTTCATCAATTCAATTGACCGAACTTCATCGATAACAAACCTCGATTTTGTTCTACCTGGCCAAGTTTTCGACTATTTCAGAAGTTATTTATTTAAAAACAGTTATTATTGTTTTAATGTATATATTTCCTAGAGGAGACTTATCATATCGATCATGTTTAGAACTTATTAATTTTCAGCAATATTTAAACTTATTATTACTCTTTTTCGAATTTTGCCTAAAGTTACACGAGGGATATCTGTATTAATAATCCGTAATTTATCACTGTAAAACTAAATAGAAAACAGCTAGTCATCACCACCCATTGCCACCGCTTGAGTTATTCTTTTTCCAACGAGTAGTGAGATTGACCGTAACTTTACAACGCCCTCACGGCTGAAACTGCGAGCATATTTAGTGGGACTAGGATTCAAACCCGCGACCCTCAAATTAAGAATCGAGCGCCCTCACCATTCGTAGAGTAACTAGTTATCGATAAGTTATGAATGAAAAGTTACTGACTGTAATTTCGTGTCCATTCAATGTTGCAGTTCAATGTTATTCAGTGACAGTTATCGAGACTATTCGGTAATTCGATCTGTTAGGTAGGAAATACTGTTAATAATATTTGCTTGTGTCAGTTAAACGTTGGTGACATTAGTATCACAGTTTCGAGTGAAAGTGAGAACTTAGGCCTCCAGCTTCTTCACAAAATGAACTTTTCATGTTGCAGACCTTATAGAATAAATAAACTAATTCGCTATCGTTACGTGAATTAGACTTTTTTACCAAAACATCCCATAGAACCCTCTCATCGATAGAACACAACACAAAAGTATATCAAAGTGACATCATATTAGATATGAAACTTAATTATAGATCTTAAAGGCTGGAGAAACGAATATAAAACTTACGTTCTTGTTTTGATGCTGAATCAGTTAAAAACTAGTGAATTAAAGTGAGGATCCTACATATTAAATCGATAAAGAATAATAAACAGTTCATGAATGTTTACAGTTCTCATACGTGGTGATAGACTAATTTGTTTATTAATGGTTAAACAATAATTACATATATGTTTTTCTTTGTTGTTGTTAAGATATACAACGGGCAATCTGTACTTTGCTCACTGTGGATATCGAAAACTGATTTTAACTGTTATATTGTTCTTTTCTTAGTGCAAAGCTATCTGCACTCTGTTTCCTCTCTGAATCGTACCCATATTTGTTTGCTTTATAAATCCGCAAATTTACCCCTGCTCTGCCAGGAGACTGAAATTATATAAAGTGTGAGTTTTTATTAAAAGATGATTTAATAAAACTTTAGAGGAGGCTACAGTTATTTGTTTAATTAATGTTTTTTTTAACGTGATTCTCAGATTTATTCTAACTATGTTTTTATCTTTGTTTCAGATATGGTGTATTTGATTTCTTTTAGGAGTTTGAGAAGATACGAGGGACTGTTGAGATGATGTTTTAGGCCATTATTCATGTCTTAGCCCTTTAGAAAAATTTACATGAATTTTGAAAGTTACTCCTTCGTTAGGATAGTTTGTTGGATAATATTCCTATTTATATTTTGAAAATATACGACTTAAATAGAGTGGTGTTTTATTTAATAAAGAAGGTACCGGAACGCGAAAACTAACGAATAGCCATATAAGGTTAGATTTGTTCTCAATAATAGCGGTACGGCGTTCCAGTTTTGTCGATTTGTTTATATTTATAGAAGTCGTGGCAATTGTCGCATTGTATTTTTTATATTGGAGAAACAAGCAAAAAAATGGAAACCAAATTTTAAAAAAACACTTTCACACGTTTATGAACACTGCAAATCAAATAAATACAACATAACCATAGAAAACACCCAGATAATAAATAAAGAATCCTATCTCATTTTATAGCTTTTTGCTTTATTAGAAAAACAGATATAATTCATGCCGTTTAGAGTATCTTACATATGTGTTAAAACTTTATTACTTCTACAGGTTCAAGTCAAAACATTCTTTTTTAGATTGACTTCAACTGCAATAGAAATTTTCATTCCGAAACCTCTAATCTTGTAAACACACATATAATAGAAACAATGTTACTATGTTTAAGATTGTACTCCGCTAGTGCAGGGGTAAGTCTACGGATTTACAACGCTAAAATCAGCGGTTCGATTTCCCTCAGTGGACTCAGCAAATAGTCTGAGGTGGCTTTGCTAAATGAAAACACACACGCACATGTTTAAGACTAAAAATTAATAAACCTAATGAATGAAATTAAATAAATAAAAGGAAATGACATCCACAAGCATTTTGCAATTTTTTTAGGAAATATTTGTTTTTGTTTGTCATTAAGCACAAAGCTATATAATAGGGTATCTGTGCTGTGCTTAGCAGGCTACCGAAACCCAATTTTAATATTATAAACCCTCAAATTAACCATTGAATCACAGGGTAATTATTATTATGAAATGTGTATTTATAATTTTTTAAAATTATTAACATGTGTCGCTAGTATCGTTCATTAGATTACCAGCACTAAAGCTGGAGATACAGCTGTTTTGTTTTTTAAAAGGCTTTGGTAATGATTGTTGCAAAACTTGTATATGTTTCTTTTAATATACATTAAAGTGTTTTAAGTTTTAAAATTTATATTAATTTAATCTGAAGTTTGAGTGTTATCGTATTCTGGGTGAAAAAACCCATAGTCGAGCAACTGAAATGTGCAAAGGTTAATCAGTGTTATGTTAAAAATCAAGTAAAGGTAATATAATTTAAGCGTTGAAAGAAAGTTGTTTCCAGCGTAAAGTTATGAAATCATCATTATATTTAACATTTCTCAGTTCTTTAACTTTCATTTTAAGACTTCATTATGGTTAATGTAATTTGTAAAGTGTAAATGTAAACAATTACATGATAACTAAAATTTAAAAGTTAAGCATGATTACATATAACATGAATGTTTAAGTAAAATTACTGAACAAGAAGACTATGTACTATCTGTTTACGTATGATAAAAATTTTATTCTGAAACACAATCATATTTTGTAAGCTGGCTGTAGGACTCTTAGTTTTCTTTCTGTTTGGTGTCTTTTGACTTATTTGGACATATTTTCGATCCCATTTAGTTGCTGAGTTGTATATTCTGTTTTCCACTGTAATGTCTATTTTCTGTACATGTATACTAACTATACTTGTTGAATAACTTTTTTTTTGCTTTTTTTAGTTAATAGGTATCTTGTGTATTTTATGTTGTATCAAATAAGCAATTGATGCAGAAAACTGGAAGTATCTTGACTTGTCACAACAGGAACTTTCATGTTAAAAGCAAAATCAATCAACAAGCAGAAACATGGGAAATTGTTGTACAGCTCAGGTAATGTATTTAAAAATTTTACGTTCTTAATAGATTAGAAGAAACTTGCATACATAACATATTAGTTAGAGACAAACTTCAGAGGTATTTATACATGCACTTGGAACAGTATTCATCCAGTTATAAATCTTCATTTGTATCTAAATCAGTTTCTTCATTGGCCTGAACTATGGTTTTTTAAGTTATTTCTCATTTGAGAAGTAGGACACAATATTTTTTTACTGGACTTTGGAGACATTTTTTTGGAACTATCCTGGTACACAGAATCTCCTTCTGTTAACTTACAAATTTCTATTTCGTCCAATTACAATTAAGGAACATTTGATCATCAAATAGTATGAAGTGAACCTTTCTGTTACTCCTAAATGTTCTCACAAAATACAGTCACTTGCACTTAGAATTCTAGCCTTTGATTCATTTTTCATTAATAATTATAGGTAAAAGCACAAATTTTGTTTTTATATCTTTAAATTTGACATAATTTATTCAAAACCACTAACTATCAGTGTGTGTTCTCAAATTACTTCACTGAATGGCTCATAATTCATTTAAGTTGTCTTTGGTTGTAAATTACTTGTTTTTCTATGATTTGTATACTTTTCCCCAATAAACTTTTTTGTCATTCTAAACTACATACACCAAATAAGTGTACATGTAACACAGTATGCACATATTAGTATAAAGCTTGATGCCATAATTTCTGATGTCTGAATTCATGGACATTTCTAGAATACTTAATATATCTATGTTTATTTTTTATTATTCTTAATTTTTATTATTTCATTATAATAATTATTTCTGCAATGTTATTGGACTTAGAATTGACCTGGACCTACTGGACTTGTTGAACCTTCTGAGATACAATTGAATGTATGGCTAAAAATATTGTTAATTATACTTTCATATAAATTACTAGTTAGACTTGATTACAAATACTGGGAACAATTTTAGTATAAGAAAGAGTATTGATCTACTGAAACTGAAGTCAAGCTACTGGTAGTGTTACCTTGTTGATCTAGACAAATAGCTTAACTTAATGTAATCAAATACTCATATTTTTTTTATACTGTTAACATTTATCTGATAATGAGAAATAAATATATTTTGCCATTAAAATTGTGCAATTTTTGTTCTCAGTTTTTTTCCATTTAGATGAATTATGAATACTTACTGTGTTTCACTGAAATACATGAAGGAGTTGTATAATTTGGACAGTTTTATATAAATTTGTTGTATTTTATTGTATATTTAAATTGAGTAATTTGAATGGAAGAAAGGCTTAGTGTAATCTTTGTGTGTTGTAAACAATTAATATTATAAACTGATAAACATGCTAAGTTATGAAGAACTGTGAATGTTTATTTCTGTTTTAATGGTTTTTAGTTTTAATGTATTTATATATTCATTACAGTAATACTTTTTATTCACACTTATTTGTAGTTTAAGACATTGTATCTGCTTTCCATCTCTCTTTTTTTAGCTTGGCTGCTGTTGTGGGTGTCTTGCGTGTCGGCTTTGTTGTTGGTGTTGTCCTTCTGTGAGTGAGTCCACATCCACTCGTCTCATGTACACATTGTTTCTTTTGTTTGGTACTGTGCTGATGTGCATCATGCTTACTCCTGCTATACAAGAAGAAATAATGGAGAAGGTACACAGAACTTGTTGTTTTGTAAAAGGCATTTTTTCAAAGAAGTCACATTTATATTAAGTTCTATTAAAATAATTCATAGTTCCTTATGTCAGCCTTTTGTCATATAAATATGTTGGTAAAATATAAAATATATTTTTTGGGAAACCTAAATAAGTAATATTGTTTAAATAAGTTTTTTTTAAGAACAGTGAGACCCATTGTTTCAGTGATAGCAGTGAGGTTTTTTGTTAAAATTCTCAATGAAATCTTACTTTTAGATTGTAGGAAATTTTGCTGGACAGGATACTAAGGTCTTGTAGTTATAGATAAAAGAGATAGCATCAAAACTGTATACCATGCATGGACCAAACGAAGTGACTAAGGTGCATTTCTTTCAGCTTATTGACAATCATTCTAGTGTATGTGATTGTAGTTATGGTGTGCCACTAATCAGAAATAATCAACAGATTTACTTAGAAATTAAATTGTTACAGAAATGGCATAAAACAGTAATTCATAAAAAAATTATTTACACATGCTATTATTTAAGTGAAAAAAAACAGCTTGTAGAACACTCATTTACTGAAGTACATGTCTCTCTCTCTCTGTGTACTTTAATCATAGAAACACTATAGGTAAGTTAAAGTAATTAAATTATTGTGATTTTTGCTTTTATTGTAGTCCATGTTTTACCAAATTTTTTTTTTTTTTGTGGTGGAACTTTTGAGATTATCTTTAGTTAATTGTTGTTTCTAATAAAATGTAATATATGAGCAGTAAACATATGGAACTTAGGTTTTGTTTGGAAAGGATTTTCTCTGATTGTAATTATTTAAAGTTCTGAATACAACTGTTGTAACCTATAGTTATACTGGTGATTTAAAAAAGAATATTAAAGCCTTGTATTGTAATAACAGGATAGAGGAGAATAATTTGCCTTATTAAAGGGTGTTCTAAACTGGCTTATGTGATCTTTTACATAAAAGAATCAATTATTTAAAGCTATGGAAACAACTGAATTTTTACACATATCTTTGACTTGTTTATAAAGCATTATTGATACTTTTCACAAACATTGTCACACAAAGAATCTGTCCCTAGTACAACTCGACAGGTTGCACATTTAACAAGCCATATAGGGGCAAACCACTGAAACAGTGAGCCATGTCATAGCAGAACAAACAAGCACGAGTGTACATGGGTACAGCAATACATGTTATGCCACCTGTATTCACCAGTTTCATCTACTTTTGAAAATTCTTGATTGGTTTTGAAGTATTTCCACACAAGCTTCATTATGTGTGAGGAAACAAAGTTAATCAAACATGTTGACCTTGCATTGTAGATTTTAACAAGACTGAAAGTCAGTGTTCAGTGGCTTGTCAGTATCATACAGCCTAATGAACCACATTACATCTTCTCCTAATGTTTCAGTTAACACATGGAACTGTATTATCCAAGAACTAATTAATGTGTTACCTTTCCTACACACTCCTATAATGCTAAGTGACTGAATGATGTGGTTTCACAGCCAACTTTATCATTGAATTATACTATTTTGCAATGAATATGAGCACATGAAATGCAGACATGTAAAGTCAATGCTCATAAGCTATGTGTTTCCCATGCTGAAACACAGTATAACAGACATTGGTTTTTCTTGCATGATAGTGCCTCTTTACAGACAAACATTTCTCTTACTTGTTCACTAGACCCAATGACAGCTGATCTATGGTTGTAGGGGTTTCTGAACTCACAAGTTTACTGTGAGAAGCCTCTCAAAATTACAGAAACCAAGAATGCAGTTGTCAATGAAGTGGCCAGCATAACAGATGGGCTGTGTATTGTTGCTGCAGTGTCTGTTGTAACACAAATCCAATGCATTCTGGTTGCTGGAAAAGTATATTTTAAATAGCTGCTATGATTGATCAGATATTTGGCCAGAGTGGCATCCCTGGTGGCAACATGTAACAATATTTGTATTTGTATCCACATAATACTTTTTATAATTGCCCTGTATAAAGAATTATACATATGCCTAATATCTGTCAGAATGGAAAATGTTAGTTTGTAATAGTGTACTGTGGTTTCACACTTCACAAAAAAGAGAAGTAATCAATTGTAGTGACAGTTTTCTGTGTTTTCATACATCACAGAAAAGAGAAGTAATTAATTGTAGTGACAGTTTTCTGTGTTTTCATACATCACAAAAAAGAGAAGTAATCAATTGTAGTGACAGTTTTCTGTGTTTTCATACATCACAGAAAAGAGAAGTAATTAATTGTAGTGACAGTTTTCTGTGTTTTCATACATCACAGAAAAGAGAAGTAATCAATTGTAGTGACAGTTTTCTGTGTTTTCATACATCACAGAAAAGAGAAGTAATCAATTGTAGTGACAGTTTTCTGTGTTTTCATACATCACAGAAAAGAGAAGTAATCAATTGTAGTGACAGTTTTCTGTGTTTTCATACATCACAGAAAAGAGAAGTAATTAATTGTAGTGACAGTTTTCTGTGTTTTCATACATCACAGAAAAGAGAAGTAATTAATTATAGTGACAGTTTTCTGTGTTTTCACACATCACAGAAAAGAGAAGTAATTAATTGTAGTGACAGTGTTCTGTGTTTTCACACATCACAAAAAGAGAAGTAATTAATTATAGTGACAGTTTTCTGTGTTTTCATACATCACAGAAAAGAGAAGTAATTAATTGTAGTGACAGTTTTCTGTGTTTTCATACATCACAGAAAAGAGAAGTAATTAATTGTAGTGACAATGTTTTGTGTTTTCACACATCACAAAAAAGACAATTAATTAAATGTCATGACAGTTTTCTGTGTTTTCACACATCACAGAAAAGAGACAAGTAATTAAATTTATTAGAATTTTAGGAAACAGTGACACTAATTTTAATGAAGTGATTATAAATTGATAAAACAAAAATAAATAGTTATTTTTTTTCTAATAACTTGTGAAGAATCTAAGACAATGCATAGATGCTCAGGTATTTCACTACCACTTTGGTAGTTTCTTATTAACAGAAAATGTAAAATGTTGCAGCTTTACCTTTGTGACAAAAATAACAAAACAGTGTAAAGTCCTTATTTCGGAGGCAATGTGGAATATTATTACATGTATTTATGAGAAATGGTACTCTAAGTTGGTGCATAGTATAAAGTTTGGCTGGTTTATCTAATTTCCTTCTTGTATTCATTTTAAGAGACATAAATAATTATAGGTTTTTAGTTGTTAGAGGTAAAGGTTTGATAGAAACACTAAACACTACATCTTGTTGAATACTATAGAAGTATTTCACTTTCTCTAGTTACTTTTTATAATTTTTCTACAGTTTCCTCAGTACAATGAAACCTGTGTGACACTACAGGTAGGTCAAAACTGTGAGCTTTTAATTGGATACATGGCTGTCTACCGTGTAGCATTTGCCTTGGCAGTTTTCTTTCTTTTCATGTGCCTGTTAATGGTGGGCGTGTCTTCTAGTCTCAGTTGCAGGGCTGGAATTCATAATGGGTGAGTAAAAGGCAACTTATAATTCAGTTTAACTTCATCACTTTTATATTTCCTCTTATGCCGACAAGTGTATTTTATTCTTCCTATTTCTTTGAATGGTTTACCACATTTAATTGTAAAAAATCTGAAGCTTCCACTTGTCTTTGCACAAGTCAAAAGTAGAAATTTTATAATTAAGATAATTTATAAAAGTTAAGGAATGGGTATTTGAGTTTTTTTGAGTACCTCCAATTATTTGAACGTTAGACACTTTTTAAACAATACCAATCTTTAGTAAATAAAATACAAGAAGTAAGTTTATATTTTTGGTAAGAACAAGGTTATGTTTTGACATCACCAAATGAATGTATTTATAGTGTTTAGCTTTGCATCTGATGATACCATTTTAATAGTGGTGAAATTTTAGATTTTTAAAGGAAAATGTGAAAAAAGTACATCTTTTTGTTTTCTTTTATCAAAATAAGCTCCTTTAGACTGAATGCTCTTTTGCCAACCACTTTCATTCAAAAGTATGTACTATATCTCATTTTATGACTTGGGTTTTTGAGAAGGGTCTTCCTTCACCATTGGTGGCTTTATATATGGCATTCTTATCCAATTACTGTTTTTAGTATTCCAAATATCAGAAGGTTTTTGAATCCCCAGTTCTGTCAGATATACTAAAATTCTTTCATATTCTTCAGCCCAAATGACCTTTTCTATTATCAAGTTGTTATTTGTAGTTCTATATGTGTTGTCTCATCTTCCTTTCAAACCCTTAATTTTTTTTCTTTATTTAACTGTTTGTTAAATTGTATTTTTTTCTTGTAGTTGGCATGTGGACATCATCTGTCAGAGTTGTTTACAATCTATGTATATATGACTCTTTATTGTTCCACATTTATCCTGCTTTACCCTGATAGGTCTTTTCTTCTGAAGACTGTGGAAGCTGGGGAAGTGGAAAGATCCTTCTTATTGATTCATTTGCCAGCCATTTCTCACCTTTATGACCAGTCCAATCCTGATTGTTTGTTATGTTAAGGTCCTTCAGTGTTATGTGGCTTGTACTAACTTACATCAAGTTACTAGGAACTGATTTTTAATTCATTGGGATCCTTCTGTTTCCTGTGACTTCCATTACCCCACTGAGGTGACTTCACAAGCTGATTTCCATGGCTTGTAATGAATTATCATTATGGGAGAGAAATATTTTGCATATCACATCTCATCAGATTTGTCATATCTCTCTCATTAGCTGGCCAGTTGAATTGCCCTCTGGAAGGTATTGTGTGGGCTTGTATGTGGATTACTTCTAACACTTTCCTGTTTTATTAATTACATGATCTAACAGTACCCTCTTTTGATGGGTTTCAACTACCCCCTGTAGCTATTTAGACCACATCTGTTAGACTTTAAACAGAAGTATTTTCCTCAATCATATACTTTTTTATTTCCAGAGTCCCTTTGTTTTTCACTGGAACTTCCTCTATGGCATGTGTTGTCTGAGCAAGTGTGCTTTCTTTTCTCAATTGCACACTAGCAACCATTTTCACTAAACTAAAGGTTGTTACAGGCTCTGCCAAAATGGGATGCTTCATAAGACTATCTTGGTGCCTGCTATATGGTATTTACCTTATTATTATGGACTATCACAAGTAAAGCTAAAGGGGATTCTTCCTGTTGCTGCCAGTCATTTGATTGAATAAATCAATGACAGTTTGCTTTTAAAAAACTTGGGAACTTGGATCACTTAGTTTACAGGTACCAAAGCACTGTTTCTCAGGGCTCCCAAGTGAGTATTACCCCTCAAACTCTACTAGTGGAGTTCTTACTTTCTCCAGCTTCCATAGCTTTTTTCCCCCAGAATTTTTGAGTATGTTCCTCCTCTCTTGGAGAGGTGTGTGAAGTTGAGGTCCTTTCTGCTCAGGTACCTGTGTTGTTTTTTCTGTTGTCAGTAGGAGTACAAACAACCTACATTGAAGTATACTTATTATTCTGTTTCAGATTTGACACTACAGACACTACAGATTTGACACTACACTGTTTGGTTGGGGTGTGCATCACCCTTGTCTTTATTCAATGTCAGCTTCATATATTATTCATAGAAGAAGCTTCACCATCTCCTTATAATTCTGTACACAAAGTGGTTCTATCCTGGGTCCTTGGTTGAGCACAGTTTTGGTGTCCTCTTCATAATTCTAGGGGCAAATGGAATATTCTTTGTACACTGGTTTGGGGAGTAAGATTGAATGTTTGTAATTCCAGACTAGATGAGTTCTGTTCCTTTGGTTTATTATGGCATATATAATCCCATCATTCTGAGTCAAGAGTGTTGCCTTTTGGACTTTGTCAAGTGGAAGAAAAAGTTTTCCACTTTGGTGTTCCTAACTTTCTTATTGTAATTATGGTTGTGTGACACACATCACTCTATGGCTTCAGGTTGGGATCCAATGAAAACTATATAAATAACACTGTAGTCCAATAGCCCTAGCCACTACCATGGGTAAAGGCATCGTGATCCCTTAATTCAAACTCTGAGTTTGGAATCTCAGCTGTCTGGTTGGGACTGGCCTGAACTCATGATTACTCATGTTCTTTTTCATCTATGATATAGGAATTATGTTCCAGGTGAAGAGCATACCTGTTCTGGATGTAGTGTGGTTTTCAACTCTTGTACCATTTTTATCTTGGCAACTCCTGTTCTGTACAGATGCTTTCTGTTTGATTGATGCCTACACTGGTCTCTCCACATTCTCAGTGTGTAATTTTAGCTATAATGTCAGAAGATAAGTATGTTTTGGAAGTTAACATTTTCCTAACCTGAACATGTATTTCCAATAATACTTACCACCTCTGACACTCACCTATCTCACCTTTCCACTCAAAGCCAGTTTATATCTCAACAAAGTAATCACATTATCTGAATGAGGTGGTACCTAGATAGAAGGTGCATTCATGTTGCTAGAGAAACTTGCAATTTAGAATTTGTCTAAGACATTTTAGTACGGGCTACAAAAGATTGGTGCAAGCATTTTCATTGCTTAGATGAACAAAGAGTAGAAACTCTTGAGAAACTCTAGCTATATTGTCAGCAGATGGAAACTATTATTGGAAATACATATTCAGTTCAGAAAAATGTTATTTTTCAGCCATATGGTGGACACAGTGTTTTTATTTTTAAATTGTACTCTGATGGTGTTATTAATGAAGTTTTATGTACGTTAAAGCTAAAGCTATAGCTTTATTTATCTTATGAATCAGCTTATGTTATACACAGATTGTTTTATTTGTAGCTTCACTATGTTAAGTCTGTGCACGTTGCTCTGTCAGGTGACCATGCATCTTGGTAATAGCTGTACAGCATAGTTTGTATTGCAGAAGTCTTTAAGGCTGTTAATGCTTTCGAATGTTTGAGGATGGTCATTTCCCAGTGCCCTGTTTCAACAGTATGATCACATAAATCCATAGGCATAGCATTTAGTAATTTGATCAGTACATCTTAATGTGGAATATCACACATACCTGTTTTTGTGTAGCTGTTCCAGGTGTTTTTGGATTAATAGATACATCATGAAAGCAACTTATGTACAAGTGCTTTGTGTTATTTGTACAGGCTGGTTCCTTCTTGTGTTTGTTACACATTATTGACTAGTACAAGTAGACAACGTTTGCCACTGACCATTGTGTTTATGGATTTTCACCAGTTCTAAGATACCAAACTTGTGTCTAGAGTATGACTTGTTTCAGATGACTTTCTGGATCATTCTGGTGTCATGAATTGATTCATGTTTTGTTTTCAAGTTGCATTAAATACAAGGGATATCACAAATTAGAAACTTCTTAAATCATGATCTGAGAACATCAGTATCAATGAATAAGGATTGCTACTTATTTTTTCAACAGCAGTCAGTTTCTGTGACGTTACACTACCTACAAAACGCTGAACAAATTTAGTTCTAATATATATACAGTTTCACCACCACTTTATATCAGCTATGACTTGATCATTGACATATTCAAGTAAGTTTAAATACTCAACCCTGTAATCATACACTGGAGAAAATGTTGTACAACTTGATTTTCATTGTGTATGTATTTGTACTTTTAACAGCATGTGGCTCATTAAGTTTGCTGTTCTGTGTACAATATGTGCTGGAGCATTTGTGGTTTCTCCTTCTCATGTGGAAAAGATCAGTACAGGTAAGCATCAGATAACCCTTTTAAAGTATAGGTTGTTCATTACACTTTTTAACGTTAACACTGAACAAGGAGTTAAATATTCATTAATGTTCTAAAAAAGGTCTTCATTATGGATGATGACAACAGAGGAAAAACAAAATTTTGTTAGTGTCTTGTCACTCACTTTTATGTGTTCACTTCAATGAGTGGTTGTGGTTTTGTTTTGAAAAACTTTTGTAATAAGGAGTAAAACTATTCATTCTAGGATGTTTACATCAAAAAGAATGTTTAAAGTATTCCTTTCTTAATTTGCTTAACCCTCTTGGAATTATGGTAACAATTTCAGTGATTGAAAAATTATGGTTTGTAATAAATCCTTAAAAATGCTTTTTAATAATATGAATATGTTAGATTATGAATATGTGAGCAGAACTCACTCTTTTAATCTCTTATTTTTCCTCTTATTGTTAATGCAAATACAGTTCTATCAACTCTTTTAATCTCTTATTTTTCCTCTTATTGTTAATGCAAATACAGTTCTATCAACTCTTTTAATCTCTTATTTTTCCTCTTATTGTTAATGCAAATACAGTTCTATCAACTCTTTTAATCTCTTATTTTTCCTCTTATTTTTAATGCAAATACAGTTCTATCAAGTAAACCATATAAACATGTTTGTTCAGAAATCTTTACTCTTTTCATTGTTACCTCGCTTCATTGCTGAGAATATTTTCGGGAATCCTGTAAGTCCTGAACAAAGCTCCAATCTTAATGTTTATTACACCAATCTGTAATCATTGGACTGTAACCCTCCACCAAAAGTAGGGCAACACATCCACTACCATATGAACAAAACTAATTCTTTTCTTGATATCATTTGTCTTCAGATGGGTTAGTTTTTGTTCTTTAGCTTCCAGTTAAATCATATTATCATATCATATATTAAATTATGTTATCATGTCATGTCATATTAAATCATATTAGCATATCACATATTAAATCGTATTATTTAACTCTTTGTGTTTGTATTTAAGTACTTTTTCTGTAAACTCAACTTTATGATACTAGACAACCAAAAAACATTGTTTCGTGGACCATTCTGACAATGAATTTCAGATCTGTGTATCTCTCATCTCCTAAGTTCCTAACACTTCACACCAGGAGCTGCCTCCTGTTGTTTCAGTGATGACTGCAGGAAGTTTGGTGCATTGTTCTTTGTGTGGTTGGTTCTGTTCTCCTGCTTTTCCTTGAATTCAGGTTTATTTACTTTCTGTTGCTCCAGCTGGGCCTGCCTTATATTTCAATTATTTTTACCAACTGTTTCCACATCCTGCCTTTGATTTTTCTTTTTTTCCTGAGAAGGAACAGAAAACCAGCTTTTGTCTTTTGCAACTTTAATTTCTTAGGAACGTAACATTTTTTCTCTTTCTACAGTTCCCCTCGGTGTGGATTCCTGTACGTTGTGAGGAGACCTCCCAGGGAAGGTTCTGTTCTTTCAGTTTACCACCTCTGGGATCTAAACATCCACCTACGCATTTGCCATGCTTGGCTACCCATGAAGGGGAAGAGAGGATCCTGGTGGTTGAAGGGTCCAACCCTAACACACCATTTTGGCATTGAATTCCTTTAGATGGGCAGCCTTGGGTCAATTGGCTGGTCCACTCGGGCTAGGGTCAACTAAGTACTAGTGTTGGATGTTTTCAACAGGTGTTGTGGGCATTGTGTCTGATGCTGTTGTTTGGGTATAGTGCTCACAAAACCCAGGTGTTGCTGCAGTGTCCTTATATGACATTGCAGTGAGTCCCCTGGTAGGGCTCCATGGTGGGTGGGGTCAGTGTACACCGAAATTTCCCTTTCTTTATTATGGATACTCTAATTAAATATCTTAATAAAATAGTGAAAAAACAATGTATAGGTAAACGACCATGTTTTGCATATTCTGAGCAACAATCCTCACCATCTGTACCACCTGTTGTACCTCATTTTCTTATGTTGCATTCACTTTCAGACAAACCTCTAGGGCAAATGTCTCCCTTTTTCATTCAGAATGGACTAGAGGGACTTGCAAGCTTTTCAAAGTCAGTAAAGAAGCTTCGATCTGGTGACATATTGGTAGAAACATCTACATCTCAACATAGTGAATTCCTCTTGCATTCAAAGGCAATTGGGGATATATCTATTGAGGTTACACCTCATGCTATTTTGAATTAATCACAAGGAACCAGATCCCAGAGTCGGCGATTCTTGCTGATTTCTCCACCAAAGGGGTTTCTGCAGTGAGTCGTATATCCATTCGCAAAGATGGAATTTAGGTGCCGACCAATGTCCTCATTCTCACATTTACGTCACCATCTTTGCCTGCCATCATCAAGACAGGTTATCTCATTTGCCAAGTTCGGCCATACATTCCAAACCCTCTCTGATGTTTCCAGTGTCAGTGGTTCGGTCACTCGAAGACATCTTGTCGTGGTTCCCTGACATGTGCTCGTTGTGGAGGCAAGGACCACGATGCCTATGACTGTGACATGAACCCACATTGCGTAAACTGCAATGGTTCTCACCCCTCTTACTTTCATTCTTGCCCAAAATGGTTGGAGGAAAAAGTGGTGCAGCGTTTGAAAATGACACATAACATTAGTTATCCTGAGGCTCGGAAATTGCTGTCCACAACTTTATCTCGGACATATGCTGCTGCACTTCATTCCACAACTACAGTGGGAGTGCAGATAGATCTCTCTGTGCCTCCAAAAGAATCGTTTTCAAAACAAATGAAAAGCCTTTTGACGTAGTTAAAAAGGTTGATGAATCGACTTCCACACCCATCTCTGTTCCTCCCATACCTTCCAACAAACCTCAAGATCCACGTCCTTCAGTTTCAAATACAGGCATTTCTTCTGATACATCTTTTTCTCCCACCACAAGAGACAAAACAATTATTCGTTCACGTCCTCAGTCACTGGATTCCCCTTCCAATAACAAAAACCTGCCCACCTGACCCAGAGCAGGATCCATGGAGGTTGATAGACCTCCTCCGACTAAAGAGAGTAAAGAAAAAAGACGTGGTCGTAAACCGAAGGGTTCTCCAGCCACTTCACCTACCCATTCTTAAAAATGGCCACCTTGATACAATGCAACTGTAGAGGTTTACGTTCTAATCTGGATGATATCAAAATGCTGATTGTTTCTGATCATCCTGTTTGTCTTTCTTTACAAGAAACATTTCTCAAAACTGCTGATACTGTCTCCATTCGGCAGTTTTCTCTGTACAGAAATGACAGGTTGTGTGATGGTCGAGTACATGGAAGGGTGGCACTGTTGGTTGATCAACACGTGCCCACCCTGTATTTGCCACTCAACACACCCTTGGAGGCTGTAGCCATTTGTGTTTCCTTGGGTCATACTATCACTGTTTGTTCTCTGTACCTGTCCCCTGGAGAGACATATGATCAATCAGATCTTGATGCTCTCATTGAACAATTGCCATCTCCATTTCTAATCCTAGGGGATTTTAATGGACATCATCCCCTCTGGGAAGTGCTATTATTGATGGGAGGGGCCAATCTGTAGAGCGGATGCTCTCTGATCACAATCTTTCTCTTATCAATACTGGTTCTTCCACTTACTTTCATGCACCTAGTCAGTCCTTTACCGCTATTGATCTCTCAGTTTGCTCCCCTTCATTATTCTCCCATTTTTCATGGAGGGTTGACAGTAATCCACTAGGCAGTGATCATTTTGCGATCCTTTTGAGAGAGACTGGCCGTGGTCGATGCCACCCTACCCGCATGCCCCGGTGGAAGCTGGATCAGGCAGACTGGTCCACTTTCACTGCTCTCACAGAACTTGATCCTGCCATTGTAAATCAGCCATCAATAGAAGACTGTGTAGCAGCGGTAACTGACTGTATTACACATGCAGCTGCTCAGTGTATTCCTAAAACCTCGACACTTTTTTCCATGATATCCTCGTCCGTGGTGGAATCCTGCTTGCCACTTAGCCTGGAAGGCTCAAAAGCGGGCCTGGGATACTTTTCGTAGATATCCCACACTTTCAAACTGGGTTGCTTTCCAACGGGCCCGTGCACATGCTAGTTGGGTAAGACGTCAAAGCCAGAAGGAATCTTGGATTAAGTTCACAACCAGCATATCTTCTACCACCAGTTCCAAGATCATATGGGACAGGATTCGAAAGGTTAATGGGCACTACAATTCTGTCCCCCTCTCGATCTTACTCTCTGATGGTCAGGAGGTGACTGATGTTCGGAACATTGCTAACACTCTAGGTGAAAGCTTTTGCTGGGTATCTAGCACTTCTGCTTGTTCCTCCACCTTCCTGGCCATCAAGACTCGGGCAGAGCGATCACCTCTTTCCTTTCTAACTGACTGTTTCTTTGACTATAATTGTCCCTTTACCCTGGTGGAACTAAAAATGGCCCTTTATCGGTCTGCCAGTATGTCTGGTGGACCTGATGATATTCATTATGACATGCTGCAACATCTATCTCCTGCTTCTCTTGATGTCCTTCTGATTGTTTTCAACCGGATCTAGCAGGAGAATGTTTTTCCTGATGCCTGGTGCCAGGCTATTATTTTACCTTTCTCTAAGCCAGGGAAAGATCCCAAGATTCCTTCAAACTACCGTCCAATTGCTTTGACGAGCTGTCACTGTAAGACATCAGAAAGGATGGTTAATGCTCGTCTTGTTTGGTTCCTTGAATCAAACAACCTCCTCTCGCCCACCCAGTGTGGGTTCCGTCGACAGCACTCCACCACAGACCACCTAATTCATCTTGAAACATCTATCAGAGAAGCCTTTCTCAACCGCCAACATCTTGTATCAATATTCTTTGACATAGAGAAGGCTTACGACACAACATGGAGGTATGGCGTTTTGCGAGACCTCCATACATATGGGTTACGTGGCCATCTACCCATGTTTATTAAAAATTTTTTTAATGGACAGGAGATTCCAAGTTCGTGTGGGTTCGACACTTTCCCGTTGTTTTGTACAGGAACTTGGAGTCCCTCAAGGCTGTGTATTGAGTGTCACACTCTTCAGTATAAAGAAAAATGCCATCACTGAACAACTCCCTCTCACTGTTGCGAATGGGCTGTATGTCGACGACTTTCACATCTCACGTCAGTCGTCAAACATGAGATATATTGAGCGGCAACTACAAACCGCCCTCAATTGTGTACGAAAGTGGACTCTGGCGAACGGCTTTAATTTCTCTCTCTCCAAAACTGTATGCATGCACTTTTGCCATCGACGGGGTATTCACCCTGACCTGAACTTCATATCGGTGAAGTTTTGCTGCCAGTGGTCCCGGAGACCAAGTTCTTGGGGCTTATCTTTGATTGTAAACTGACCTTTATACCACACTTAAAGCAGCTTCGGGTCAAATGTACAAGAGCACTGAACATCCTCCATGTTCTCTCTTCTACCAGATGGGGGGCAGATCGCTGTTCAATGTTAAAGGTATATCGTGCTCTTATTAGATTGAAACTCGATTATGGATCAATGGTCTATGGCTCTGCCAGACCCTCGGACTTAAAGATGCTGGACCCCATTCATCACCAAGGACTTCGACTCTGCCCTGAGGCTTTCCGTACCTCTCCAGTTCAAAGTATATATCTCATGAACCTTCTCTACACCTTCACCGTTTGCAAATATCTTTACAATATACTTCGAAACTTCATTCCTTACCAAAGCATCCCACCTGGAAATGTGTTTTCCTTCCTCGGTGGGCAGTACTTTTTCAGAACAGACGATCTGTCGTTGCTCCATTTGGCCTTCTCATCCGGGCGCAATTGGATGAATTGGGTCTGTCCTTGGATAACATTGCAGATTCCACAGGTTGGCCCATCCCACCATGGCTTATTACAGCCCCCAAATGTGACCTTTCTTTCAGTCACCTAAAAAAGGGAGATACTCCAGATTGGAAGTACTGTCTTTTATTCAATGAATATCTTTCAAACGATCATTCAGTTCCCATTTATACAGATGGTTCCAAATCAGGTAATTCAGTGGGCTCTGCTATGGTTTGCTATGGGTCAGTAGTTGCGAGCAGAATCCCTTCTACAGCTTCTGTGTTCACTGCTGAACTGTATGCCATATCTCTTGCCCTGGATCATATTGCAGCTGAGCAGTACTCCAACTGCACTATTTATAGTGATTTGCTTAGTTCTATACTTGCCTTGAAATCGCTACATGTTAGCTCACATCCTATTCTCGCTGATATTCGAAACTGACTGGCCCATTTCTCATTAGCAGCTACTTCAATCCAGTTTTTCTGGATACCAGGCCATGTTGGTATTCGCGGGAACGAGCTTGCAGACATGGCAGCTAAATATGTCTGCTTCAGCACCATTACTCCTATGCCTATTCTGTACAAGGACCATGGTGTTGTCTTCAAGGCTCGGCTCCGTGCCAGCTGGCAGTCCACTTGGAGTGAGCAACGTAACAAAAAACTTTTTCAAATCAAACCCAAAATTGGACTTTGGCCATCTAGCTTCCGTAAAGTTCGGAAGGAGGAAGTTGTTCTCACTAGGCTACGCATTGGTTACAGTTTTTTAACTCATCATTTTCTTTTATCTGGAACTGCTGCACCAATGTGTAGTTTGTGTAACACTCAAATCACTATCAGCCACGTTTTACTTTCTTGCCATCGTTACAATTCTCAACGACGGCAATATTTTAAACATATTTTTTCCCAGGGTCAGTCTGTAACATTGGACAGAGTTATTGGTGATGGTGACTCTGTCCACCTTGATAATGTTTTTAATTTTTTAATGGCCATTAATCTTTTTAATCTCATTTAAGTGTTGCATATTTATTCATTACACCTTTATAATTGTGGTTCCTTTTTTACAGTTTTAATCTCTCTCCTTCAATTTGACATTGGACAATGGCCAGAACATTAAATAACTCGACACCAGGACTGGAAAGGCCAACTTCAGGTGACTAACGCTACTGTTTGAACTGTCCGTTTGAACTACTCGTTAGTCGTCCTGGCGAGTTGTTATTATACTTTTGCTGCATATCATTTCACACTTTTACTACTTAACATTTTAGTACTGGCCATATTGACTCATAACCCGGAACCAGGACTGGAAAGACCAACTTCAGGTGACTGACGGTGGTTTTTATACTTACCTGTTAGTCTTCCTGGCGGGTTATGATCATTACCATTTTGCTAGAGTAAATATTTTACAACTTTGAAGACTGGATGTCACCATTGGTTTTTACACCATTTTCTGTTTTAATTGCTGTTTTGTTTTTACCTTCATTTACTTTTACAAATTTTACTCCATTTTCTATGGTTGCTATGACATATAACCCAGAACCAGGACTGGAAAGACCAACTTCAGGTGACTGACGGTGGTTCATGAACTTACCTGTTAGTCTTCCTGGCGGGTTATGATCATTACCTTTTTGCTAGAGTAAATACCTTACAACTTCTTATACTCTGCCTTCTATCTTAACAATGTAGACTAGGTGTCAACATTGGTTTTATACCTTTTTATTTTACCTTCATTTCCATTTATGTCTATTACTACATTTATTTTTTTTTTATTTTTTTTTTACATTTTTATCGAATGTTTGGCGCAGATAGCCTCGCTGCTTTGTGCCATAAAACACTAAATCAATCAATCAATCAATCAATCAGTCTTTTACTGCTATTGATCTCTGAATATGCTCCCCTTCATTATTCTCTCATTTTTCCTGGAGTGTTGACAATAATCCACAAGGCAGTGATCATTTTCCTATAATTTTGAGAGAGACTGGCCATGGTCGATGCCACCTGACCCGAGTGCCACGGTGGAAGCTGGATCAGGCAAACTGGCCCTCTTTCACTGCTCTCACAGAACTTTATCCTGTCATCTTCTGTAAGCCATCAATAGACGACTGTGTGGCAGCAGTAACTGATTGTATTATACAAGCAGCTGCTGAATGTATTCCTTAAACCTCGACACGTTTTCCACTATATCTTTGTCCATGGTGGAATCCTGCCTGCCACATGGCACGGAAGGCCCAAAAATGGGCCTGGGATACTTTCCCTAGATATCTCACACTTTCAAACTGCATTGCTTACCAGCAGGCCCATGCACATGCTCGGGGGGTAGCACGCCAAAGCCAGAAGGAATCTTGGATTAAGTTCACAACTGGTATATCTTCTACCACCAGTTCCAAAGTCATATGGGACAAGATTCAAAAGGTCAGTGGCAATATAATATTTCCTCCTATTGAACTTACTCTCTGATGAGCAGGAAGTAGCTGATACCCTGAAAATTGCCAATACTCCAGGTGAAAGCTTTTGCCAAGTATCTAGCACCTCTGCTTCTTTTTCCACCTTCTTAGCCATCAAGATTTGGACACCTTTTTCCTTTCGAGTTGATTGACTGCAATTATCCCTTTACACTGGTGGAACTCAAACTGGCAGTACATTGGTCAGATCTGATGATGTACACTATGAAATGCTGCACCATCTAACTCCTGCTTCTCTTGCTATTCTTCTGATTGTCCTACCTTTCTCTAAGCCTGGGAAGGATCCCAAGGTTCCTTCAAACTGTCGTGCAATTGCTTTGACAAGCTGTCTCTGTAAGACCTTAGAGAGGATGGTTAATGGTCACCTTGTTTGGTTCCTCGAATCAAACAACCTTCTCTCGCCCACCCAGTGTGGGTTTCGATGACAGTGCTCCACCATGGACCACCTGATTCGACTTGAAACATCTTATATCAATGTTTTTTGACATTGAGAAGGCTTATGATATAACATGGAGGTATGGCATTTTGTGAGACCTCCATATATATGGGTTACATGGCCATTTGCCCATTTCTATTAAAAATTTTTTAATGGACAGGAGATTCCAAGTTCGTGTGGGTTTGACACTTTCCCATTTTTTTCTACAGGAACTTGGAGTCCCTCAGGGCTGTATTTTGAGTGTCACACTTTTCAAAATAAAAATTAATGCCATCACTGGACAACTCCCTCTCACAGTTGCAAACGCACTCTATGTTGACGACTTTCACATCTCATGTCAGTCATCGAACATGAGGTATATTGAGCAGCAGCTACAGACTGCCCTTAATCGTTTACTGAAGTGAACCACAGCAAATTATTTTAACTTCTTTCTCTCTAAAACTGTTTGCATGCACTTTTTGCCACCAATGGGGTATTCACCCTGATCGTGAAATCCATTTGGGTGAAGTTATGCTGCCTGTGATCCCCGAGACAAAGTTCTTGGGGCTTATCTTTGACCGTAAGCTGACCTTTATACCACACATCATGTAGCTACGGGTCAAATGTACAAGAGCACTGAACATCCTTCATGTTCTTTCTTTCACCACTTGGGGAGCAGATTGACGTTCTATGCTAAAAATATATTGTGCTCTTATTCGATCAAAACCCGACTATAGATCACTGGTCTATGGCTCTGCCAGACCATTAGCCTTAAAGATGCTAGAGCCTATTCATTATCAAGGACTTTGGCTCTGCACTGGGGCTTTCCACACTTCCCCAGTTCAGAGCTTATGCATGGAGTCTCATGAACCTTCTTTGCACCTTTGCCGTTTGCAACTGTCTTTACTGTATGCTTCAAAACTTCGTTCTTTACCAAAGCATCCCACCTGGGATTGTGTTTTCCTTTTTCGGTGGGCCATACTTTTTCAGAACAGATGGTCTGCCATTGCTCTTTTTGGCCTTCGTATCCAGGCAGTTGGATGAATTGGGTCTGTCCTTGGATAACATTGCAGTATCACTGGTCAGCCCATTCCACCATGGCTTATTACAGTCCCCAAATGTGACCTTTCTCTAAGTCATCTGAGAAAAGTAGATACTCCTGATTGGAAATACTGTCTGCTATTTGCTGAGCATCTTTCGAACCATCCTTCCATTCCTATTTATACAGATGGTTCAAAATCAAGTGACTATGTGGGCTGTGCTGTGGTTTGTTGGTTGTGCGCAAAATACTCCCTACAGCTTCTGTGTTCACTGCTGAACTGTATACCATTTCTCTTGCCCTGGTTCACACCTTGTTCTCGTCAATATTCAAAACCGACTGGTCCATTTCTCTTTAACATCTACTTCTATCCAGTTTTTCTGGATACCAGGCCATGTTGGTATTTGCAGGAATGAGCTCATTGACAATGCAGATAAGTCTATCTGCTCTGGCACTATCATTGCTATGCCTGTCCCATCCATGGACTATGGTCCTGTATTCAAGGCTTGGCTCTGTGGCAACTGGCAGTCGACTTAGAGTGAGGAATGCAAAACAAGCTTTTCCAAATAAAACCCTATATTGGACTTTAGCCGTCTTTCTTCCATAAGGATCGAAAAGAGAAAGTTGTTCTAACTAGACCGCATTGGTCAGTTTTTTTAACTCATCATTTTATTTTATCTGAAATGATGCACCAGTCTGTAGTTTGTTTAACACTCTGATCACAATAAGCCATGTTTTACTGTCTTGTCATCGTTATGACTCTCAATGATTTTAAACATGTTTTGTTTCAAGGTTTATCTGTAACAGTAGATAGTGTCATTGGTGATGGTAACACTGTTTATCTTGGTAATGTTTTTAGTTTTTTAAAGGCCATTTATCTTTTTAATGCCATTAAATTTTTTAATTTACACATTACATCCATGTAATGTGTCTCTCTTTTAAAAATCACAGTTCATCTAGTTCAATCTGAAATTAGAAACTGGCCGTAACATTAAATAACTCGAAACCAGAACTGGGAAGGCCAACTTAAAGTGACTAATTATGCTGTTTGAACTATCCATTTGAACTACCTATTAGTCATCCTGGTGAGTTATTATTATAATTTTGTTCCACGTCTTTTAAAACCATTTTATTACTTTCCTTTTTGAAAATGGCCATAACATCAAATAATTCGGAACCTGGACTGGATAGGCCAACTTCAGGTGACTGACGGTGGTTTTTGTACTTACTTGTTAGTCTTTCTGGCAAGTTATGATTATTAGAGTTATCTACAGAAATTCCTTTACAACTTCAATTACTGTAGTTTTTCTCTTGATGTTTAGATATAAACATTGGTTTTATGCTGTTTGTGTGTTGTTTTTTTACAACTTTGTTTTGTTTTACCGTAATTTCCTTTTAAGAATTTTACTAAATTTACTTTTAACTTTTTACCAGATGTTTGGCACAGATAGCCTAGCTGCTTTGTGCTATAAAACACTAAATCAACCAACCAACTTTCTACAGTTGTTTTTATAAGTTTCAGGTTACAATACTGCATGAACTTCATTTTTCTCCCTTCTCTGATACTTGAGTTCATGCTGATATCTGTTTGTTTCAGTTTCACTCTGATCTCTTAGAGCATTCTTTTCTTCAAAGTTGTTGTCCTTTTCTGTGATCTGTGCCACAACACCTCTACTTTCCTCGAGTTTCTCTTTCTATCTTGGAAATTTCTTCTTTCCACATTTTTTCTCACTTGTTCTTGGCACCGAGAATTTGATATATCTTTTCTCCAGATTATAAGTAATGCATAACAGTTCCTTAACTCATTTTTGAGATTTCATTTGCATCTTTTTGTCTTTCCTTGGTTCCATAGGAACATTTTGTCAACATGAGGTGGGTGTTTCATCTCGGGTTGTGAATAATTGAAGTCTGTGTTTCAGACACTCTTGTCCATGTGTTTCATCAAGAATGAGCCTTTGTTCAAATGCTAGTGTTGGTGGAGATTAATACACTTGGAGAGTTACAGTGTAATGACATCACAGGCTGGTACAGTACATAATATGTATTGGGGTGAAAGTTTTATATCAAGAACAAAACTATTTATAGAAGCATCTTGATATAATACCTCTCTGTTGTGTAGAGTGGTGAGGTACAATCTGAAACACATTTTATTGTAAGGAAAATCTTGTCATCTGAGTTGCAGAAACCTAACCATCAGTTGAAAGTTTTCACTTTTATTGAGTTCATTGAATAAAAAAAACATAATGTTACTTCTACTTATATTATTGTTAAAATCTAATTTTCTACCACTGGTTACAAAGATAATTCTGTTTAGTTTTTGTGTGAAACGTAAAATTAGACATTCTAATTAGAATACTTTAAGAAATAATTATTTTTCACAAAAAGAACATACTGTACATAAAATCTTCCTACTAATCTACTAAATATTTCATGTATATAAGTAAGAAGGGTTGTAAAATAGACATTATTATGTGTACATTTATTGCTTACACTTGAAAAGGGTTGTAAAATAGACATTATTTTATGTACATTTATTGCTTACACTTGAAAAGGGTTGAAATAGACATTATTTTGTGTACATTTATTGCTTACACTTGAAAAGGGTTGTAAAATAGACATTATTTTGTGTACATTTATTGCTTACACTTGAAAAGGGTTGTAAAATAGACATTATTTTGTGTACATTTATTGCTTACACTTGAAAAGGGTTGTAAAATAGACATTATTTTGTGTACATTTATTGCTTACACTTGAAAAGGGTTGTAAAATAGACATTATTTTGTGTACATTTATTGCTTACACTTGAAAAGGGTTGTAAAATATACATTATATTGTACATTTATTGCTTACACTTGAAAAGGGTTGTAAAATAGACATTATTTTGTTATTTATTGCTTACACTTGAAAAGGGTTGTAGAGTTAATCTAAATAGACATTATTGTACATTTATTGCTTACACTTGAAAAGGGTTGTAAAATAGACATTATTTTGTGTACATTTATTGCTTTCATTGAAAAGGGTTGTAAAATAGACATTATTTTGTGTACATTTAGTTACACTTGAAAAGGGTTGTAAAATTATATTTTTGTACACTTGAAAGGGTTGTAAAATAGACTGTACATTTATTGCTTACTTGAAAAGGGTTGTAAAATAGACATTATTTTGTGTACATTTATTTTTCCTTATCAGGGTTGTAAAATGACATGTTAATTGTATTTAGTTCATTATATTTGTGTACATTTATTGCTTACACTTGAAAAGGGTTGTAAATAGACTGTACTAATACTAAACACTTTTGTTACATTTATTGCTTACACTTGAAAAGGGTTGTAAAATAGACATTATTTTGTGTACATTTATTGCTTACACTTGAAAAGGGTTGTAAAATAGACATTATTTTGTGTACATTTATTGCTTACACTTGAAAAGGGTTTCATTTTTATTTATTGCTTACACTTGAAAAGGGTTGTAAAATAGACATTATTTTGTGTACATTTATTGCTTACACTTGAAAAGGGTTGTAAAAAACATTATTTTTTACCTATTCCTTGCACTTGAAAAGGGTTGTGTGGATGTACATTTATTGCTTGCACTTGAAAAGGGTTGTAAAATATACATTAATTATATTTTTTGTATTTGTCACTCACACTTAGAAGGGTTGTAAAATACATATTTATATTTTGTGTATGTTTGTCAGTTACACTTGAGAAGGGTTGTAAAATATTTATATTTTGTGTATATTTGTCAATTACACTTGAAGAGGGTGGTAAAGTAGACATTATTTATATTTTGTGTATGTTTGCCAGTTAGCATAAGAAGAGTTGTAAAATACACACTATTTATATTTTGTGTATGTTTGTTAGTTACACTTAAGAAGAGTTGTAGTTAATCTAAATACTGTACTAATACTAAACACTTTTCCTATCAGTGTGGATGTATGTTAATTGTATTTAGTTCATTATATTTGTAGTTAAATACTGTACTAATACTAAACACTTTTCCTATCAGTGTGGATGTATGTTAATTGTATTTAGTTCATTATATATGTAGTTAAATACTGTACTAATACTAAACACTTTTCCTATCAGTGTGGATGTATGTTAATTGTATTTAGTTCATTATATTTGTAGTTAAATAGTGTACTAATACTAAACACTTTTCCTATCAGTGTGGATGTATGTTAATTGTATTTAGTTCATTATATTTGTAGTTAAATACTGTACTAATACTAAACACTTTTCCTTTCAGTGTGGATGTATGTTAATTGTATTTAGTTCATTATATTTGTAGTTAAATAGTGTACTAATACTAAACACTTTTCCTATCAGTGTGGATGTATGTTAATTGTATTTAGTTCATTATATTTGTAGTTAAATACTGTACTAATACTAAACACTTTTCCTATCAGTGTGGATGTATGTTAATTGTATTTAGTTCATTATATTTGTAGTTAAATACTGTACTAATACTAAACACTTTTCCTATCAGTGTGGATGTATGTTAATTGTATTTAGTTCATTATATTTGTAGTTAAGTACTGTACTAATACTAAACACTTTTCCTATCAGTGTGGATGTATGTTGGAATGGCTGGAGCCTTTCTCTTCATCCTCATCCAGTTGCTGTTGATTGCTGATTTTGCACATGCATGGACAGACAATTGGTAAGTGACTTTTTGTTGGAAGTTATAAATGTTTATAGTATGCAGCTAGTACTTAACACTGTAATCCATGTTCATCAGAATGTAGGGCTGCATCTTTTATTTAGTTTCTATACAACTTTCTTTAAGTTAAATAATCATTACTTTTGTCAACAGACTCTCATACTTTGTTTAAATGTTTCATCTGAGTTGATGTAATTTTATGTTGACTGTTAGCTGCTGTTTTCTGGTTATCATTCTGTATGTATCTGTATGTTGACTATTAGCTGCTGTTTTCTGGTTATCATTCTGTATATATCTCTGTATGTTAACTAGCTGCTGTTTTCTGGTTATCATTCTGTATATATCTCTGTATGTTGACTATTAGCTGCTGTTTTCTGGGTATCATTCTGTATATATCTCTGTATGTTGACTATTAGCTGCTGTTCTCTGGTTATCATTCAGTATGTTGACTATTAGCTTCTGTTTTCTAGTTATCATTCTGTATGTTGACTATTAGCTGCTGTTTTCTGGTTATCATTCTGTACGTTGACTATTAGCTGCTGTTTTCTGGTTATCATTCTGTATATATCTCTGTATGTTGACTATTAGCTGCTGTTTTCTGGGTATCA
Organism: Tachypleus tridentatus; assembly: GCF_004210375.1. Classification (NCBI taxonomy): domain Eukaryota; kingdom Metazoa; phylum Arthropoda; class Merostomata; order Xiphosura; family Limulidae; genus Tachypleus; species Tachypleus tridentatus. The sequence continues at coordinate 24,240,282 of NC_134833.1, read as the reverse complement.
TTGTGTATATATCTCTGTATGTTAACTATTAGCTGCTGTTTTCTGGGTATCATTGTGTATATATCTCTGTATGTTAACTATTAGCTGCTGTTTTCTGGGTATCATTGTGTATATATCTCTGTATGTTAACTATTAGCTGCTGTTTTCTGGGTATCATTGTGTATATATCTCTATGTTAACTATTAGCTGCTGTTTTCTGGTTATCATTCTGTATATATCTTTGTATGTTGACTATTAGCTGCTGTTTTCTGGGTATCATTGTGTATATATCTCTGTATGTTAACTATTAGCTTCCTTTGCTGGTTATCAGTCTGTATGTATTTCTATATGTTGACTATTAGCTTCTGTTTTCTGGGTATCATTCTGTATGTTGACTATTAGCTGCTGTTCTCTGGTTATCATTCAGTATGTTGACTATTAGCTTCTGTTTTCTGGTTATCATTCTGTATGTTGACTATTAGCTGCTGTTTTCTAGTTATCATTCTGTATGTTGACTATTAGCTGCTGTTTTCTAGTTATCATTCTGTATGTTGACTATTAGCTGCTGTTTTCTAGTTATCATTCTGTATGTTGACTATTAGCTGCTGTTTTCTGGTTATCATTCTGTATATATCTCTGTATTTTGACTATTAGCTGCTGTTTTCTGGTTATCATTCTGTGTATATATCTGTATGTTGACTATTAGCTGCTGTTTTCTAGTTATCATTCTGTATGTTGACTATTAGCTGCTGTTTTCTGGTTATCATTCTGTATGTTGACTATTAGCTGCTGTTTTCTGGTTATCATTCTGTATATATCTCTGTATTTTGACTATTAGCTGCTGTTTTCTGGTTATCAGTCTGTATGTATTTCTATATGTTAACTATTAGCTGCTGTTTTCTGGGTATCATTCTGTATATATCTCTGTATGTTGACTGTTATCTGCTGTTTTCTGGTTATCAGTCTATGTATTTCTGTATGTTGACTATTATCTGCTATTTTATGGTTATCAGTCTGTACGTATTTCTGTATGTTGACTATTATCTGCTGTTTTCTGGTTATCAGTCTGTATGTATTTCTGTATGTTTACTTTTAGCTTCCTTTGCTGGTTATCAGTCTGTATGTATTTCTGTATGTTTACTATTAGCTTCCTTTGCTGGTTATCAGTCTATGTATTTCTGTATGTTTACTATTAGCTTCCTTTGCTGGTTATCAGTCTGTATGTATTTCTGTGTTAACTGTTAGCTGCTGTTTTCTTGTTTACTGTTTTAACATATATCTTTCTTGAGATGCAATATGATGCAATAACTTCTGTTATTGAGATAGTAAATCTAAATCCATATTTATATTTTTGATATCAGTGTGTAGAGCATAGTATTGAATACAAACATTTTTTAATTTCAGGATGGACAGAGTACAGAATGGTGGATCTAAATGTTGGTTTTTTTGTGAGTGTTTGATAAGTCATTTTATTTTTCATTGTTGTAAGTTTCCCTATTACATTAATATGTTTAAACATTAAAAACAGAGCATGTTAATTAACTTTAGCTTTTATTATTTTTAGCTTTGGTGATTTTGAAGTCTAATTGTACCTTTTCTGTAATTTTCCTGTTTATTTATTAATTATCTTTATTAAAGCATATCTTATTTCAGTATAGCAGGAATTTATGTCTCATTTATTTAACATGATCATTGTGTTTTTCTTTTTGTAAATAACTTTCAAGAAGTTCAAATGATGGAATTGTAACAGAAAAAGTACATGTAATAGAAAGTAAACACATAAGCTCTTTAAGTCCATTGTATCAAAATGAAAACATAGGTCAAAGTATTGGCATTAAAATATTAATTTCTTTGTGTTAAAGTATAATGTTGTTAGAAAAGCTTTTGTGCTTATTTTTGGTTAAATGTCTCCAGTTTGTATATAGTAAACAGTTTTTATTTTTCACTTTTCTACACATACTTGGTCTTAAGTACAAGTCTTGTAATATCATTTTGTTATATTTAGATCAGTCAATCTAGTTTAACATACACTTTTGTGTAATTCATATTTATATCACTTACATGTTTATTTTTATATATATATATATAATCGCAACTTTATAAATCCTGGTCTCTGTCTCAAAAATTTTCTTATGAATTACTCAGGTATGATTTAATAGCTAACCAAGGCTAGAATTAAAAAGGTTAGTTCTGTGACATTCAAGAATGGTAAAATAATGTAATAAAATAATATCCAGTTTACTGAAGTCTTATGATTTGATTCTTCCATAAAATAGAATGCTGGTATCTATATGAAATCCATATAAGCGAAAGTAAACAGTGAGGTGTGTTTCTAAAATCTTGTGAAAGGTAACTAATTTGAATACTTAACACTGGTTCAGTTTATTTGACTGACCTCAATACAGTATGAATATGTCTTCACAAACTTTAATATTCTTTAAGTTAATATTATAAGCCTTTCACATACAAAAAACTATGTTAGAGTGAAGTAAGTTTAATAAAATAGATTTATCCAAGGATATATTGAATGTATGTTTTGAATAGTCCATGTGTGAACTAATTTTTTCTGTGAAAATTAAAATATTTTTCTTCATTTCAAAACTCAAATTTCCTTTGCAAAATCCCTAAAACCTCTCAACTACGTTTTCAGTGTATAAACCACTTAACTACATTTCAAATCTATAAACCTTTCAACTACATTTCAAATGCATAAACCTCTGAACTACATTTCTAGTGTGTAAACCTCTGAACTACATTTCCGGTGTGTAAACCTCTGAACTACATTTCCGGTGTGTAAACCTCTGAACTACATTTCCAGTGTATAAACCTCTCAACTGCATTTCCAGTGTATTTCTTCAGTAAAACTTTGTATTTTGTTTGTTATTTTCTCAACTTGATCTTAAAATGGTGTTGGTCAAAATAACTGACCTTGTAACCACCAAAAAGAAATCTAAATAAATTTAAATTACTTTTTTCTTTATAAAATGACTTGAAATTGTAACATGAAACAACATTAGCTCTAAGTTTGTAACGGTATACAATTTTATTGTTGTATTGCCCTTTGAACTGTATCTAAGTGCTATTTGTGTCATAAGTGGTAAATCACTCCGGGTATGTGAAGCTTATATTGCATTATTAAATTACATTACTGAAGAGCTGTTTGCAGGTGTACCTCGTGAAAGGTTTTTGTCATATTATTATTATTCATTTTACTAAATCTGCTGCTAACTAACCTAAAAAGGCCCTCATTTTACATTTTAGTTATTTTTATAATTATTCATAAAGAACAAACAAGAAATACACAAACTTTTGTATTGTTCTTATTTGTCAAAAATAGTTAACCCTAATTATTATACACTAATAATAGTAATGCACTTAATAATTCTTATTTAATTAAATACTACACAAAACAATATAGATTAATAACATTCAAAATGTAGACAATTTCATTACCCGTTATTAAACAGTTCTGGCTTTCTAACTATGCAACAAGACCATTACATGTTCATCCAAGCTGGAACATTGTTGGTACTCTGAGTGAAATTAGCATTTAAATGTTCAGAACTTAATGTTATACAATGCATCATTTGAGAAATGCAAACTTTGGCTTTCTATTGGCTATGCACAATATAGAATTAAATGTGTGGGAGTACTATTAAGAAATCCTGAATGACAGGATGTGACAGGTGGGTGTGGCAGTACAGTTTGATTTTATATTTTATAGCTTCGTAACCAATCAAAATTGAATATAAAAAAATATTGTCAGTTGGAGCAATGATGATTTTAAAGTGAGTAATTTATGTTTAATTTCATACTTTTCTAATGGGTGGTGGGTAAAATAGACGATAGAAAATGTCGTGTCACACTGTGAGAAATTCAGGATAGAAAATGTCACGTGTCTCACTGTAGGAAATTCAGGATAGAAAATGTCTGTGAGAAATTCAGGATAGAAAATGTCACGTGTCTCACTGTAGGAAATTCAGGATAGAAAATGGCATGGGTCACACTGTGAGAAATTCAGGATAGAAAATGTCATGTCACACTGTGGGAAATTCAGGATTTTTTAAAAAATATTACCTTGGAGAATTAAAAATTAAAACTTTTATATTAATAAAATATGGAATATTAGCTAAGATTGTGTGCTGAAGTAATTAATATAGCATAAACAAAATGTACTTCAATAAATTTTTGAATAAAAGCCACTAAAACTTTGTTTCATGTACAGTAAAGAATACCTGTGGGGGAAAGTGTTAGTCTTTATAGATTTAATACTTCCAACTTTTAGTATTGTGTGCATGTTTTCACAAAATTTGCAGTCTCTCAGTTAACATTATATGTTTTTCACATACAAAAAAACTATATTTTTAGCAAAGTATTTTTAATAAACTAAAATATAGATTTACCCATAAATATATTTAGTATTTACGCACCTCATGATGGCTGGTATGCATATTAAAATTTTCGTTAAAATAAAGTTGAGAACAACATTTTGATTTCTTATGTTATCTTCAGGTCAAAATGTTGTTTTCTATTTTATTTTAATAAATGTTTTAATACCCATACCAGCTGTTTTGAGATACATTTATACTTCAAGTGGGTTTCTCCTCATCACAGATACTTAGTATTTGTTTTGAATGGTCCACGTACAAAGTAATTTTCATGTTAAGATTCCTTTTTCATCTCAAATCCATTTGTGTCAAACATAAAACCTAAATTCGTTTCATGCATTTTGTTTTTCAGTAAAACTGTATATTTTACCTGTTAGTTTCTCTACCTTAACTTAAACAGAATTGGTCAATTTGACCAACCTCATAACCACCAAGAAACAAATTTAAATAAATCTAAATTACATTTTCTCTCTAGAATTGCTTTAATTTGCACATAACAGTGTGCATCTATTTATAACTAAATTATGCTGTTCTATTACTATTTTGATTACAATTTGAACCATGTGTAACCACTATCCACATCATTATAAGGTGTAAATAACATGGAGCACTTGAAGCTTATGTTATGCTATCTCATTACATAACCCATGTGCTTTTTACATGTGTGTCTTGTGAAACATTTTTGTTATTATTTATTTTACCTAATCTTATATAACCTAAAAACGTCACTTTTCTTACATTTTAGTTAATTTTATAATAATATATAAAGAATAAACATGAAAAACAATAATGAAATACTTACACACAATCATCTTTTTTTATACTAATGGCAGTGATTCACTAAATTATTTTTATTTAATGAAATAATGCACCAATGAACATAGACTAACAACATGCTAATTCAAAATTATCCTGTCTCTCTAACTTTTTGACAAGAAGCATTACAAATTCATCCAAGGCAGTCACTAAGTTTCTCACTGGAATGTTGTTTGCATTCTTAGTGTAATTGACATTTATCGGTTCAGAACACAGTCACTTGGTAAATGAATACTTTGATTTCCTGTTGGTTACATGTAATATGTAATTAAATGTAAGAGAGAACTGTTAACAGATCCTGAAAGAAATTACATGACAGGTGGATGTGGCAGTATGGTTCTGATTTTTCTGTTGGATAGTTCTGTAACCCAAAAAAATTGAAGGATATAAAAGTTATAGTTTATCTGAGCAATAAAAATTCTATAGTGAGTAATTTACACGAAATTTACTCTCTTAAGAAGTGTTACAAAAATACAGAAAAGATACCTGTAAAAATGTCACATATCATACTGGGGGAAACTGGGATTTTTTTAAAAATATTGCCTCGTAGAAACTCTAAAGTTACGTACTATTGAAATATGAATTACTAGTTAAGATATTAAAACTTTGTATCAGAATAGGATGTCTGAGGCAAGGGGGTTAAAGTAGTGATAACCTTTGGTATAGAAATATGAATTTTAAGTAAAATATTAAACACTGTAAAATGTGTTTTATTCTCATTATTATATGTGTAGTACTTACTTATCAAGTATCACTTTAGATTGGTACTTTGTTTACTGTATTATGATTTATACAACACTGTATTAATGTACTTTTGTTGTTATCCATGTTGTAATTATTTATCAAGTATTACATTAGATTAGTACTTTGTTTACTGTATTATGGTTTACACAACACTATATTAGTGTACTTTTGTTATTATCTATGTTGTAATTATTTATCAAGTATTACATTAGATTGAGGCCTTGTGCTTTCTTTATAGTTATGATTCTCTGTGCTGTTGTGATCTACAGTGGTGTGTTGGTTGGAGCAGTTCTCTTGGCCAGAAGTTTCACTAGTCTAGAAGGATGCCTGACAAACAAAATTTTTATTGGTGTCAACAGTGGCTTGTGTCTGCTCTGTGGAATAATTTCAGTCCTCCCATGTGTGGAAAAAAGTATGCAAATTTAGTTATTGTGTTTGTTAACATCTAATTTTCTGTAAATCTATGTCCTGTGTTTTCACATGTATCTGAGAATGTTAAGTGTGTAAAAATATTCTATTAACAGTTTCACAGTCTTTAATAAAAACTTTCATTGTTTTAAATGTGTACACTTTATAACCTATTTCTCTAAATTGTGTTTATCTACTTGTAGAGCAACAAGTACAAACATATAGTGTACCTTTTCAATGTTGTTATCATCCTATTAAGAAAGTGTTCTCATGTAAGAAACAGTTGAGAGTGAAAGGAACTGACATCTTATGGTAAAAAGTGTATTGTGAGTTAATAAATAAAGTTTACCATGAGTTATGGTTTCAAGTATACTATAAACTAAGAAATAAAATTATGCTGACAATTATGGTGTAACATTAATTGTATGGTATGAAATAAAGTTTACTGTCATTTACGGTGTAATATATAGTACAAAATAAATTATACTGTTACTGTCAGCCATGGTCTAATGTGGGTTGTAAGTTATGGTTCAAAGAATATTGTCAACTATGGTCTAATGTGGGTTGTAAGTTATGGTTCAAAGAATATTGTCAGCTCTGGTCTAAAGTATAGTGTAAGTTGTGATTCAAAGAATATTGTCAGCTATGGTCTAAAGTATAGTGTAAGTTGTGATTCAAAGAATATTGTCAGCTATGGTCTAGAGTATAGTGTTAGTTGTGGTTCAAAGAATATTGTCAGCTATGGTCTAGAGTATAGTAAGTTATGGTTCAAAGAATATTGTCAGCTATGGTCTAAAATATAGTGTAATTTGTGATTCAAAGAATATTGTCAGCTATGGTCTAGAGTATAGTGTTAGTTGTGGTTCAAAGAATATTGTCAGCTATGGTCTAAAATATAGTTAGTTATGGTTCAAAGAATATTGTCAGCTATGGTCTAAAGTATAGTGTTAGTTATGATTCGAAGATTATTGTCAGCTTTGGTCTAATGTGGGTTGTAATTTATAATTCAAAGAATATTGTCAGCTATGATCTAAAGTATAGTGTTTGTTATGATTCAAAGATTATTGTCAGTTGTGGTCTAAATTGCAGTGTAAGTTTTAAAAAGACAAAGTGAGAATAAGTAAAGACACTTGTTAATTAAAAGTTAATTTCTAACATGATATTAGCCTGAAACTCTATTTGCACCTATTTGAAAGTGCTTTTTGATTTTCTGTGTTTTCTATAATAAATTGCAAATATTCAATTAATAATGAGCTGAATTTTTTTAAAAAATTGTTTTACTTTATTTTATAAATACGCTTGTATTTTCTGGGCCACATTCAACACTTGCTTCTCTATGATTTATCTAGACTAGTTTCATATTATTGTAAATTCAGGTATCTGTATATTTCAGATACTGGAGATTCTAGGGCTGGAATATTGCAGTCGTCTGTTATTTCTGCATATGTTATGTATTTAACCTGGTCAGCACTGTCCAGTGAACCTCATCATACAGGTACAGAACAAAAGTCCATTCTTCAGTTTTGAGATACAACACACACAACTTCATAATTTCACTATTATAAAACCAAATGAAACTGAGCTTAACTCATTGGTGTATAGATATTTTTGTTATCTCTTACATATCCATCAGTTTCTCTTCCAGTTCTCATACAAAAATGGTTATGGTAATTTGCATTGTTCAGTTTTAGTATGGTATTTGTACCAGTCATATTGGTTACATGTAGTATCTCTCTAGTTTGGTATTTATACTCATATTGGTTACATGTAGTACCTCTAGTATGGTATTTACACTCATATTGGTTACATGTAGTACCTCTCTAGTATGGTATTTACACTCATATTGGTTACATGTAGTACCTCTCTATTTTGGTATTTACACTCATATTGGTTACATATAGTATCTCTCTAGTTTGGTATTTATACTCATATTGGTTACATGTAGTACCTCTCCAGTATGGTATTTACACTCATATTGGTTACATGTAGTATCTCTCTATTTTGGTATTTACACTCATATTGGTTACATGTAGTATCTCTCTATTTGGTATTTACACTCATATTGGTTACATGTAGTATCTCTCTATTTTGGTATTTACACTCATATTGGTTACATGTAGCATCTCTCTAGTTTGGTATTTATACTCATATTGGTTAGGGTTAGATGTAGCACCTCTCTGGTATGGTATTTATATTCATTGTATTGGTTAGATGTTGTACCTATTTAGTATGGTATTTATACTCAGATTATTGGTTAGAGGTAGAACCTCTTTAGTATGGGAGTTATATTCATCATATTGGTTAGAGATAGTACCTATTTAGCATGGTATTTATACTCATCATATTGGTTAGAGGTAGTACCTCTGTAGTTTGGTATTTATACTCATTGGTTAGATGTATTACCTATTTAGTATGTTATTTATACTCTTCATATTGGTTAGATATAGTACCTATTTATTGCAGTATTTATTCTCATATTGGTTAAATGTGGTATATCTTTAGTGTGGTACTTATACTCATCATATTGGTTAGATATGGTACCTCTATGGTGTGGTACTTATTCTCATCATATCAGTTAGATGTAGTACCTTTATAGTTTGATATTTATACTCATGATATTGGGTAGATGTAGTACCTTTATAGTTTGGTATTTAACTCATCATATTGGTTAGATGTAGTACCTCTATGGTGTGGTATTTATACTCATGATATTGGTTAGATGTGGTACCTCTATGGTGTGGTATTTATACTCATGATATTGGTTAGATGTAGTACCTTTATAGTTTGGTATTTATATTCATGATATTGGTTAGATGTAGTACCTTTATAGTTTGGTATTTATACTCATCATATTGGTTAGATGTGGTACCTCTATGGTGTGGTATTTATTCTCATCATATTGGTTAGATGTAGCACCTCTTTAGTGTGGTATTGATACTTGTCATATTGGTTAGACGTAGTACCTCTAGTTTAGTATTTATACTCATATTTGTTACATGTACTACCTTCTAATATGGTATTTATACAGATATTGGTTAGATGTAGTACCTATCTAGTATGGTATTTATACTCATATTGGTTGGATGTTGTAACTTTTTAGTGCAGTGTTTATATTCATGTTATTTAGATGTCATAACCTTTGTTTCATTTCACTACTGCTGCAAGGTGGTATTCAAAATTTGTGGGTAAACATAGTAGCTGGTATTCAGGATCAGAAGGTTTGCACAGTAGCTTGTATTCCAGATCATTTGGTTAACATAGCAGCTGGTATTAAGGATCATTAGATTAATACAGTAGCTGGTAGGTTAACCCAGTAGCTTGTATTCCAGATCATTTGGTTAACATAGCAGCTAGTATTAAGGATCATTAGATTAATACAGTAGCTGGTATTTTGGATCTGAAGGTTAACCCAGTAGCATGTATTCAAGATCATTTGTTAACATAGCAGCTGGAATTAAGGATCATTAGATTAATACAGTAGCTGGTAGGTTAACCCAGTAGCTTGTATTCCAGATCATTTGGTTAACATAGCAGCTAGTATTAAGGATCATTAGATTATTACAGTAGCTGGTATTTTGGATCTGAAGGTTAACCCAGTAGCATGTATTCAAGATCATTTGTTTAACACCGTACCTGGAGGTTCAGGATTTTTAGGTTGACACAGAAGCTGGTATTGAGGATAACTAGGTTATTATAGTAGCTAGTATTCATTCAGGATCATTAGGTCAACATAGTAGCTGGTATTCAGGATCAGTAGGTGAACACATTAACTGGTATTTAAGATCATTAGGTTTACATAATAACTAATATTCAATTTCATTAGGTTAACATAGCATTTGGCATTCCAATTTATTAGGTCAACACAGTAGCTGGTATTCAAGATCAATAGGTTAACACAGTAGCTGGTATTCAAGATCAGTAGGTTAACACAGTAGCTGGTATTCAGTATCAGTAGGTTAACACAGTAGCTGGTATTTTGGATCATTAATTTATCATAGTAGCTGGTATTAAGGATCATTAGCTTTTCATTGTAGCTGTTATTCAGGATTAATAGGTTAATCCAGTAGTTTGTTTTCAAGATCATTCCTTTAACACAGTTTCTGGAGATTCAGGATCAGTAGGCTGGTGTAGTAGGTGGTATTTAATATCAGTAGGTTGTAACAGTAGCTGGTATTGAGGATCATTAGTTTAATACAGTACCTGGTTTTAAGTATCGGTAGATTAACACAATAAGTATTATTCAGGACCATTGGTTTATTATAGTAGAGGGTATTCAGGATCAGTAGCTTATTATAGTAGCTGGTATTCAGGATCAGTAAGTTAACCCAGTAGCTTGTATTCAAGATCATTAGGTTAACATAGCAGCTGGTATTCAGGTTCATTAAAGTGACCTGGTAGCTGGTATTCAGGATCAGTAAGTTAACCCAGTAACCAGTATTGAGGATCAGTAGGATAACACAGAAGCTGGTATTCAGGATTATTAGGTTAACATAGTAGCTTGTGTTCAGTATCAGTAGGTTAACATAGTAACATAGTTAATCAAAATCATCATGTTAACATTGACCAATAATTCATAGAAAGAGAGAAAGTTACCTATAATCAGCTGTTGTAATCATTACTTTTATCTAGATCAACAAGGTAATATTTTTAACTGTGGTAATCCTTACTTTTATCTAGATCAACAAGGTAATATTTTTAACTGTGGTAATCATTACTTTTATCTAGATCAACAAGGTAATATTTTTAACTGTGGTAATCCTTACTTTTATCTAGATCAACAAGGTAATATTTTTAACTGTGGTAATCCTTACTTTTATCTAGATCAACAAGGTAATATTTTTAACTGTGGTAATCATTACTTTTATCTTGATCAACAAGGTAATATTTTTAACTGTGGTAATCATTACTTTTATCTAGATCAACAAGGTAATATTTTTAACTGTGGTAATCCTTACTTTTATCTGGATCAACAAGGTAATATTTTTAACTGTGGTAATCATTACTTTTATCTTGATCAACAAGGTAATATTTTTAACTGTGGTAATCCTTACTTTTATCTAGATCAACAAGGTAATATTTTTAACTGTGGTCATTCTTACTTTTATCCAGATCAAGGAGATAGTGATAAAGACAAATATCAACAGAGAAACATTTTAGAAGATGCAGAAATCTCGTGTGGCCCTTCTCAGCAGTCATTTTTAGCTAATGAGGAAATTATCACCTATGTTGGTGTTATCATTATGTTTTTTATGGTACTAAGTTCAATGTAAGTTTGTCTGATATTTCTTTTGTTAGTGTTAAAAATAAAGATTATGAAACTTGGCTCTTAAGACAATTGTACAAGCTGTATGGATTTGTCAGAGTTTTGGTGTTATAGGTTAGGTGTTTCATTAGTTTTATGTATTTTTATCTAACACTGGCACTTGGTAAACTAAGATATCTGTACAGCATTAAAAAGTTCTTCCTTAAAATCTTTGTTAAATAGAAACAGTTTTACTAGAACACTAAAGTACAATCCTAGTTTGGTCAGCCATCTAGTCACTTGTGTTGAGGCTATATAACCCCTATATAGTTGTGATAAAATCTTTGTTAGATAGAAACAGTTTTACCAGAATACTAAAGTACAATCCTAGTTTGGTCAGCCATTTAGTCACTTGTGTTGAGGCTACATAACCCCTATATAGTTGTGATAAAATCTTTGTTAAATAGAAACAGTTTTACTAGAATACTAAAGTACAATCCTAGTTTGGTCAGCCATCTAGTCACTTGTGTTGAGGCTACATAACTCCTATATAGTTGTGATAAAATCTTTGTTAAATAGAAACAGTTTTACTAGAATACTAAAGTACAATCCTAGTTTGGTCAGCCATCTAGTCACTTGTGTTGAGGCTACATAACCCCTATATAGTTGTGATAACACTTTTTTTCTTCAGTTTTTCTTCTTATTTTCTCACCAACTTTCTCCATGAGTAAATAGCAAACCTACATTAAAGGAAGAAAAACAATAAGGAGTGGAACCAAAAGAGCAAGTATAAGGATATGCTGTTTTATGTACCTTTCACTGTAAAGTTGTGAACTCTAGATGTTACAATACATTCTGTGTAATGGATGCACTGATAAAATTACTAATTGCAACATTTTCTTTTCTTTTCTTATAGAATAAAAACTTCAAGAGATTCTTACAAACTAGGAATACATGTTCCTGAACAAAAGGTACCCTTACACTGTTCTTACTGATTGTAAAAACTCCATCTGCTAATGCTTAGATCACATACAACAATATGTAAAAATGCATCAATTAACAACGTATATATATTGATCACTTTTGTCTTTGATCTTACTACTTACACACAACTCAGTTTATTATGACATTTTATTATTGTCTGCTTGAATGTCATGTATTAGTACAGCATACACTAGTGTCTCCTTACACATCATGTATTAGTATCACAATGTACCAGTGTACCCTTGCACATCGCTTATTAGTAGCACATTTTACTAGAGTATGCTTGTGCATCATATTAGGATCACATTTAACTATTTTATGTTTGCACACAACCTATTAATTTTAGTAGTGTATGCTTCCACATCACTTATTTGTATCACCTTTTACTAATGTCTTCTTGCACATCACTTATTACATTATAATAGTGTATGCTTACACATCACTTATTAGTATGACATTTTATTAGTCTATACTTGCACATCACTTATTAGTATCGCATTTTATTACTGTATGCGTGCACATCACTTATTAGTATCACATTTTACTATTTTTTTACACACAACTCATTAGTGTCATTGTTTTACTAGTGTATGTTTGCACATCACTAATTAGTATCACATTTCACTAGTGTCTGCTTGCACACAATTCATTAGTTTTACGTTTACTATTTTTTAAAACTTCTTAGTACCACATTTTACTAATGTATGCTTGCACATCACTTCTTATTACATTTTACTAGTGTATTTTTACACAAAACTTCTACGTAAAATATTTTCTCAACCCAAACGAGCCGTTTTTACATATACATATTTTACTAGTGTCTGCTTGCACACAACTTATTAGATTTTACTAGTATGCTTGCAAATTACTCATTAGTATCATATTTTACTAGTGTATAGTTGTGCACAACTCATTAGTATCAAATTTTACTAATTTTACTAGATGCAAGTGATTGGTACCACATTTTACTTGCATTAGCTTACACATCACTTACTAGTGTCACATTTTTGTAATGTATGCTTCCACATTACTCTTTAGTATCACATTTTATTAGTGTTAGCTAGCACATCAGTTATTAATATCACATTTTACTAGTTTATGCTTGAACACAATGCCTTAGTTTCACATTTTACTAATGTATGCTTGCACATCACTCGTTAGTATTGCACTTTATTAGTTTTAGTTAGCACATCATTTATTAGCATCACATTTTACTATTGTCAATTTGTACATCTTGTATTCATATCACATTTTACTAGTGTATTCTTCCATATCAGTTAGTATTATATTTTACTAGTATATGCTTGCATATCACTTATTAGTCACATCTTACTAGTGTATTCTTGCACACATTTTATGACATTTTACTTATATTAGCTTACACATTATTTATTAGTATCACATTTTAGTAATGTATGCTTGCACATCAGTTATTACTATCACATTTTATTAGTTTTAGCTTGCACATCACATATTAGTGTCACATTTTAGTAATGTATGCTTGCACATCAGTTATTACTATCACATTTTATTAGTTTTAGCTTGCACATCACATATTAGTGTCACATTTTAGTAATGTATGCTTGCACATCAGTTATTACTATCACATTTTATTAGTTTTAGCTTGCACATCACATATTAGTGTCACATTTTAGTAATGTATGCTTGCACATCAGTTATTACTATCACATTTTATTAGTTTTAGCTTGCACATTACATATTAGTGTCACATTTTAGTAATGTATGCTTGCACATCACATATTAGTGTCACATTTACTAGTGTATGTTTGCTCATCATTTATTAATATCACATTTTACTAGTATACCCTTGCACTTCACTCAATAGTATCACATTTTACTATTTTTTTTACATACAACTCAGTTATATCACATTTTACGAGTGTTAGCTTACACATCAATTATTAGTGTCACAGTTTACTAGTGTCAGCTTATACATGACGTAGTATTATCACATTTTACTAGTGTATGCTTACACACAACTCATTGGTATCATATTTTACTATTTTTTACACACAACTCAGTAGTGTAACATATTCTGTGAAGATGAAAAACCCACTTGTAGAGAATAATATATATGTAAAAATGGCTGGTATGGGTAGAGAAAGCTCTCTGTAGAGAAGCAAACAATGTTTCAACCTTCTTCAATCATTGTCAGGTTCACAAAGAAAGAAAGAGGTAACTGATCAATAGCTGACCACATGTTTGAAGGCGCTTGTGTAATTGAGTGTAGGAATGTTCAGGGTATGCTTAGATGTTTTATTATATTTATTAATATAGGCATAAAGGTGTTCCTTTGTATTGGTTTATTTTGGGCTTGAGTTGTTGTATAAGTAAGGCTTTTTCAATTGTGCATTTTTTTGTTTGTTTCTTTATTTAGTATTTGGGTGTTTTCTATGGTTATGTTGTGTTTATTTGATTTGCAGTGTTTGAAAACGTGTGAAGGTAACTTTTTGTGTTCTTTGAGTCTGGTTTCCATTTTTCTACTTGTTTCTCCAATATAGAAGTCGTGGCAGTAATCACATTGTATTTTTTAAATAATGTTGGTGTAGTGTTTGTCAGTGTAGTTTTTACACATTATAGACCTTAGTTTTGTGCCTGGTTTTTGAATAAATTTGGTATTAACTGGAATGTCATATTTTGTTACTAGTTTTTGTCAAATGTTAATTATTTTTCTCCAGATTTTGGGAATATACAATATGTAGCACTATATGGTTTCATTATTTTTTAAGTCGTGGGGTATATTTACTTTTGTTATTTGATTTTGCTTTTTGTCTAGGTGTTTGTGTGTAATGTCTTCCACAGTTTTTGGAGGAAACTTATTGATGTTAATGAGGTATTCTTTTATTTTGTGTAATTAGTCGTTAGTTTTATCTGGTGAGCATAGTTTTAGGGCTGTGTTTATTTGGTTTCTTAGTATGTTGAGTTTTTATTTTGTTTCATGTGGTAAGTCCCAAGGAATGTATAGTCCAGTGTGGGTGATTTTTCAGTAGATTTCCGTTTTAAATTGTAGATCAGTTCTTGTAATTTTGAGGTTAAAAAATTTTATTTGATTACCTTCTTCCTGTTCACATGTGAAGTTAATGTTGGGATGTATAGAGTTAATGTCATTGCAAAAATTAAGTGTGTTTTCTGTAGATGTGAATCCTGCAATCATGTCATCTACATATCTGTACTGGTATAGTGGTGGATGTAATGCTGTGTTAATTGCTTGTGTTTCAACCTGTGTCATATAAATATTGGCTAGAACTGGTGATACTGGATTGCCCATGCTTAGGCCATTTGTTTGTATATAGTTGTGGTTGTTGAATATAAATTTTGTCTTCAACGAGGTGAACTTCATGAGGGTTACTAATTGGTTGCTGAGGATGTCTGTTGATGGGTTAAGGTCTCAGATATAGAGTTCTAAGGATATCCTGCAGGCTTAAGTGGTTGGGAATTCTGGAAAGAGGGATATGACATCGAAACTGGCCATTAAGGGTTTATGATTAAATTGATTAAGATTAAACTTGAAATTAAAAGAGTCTTTGATGAATGAGCTGGCTGATGTTACATATTTGCAGAATGCCCATGCTATGTATTTACCAAGATTGTAATTAAACGATTCACATGTGGACATTATTGGTCATAGTGGACAATCTGGTTTATGAGGTTTTGAGATGCCATATGTTTGTGGTGTGTGTGAGTCAGTCTTGCACAGGTAGGAATAAAGTGTTTGTGAAATTGTGTTGGCTTTTTTTCATTTTTAGCAGTATTTTGTTTAGTTGCGTTTCATGTGTCTTTGTTGGATT
The DNA here is from genome assembly GCF_004210375.1 of Tachypleus tridentatus. Taxonomy (NCBI): domain Eukaryota; kingdom Metazoa; phylum Arthropoda; class Merostomata; order Xiphosura; family Limulidae; genus Tachypleus; species Tachypleus tridentatus. Next base: position 24,223,912 of record NC_134833.1, on the reverse strand, counting down.
TGTGTGTATTGGTTTAAATTCGTTTGTGTCTGATAGGATGTTCATCATTTTTTGGATGTATTCATTTGTGTTCATTATGACTATAGTGTTTCCTTTATCTGCTTTTAGAATTTTTGTTTTTGTCTTGTTTTTCGTTTTTAATGGAATTAATGTCTCTTTCTGTAAGGTTGTTTTTTAGTTTTCTGTTTTGTGAAATTATGTTGATGGTTTTGTGAGAAAATTTTTTGAAAATATCGTTTAAGATGTTTTCAGGTGTTTTTGTAAAATACTAATTTTTAATTTTTTCTGGGAAATTTGGCTTTTGGATGACAATAGAAGTTGTCTTCTTTCTGTTGGTTGTTTTCTTGTCATTTTTGTTTTCTGTGGAAAGTATCACAAGTCTCCTTTGCTAGGTCTTCTAAACATATTTTAATTTATCAGGTTTTAATGCACCTAGATGCTATTGCGAGGTTAAGTCCTTTGTTAAGTAGATGTATCTCGTCTGTGTTTAATTGTCAGTCGGATCTGTTAATTATGAGGTTAGTCAACAGTTTGTTGTGTTGGTGACTTTTCTGTTGTTTGCATCTTGGTTATTCTAGTTTTTTGTTGTGGCAGATTTTTTTGTTCATGTAATTCCTAGTGTTGATTTGGTTTATGTTTCGTTGTATAAGTCCGTAAATCTCAGATTTAATGCAGCATGCCAGTTGATGGTCTAGGCTCACTTTTTTGTTTCTGTAAGTCGTGTAGTTCTTTGTATTTCATGTTCAACATGGCTTTAAGTAGTTTTTTCTGTATATTTTGGATATTGTTTGTGTATCACCAGTTCTAACCAATAATTTCATGACACAAGCAATTAACACAGCATTACATCCACCAATAATTGTAGGAATTACATCTACAAAACACACACTTAATTTTTTCAATCACATTAACTCTATACATTCTAACATTAACTTCACATGTGAACAGGAAGAAAACAATCAAATATCATTTTTTAACCTCAAAATTACAAGAACTGATACACAATTTAAAACAGAAATCCACCGAAAAATCACCCAAACTGGACTATACATTCCTTGGGACTTACCACATGAAACAAAAACTCAACATACTAAGAAACCAAATAAACACAGCCATAAAACTATGCTCATTAGATAAAACTAATGACTAATTAGACAAAATAAAGCAATACCTCATTAACATCAATAAGTTTCCTCCAAAAACTGTAGAAGATATATGCAAACACCTAGACTAAAAGCAAAATCAAATAAAATAAATATACCCCACAATTTAAAAAATCATGAAACCATATACTGCTGTGTACCATATATTCCCGACATCAGCAGAAAAATAACCAACATTTGACAAAAACTAATAACAAAATATGACATTACAGTTAATACTAAATTTATTCAAAAACCAGGCACAAAACTGAGATCCATACTGTGTAAAAACTACACTGACAAACACCACACCAACATTATTTATAAAATACAATGTGATAACTGCCACGACTTGTATATTGGAGAAACAAGTAGAAAAATAGAAACCAGATTTAAAGAACATAAAAAGTCACCTTCACACGTTTTCGAACACTAAGTCAAATAAACACAACATAACCATAGAAAACACTCAAATACTAAATAAAGAAACAAACATAAACAAATTCAAAATTAAAGAAGCCTTACTTATACAACAACTTAAGCCCAAAATAAACCAATACAAAGGAACACCTTTATACCTATGTTAATAAATATATCTAACATGTTACGAGTGTTGGCTCACAAACCAATTATTAGTATCACATTTTACTAGTGTATACTTGCACATCGCTCATTAGTTTCACATTTTACTAGTATATGACACAAGTCATAAGTATCACATTTTACTAGTGTAATCTTCACTATCACTTAATAGTATCAGATTTTACTAGTCGTTGTTTGCACACAACTTATTAGTATCACATTGCATTAGTGTTTGCTTGCACATCGCTTATTAGTATCACATTTTATTAGTGTTAGCTTGCACATCACTTATTAGTATCACATTTTATTAGTGTTAGCTTGCACATCACTCTTTAGTATCACATTTTACTAGTTAACTTGCACATCACTTATTAATGTCACATTTTAGTAGTGTATACTTGCACATCACTTTTTCATGTCACATTTTACTTTTTTTTTTTTACACACAACTCATTAGTATCACATTTTACCAGTATCTGCTTGCACATCTCTTGTTACTTTCACCTTTTACTAGTGTTTGCTTCCACATCACTCATTAGTATCACATTTTACTAGTGTATGCTTGCACATCAGTTATTAATATCACATTTTTGTAGTGTATGTTTGTACATCAGTTATTAGCATCACATTTTACATAAAACGTTTTTTTCTTATTACTGGTGTTATAAATGTTAGCAGGTTTTTATCCATTTAAATAATTACTGTTGTGTGAGTTAACTGAGTTATTTTTCTTAAGAATTCTTATCAGTCTGGTAGATATTTTTTTTTTGCAGTCACTTGAAAATGCTTCGTAACTTGTATTTTTTGTTTGTGTCTTGTACAGATATGATGAAAACTGGGAATTAATGTTTAGCTCAGTTGCAATGATGAAAAACATAAGACCTGAAATATTACAAAGTTTTGATGCATTAAGATTTCACATAAAGTAAGGTTTTATAAGCGTAAGTTATATATCATTATTGTTATTGATTGTTTTTATGTATCTTTAGTTTGAAATTGTTCATTCTGTGTTACAGTGCTGTTCCAGCTGTTTTCCTCATCCTCGGTCATGTAAGTTATTCTCTTATTATTTTAAAAACATGAGCTGAATTTTTATATCACAATAGATTTCTCATTGGTTCAAAAGCTATTAAGCCTTCTCTGCTTTTATATTCTTTCTTTGGGTTTGCTAGTTCTGGAAACTTCTGTGAAATTGGTAATCACTAAGAAGAACATTTGTCATAAAACTCACAATAACTATAGATATTTTTGTTACAGATGTTAAGTGTATTGGATTTTCTTTTAAAATAATACGTAAAGACTTTAGTGACAGAAACAAATAACGAATAACACAAAGTGGTGTATCTAAAGCCATAAATATAGTCTCTGAGAAATGAGAATAAATGATACACAAGCTTTGATTTGTTTTATGAAAGTTTCTGATATACTTCAACAATCAAACTAAGTTGTTGAAATGTGTAACTTCTTAGAGAAAGTATAAAGTGTTGAAATACGTATTTCATTTCTTTATTTACCTTACCAACATTTCAGTTTTTCTCAGTTAAAGTTATTTGACTACATGTGTAATGTTTAATGTATTATATTTTAAAATATAACACACCATGCACACTCACCATAGTGCAGGGCATTAATTAATTATATTACAGTGTAATTATTTCACACCACAATAAAGGGTATTACTTATTGTATTACAATGTTTTATTATTTCACACCACAATGAAGGGTATTACTTAATGTATTATAGTATAATTATTTTTCACATCACAATGAAGTTTATTACTTCATGTATTATGGTATAATTATTATTTCACACCACATTAAAAGGTATCACTTAATATATTAGTACAATTATTTCACACCACAGTAATGGATATTTCTTGATGTATTACAGTGTAATTATTACTTCACACCACAATGGAGGGTATTACTTAATGTATTATAGTATAATTATTTTTTCACACCATAGTAAAGTGTATCACTTAATGTATTATGGTATAATTATTATTTTACACTAGATTGAAGGGTATTACTTAATATATCACAGTGTGATTATTATTTCACACCACAATAAAGAATATTACTTAATGTATTATAATATAATTATTACTCAATGTATTATTGTTTAATTACTGTTCCCCTCGGTGTGGATTCCTGTACGTGGTGAAGGGACCTCCCAGAGAAGGTTCTGTTCTTTCAGTTTACCTCCTCTGGGATCTAAACATCCACTCACGTGTTTGCCGTGCGTGGCGACCCATGAAGGGGAGGAGGGTGGTTGAGGGTTCCAACCCTAACACATCACTTTGGCCTTGAATTCCTGTAGACGGGCGGCCTTTGGGTGGCTCCCCTTATGTCAATTGGCTGGTCCACTTGGGCTAGAGTCAACCAAGTACCAGTGTTGGAAGTACTCAACGGGTGTTTTGGACATAGTGTCTGATGCTGGTGTTTGGGTATAGTGCTCACAAAACCCTGGCGTTGCTGCAATGTCCTTGCATGACATTGTAGTGCGTCCCCTCGTAGGGCTCCATGGTGGGTGGGGTCAGTGGGTACCGAAATTTTCCTTTTTTCCTATGGATCCTCCAACAAAAAATTTAAATAAAATAGTGAAAAAACAGTCAATAGGTAAACGACCACATCTTGAAGACTGATCAGCAATCTTCAACATTTGTACCACCAGTTGTACCTCATTTTTCATCCTACATTCTCTTTCAGAAAAACCTTTAGGGCAAATGTCTCCCTTTTTTATTTAGAAGGGACTAGAGGGACTTGCTGGCTCTCCAAAGTCAGTAAAGAAGCTTCGATCTGGAGAAATATTAGTTGAAACATCCACAACCCAACACAGTGAACTCCTCTTGAATTCAACAGCAATTAGGGATATACCTATTGAGGTTACCCCTCATGCTACCTTGAATTCATCACGAGGAGTTATTGTTGAGAGGGATTTGAAGAACGTTCCCGAGTCAGAGATTCTCGCTGGTCTCTCCACTCAAGGAGTTTCTGCAGTGAGCCGCATCTCCACTCCCAAAGACGGAGTTACACTGCCGACAAATATCCTTGTTTTAACATTTACATCACCACGTGCACCTGCCATCATCAAGGCAGGTTATCTAATTTGCAGGGTACAGCCATACATTCCAAACCCTTTTCGATGTTTCCAATGTCAGAGGTTTGGCCACTCAAAGACGTCCTGTTGTGGTTCCCTGACATGTGCTCGTTGTGGTGGCAAGGACCACGATGCCTATGAGTGTCACATGGACCCACATTGTGTCAACTGCAATGGTTCCCACCCCTCTTACTTTCATTCTTGCCCAAAATGGTTGGAGGAAAAAGAGGTGCAGCGTTTGAAAACGACCCATAACATTAGTTATCCTGAGGCTCGGAAATTGCTGTCTGGCACTCCATCTTGGACATATGCTGCTGCACTTTGTTCCACAACTACAGTACAGTGCAGACAGATTTTTCTGTACCTCCAAGAGAATCATTTTCAAAACAGATGAAAAGCCTTTTGACCTCCACGGTTAAAAAGGTTGACAAATCAATTTCTACACTCATCTCTGTTCCTCCCATACAGTCCAACAAATCTCAAGATTCACATCCTTTGGTTTCAAATACAGGCATTTCTTCTGACACATTTTTTTCTCCAACCCCACGATGCAAAACAATCATTCATTCGCATCCTCAGTCACTGGAATCCCCTTCCAACAACAAAGACCTGCCCAATCAACCCAGAGCAGGATCCATGGAGGTTGATAGACCTCTTCAGAATAAGGACAGTAAGGAAAAAAGACGTGGTCGTAAACAGAAGGGTTCTCCAACCACTTTGCCTATCCATCATTAAAAATGGCCACCTTGATACAATGGAACTGTTGAGGTTTACGCTCTAATCTGGATGATATCAAAACACTGATTGCTTCCTACCATCCTGTATGTCTTTCCTTACAAGAAACATTTCTCAAACCTGCTGATACAGTCACCATTCGGCAGTTTTCTCTGTACAGAAATGACAGGCTGTGTGATGGACGATTACATGGAGAGGTGCCACTATTGGTTGATCAGCATGTGCCCACCCTGTCTTTGTCACTCAACACACCCTTGGAGGCAGTAGCCATTCGTGTTTCCTTGGGTCATACCATCACTGTTTGTTCTATCTATCTGTCCCCTGGAGAGACATATGATCAATCAGACCTTGATGCTCTCATTGAACAGTTGCCGTCTCCATTTCTAATCGTGGGGGACTTTAATGGACGCCATCCCCTCTGGGGAAGTGCTGTTATTGATAGGAGGGGTTGCACTGTAGAACGTATGCCCACTGATCACAATCTTTCTCTTTTTGATACTGGTTCTTCCACTTATTTTCACTCACCTAGTCAGTTCTTTATCGCTATTGATTTCTCAGTTTGCTCCCCTTCATTATTTTCCCATTTTTCATGGAGGGTTTACAATAATCCACTAGGCAGTGATCATTTTCCTATACTTTTGAGAGAGACTGGCCGTGGTCAATGCCACCCTATCAGCGTGCCCCCGGTGGAAGCTGGATCAGGCAGACTGTTTCACTTAATCCTGCCATTGTGAATCAGCCATCAATAGACGACTGTGTTGCAGCAGTAACTGACTGTATTATACAAGCAGCTGCTCAGTGTATTCCTAAAACCTTGACACGTTTTCCACGATATCCTCGTCCGTGGTGGAATCCTGCTTGCCACTTGGCATGGAAGACTCAAAAACGGGCCTGGGATACTTTCCGTAGATATCCCCCCACTTTCGAACCACATCGCTTTCCAACGGGCCCGTGCACATGCTAGGCAGGTAAGACATCAAAGCCAGAAGGAATTTTGGATTAAGTTCACAACCAGCATATCTTCTTCCACCAGTTCCAAGGTCATATGGGACAGGATTCGAAAGGTCAGTGGGCACCACAATTCTGTCCCCCTCTCCATCTTACTCTCTGATGGCCAAGAAGTAGCTGATGTCCGGAGTATTGCCGATATTCTAGGTGAAAGCTTTTGCCAGGTATCTAGCACTTCTGCTTGTTTCTCCACCTTCTTGGCCATCAAGACTCGGGCAGAGTGTTCACTTCTTTCCTTTGAACTGACTGTCTTTTTTACTATAATCGTTTCTTTACACTGGTGGAACTGAAAATGGCCCTTTATCGGTCTGGCAGTACATCTGTTGGACCTGATGATGTACACTATGACATGCTGTGCCATCTATCTCCTGCTTCTCTTAATGTCCTTCTAATTGTTTTTAACCAGATCTGGCAGGAGAATGTTTTCCTAATGCCTGGTACCAGGCTATTATTTTACCTTTCTCTAAAACTGGGAAAGATCCCAAGATTCCTTCACACTACCGTCCAATTGCTTTGACGAGCTGTCTCTGTAAGACCTTAGAGAGGATGGTTAATGCTCGTCTTGTTCGGTTCTTCGAATCAAACAACCTCCTCTCACCCACTCAATGTGGGTTCCAATGACAGCATTCCACCACGGACAACCTAATTCGACTTGAAACATCAATCACAGAAGCCTTTCTCAAACGCCAACATCTTGTTATAATATTCTTTGACATTGAGAAGGCTTATGACACAACATGGAGGTATGGCATTTTGCAAGACCTCCATATTTTTAGGTTACCTGGCCATTTACCCATGTTTATTAAAAATTTTTTAATGGACATGAGATTCCAAGTTAGTGTGGGTTTGGCACTTTCCCGTTCTTCTGTACAGGATCTTGGGGTCACTCAGGGCTGTATTTTGAGTGTCACACTTTTCAGTATAAAGATAAATGCCATCACTGAACAACTCCCTCTTACTGTTGCAAACAGGCTCTGTGTTGACAACTTTCACATCTCATACCAGTCGTTGCACATGAGATATATTGAGCAGCAACTGCAAACTGCCCTCAATCGTATACTGAAGTGGACTATGGCGAACGGCTTTAATTTTTCTCTCTCTAAAACCGTTTGCATGCACTTTCACCGCCAACAGGGTATCCACCCTGATTCTGAACTCCATATCGGTGAAGTTTCACTGCCAGTGGTCCCTGAGACCAAGTTTTTGGGGCTTATCTGTGATCATAAGCTGACCTTTATACCACACTTAAAGCAGCTACGGGTCAAATGCTCAAGAGCACTGAACATCCTTCATGTCCTGTCTACTGCCAGTTGGGGAGCGGATCGATGTTCTGTGTTAAAGATATATCGTGCTCTTATTTGTTCAAAACTCGACTATGGATCGATGGTCTATGGCTCTGCCAGACCCTCGGCCTTAAAGATGCTGGACCCCATTCGTCATCAAGGACTTTGACTCTGCACTGGGGCTTTCCGCACCTCCCCAGTTCAGAGCTTATATGTGGAACCTTCTCTGCACCTTCGCCATTTGCAACTGTCTTTACTGTATTCTTCAAAATTTGCTCCTTACCAAAGCATCCTACTTGGGGATGTATTTTCCTTCCTCAGTGAGCCTTACTTTTTCAAAACAGTAGATCGGCCATTGCTTCTTTTGGCCATCCAGGCGCAATTGGATGAATTGGGTCTGTCCTTGGAAAACATTGTTGAAACCAATGGTTAGACCATCCTACCCCATGGCTTATTACAGTTCCCAAATGTGACCTTTCTTTAAGTCATCTGAAAAAGGCAGATACTCCCGATTGGAAGTACCATCTTTTATTTACTGAACATCTTTCAAACAACCTTTCTATTCCAATTTATATGGATGGTTCAAAATCAGGTGACTCTGTGGGCTCTGCCATGGTTTATTGTGGTTCAGTGGTTGCATGCAGAATCCCCTCTACAGCTTCTGTGTTTACTGCTGAACTGTATGCCATTTCTCTTGCCCTGGATCATATTGCAGCAAAGCAGTACTTCATCTGCACTATTTATACTGACTCGCTTAGTTTTCTACTGGCCTTGGACTCCACTTTGGTTCATATCCTGTTCTCGCTGATATTTAAAACCGACTGGCCCATTTCTCATTAACATCTACTTCTATCCAGTTTTTCTGGATACCAGGCTATGTTGGTATTCTCAGGAACTCGCTTGCAGACATGGCAGCTAAATCTATCTGCTCTGGCACTATCACCATTGTGCCTATTCCATACATGGACTATGGTCCTGTATTTAGGGCTCGGCTCCGTGCCAGTTGGCAGTCCACTTGGAGTGAGCAACGTAACAACAAGCTTTTTCAAATAAAACCCTGTATTGGGCTTTGGCCGTCTAGCACCCATAAGGTTTGGAAGGAGGAACTTGTTCTAACTAGACTACACATTGGTCACAGTTTTTTAACTCGTTTTCTTTTATCTGAAACTGATGCACCAGTGTGTAGTTTGTGTAACACTCAGATCACTGTAAGCCACATTTTACTTTCCTGCCATTGTTACGACTCTCAACGACAGCACTATTTTAAACATGTTCTGTCCTAGGGTTTGTCTGTAACATTGGATAGTGTTATTGGTGATGGTGACACTGTCCACCTTGATAAAGTTTTTAGTTTTTTAATGGCCGTTAATCTTTTCAACCTCATTTAAGTGTTTGATATTTATTCATTACACCTTTTTAATTGTGGTTTTTTTCAGAGTCTCAATCTCTAATTCAATTTGACATTGTAAAATGGCCAGAACATTAAATAACTTAACCACCAGGACTGGAAAGGCCAACTTCAGGTGACTAACGCTGCTGTTTGAACTATCCGTTTGAACTACCCGTTAGTCATCCTGGAGAGTTGTTATTACACTTTTGCTGCATGTCATTTAACACTTCTATTACTTTACCTTTTAGTACTGGCCATAATGACACATAACCCGGAACCAGGACTGGAAAGACCAACTTCGGGTGACTGACGGTGGTTCTTGAACTTACCTGTTAGTCTTCCTGGCGGGTTATGATCATTACCATTATGCTACAGAAAATCCTTTACAACTTATCTTTCTCTGCTTTCTCTCGTAACTGGGTGTCAACATTGGTTTTATGCTTTTTCTGTTTTTCAATGCTGTTTTGTTTTACCTTCATTTCCTTTTATGTATTTTACTTCATTTAATTTATTTTTACCTTTTTACTGGACATTTGGTGCAGATAGCCTAGCTGCTTTGTGCCATAAAACACTAAATCAATCAGTTAATTAATTACTATTTCACACCAGTGTATTACTTACTGTATTATAGTCTAATATTTCACTCTACAATGAAGGATATTACTTGATGTATTATAGTATAATTATTTTTTCACATCACGATAAAGTTTATCACTTCATGTATTATGGTACAATTATCATTTCATACCACAGTAAAGTGTATCACTTAATGTATTATGGTATAATTATTATTTACCACTAGATTGAAGGTTATTAATGTATTACAGCGTGATTATTATTTCACACCATAATGAATGGAATTACTTTATGTATTACAGCGTGATTATTATTTTACACTACATTAAAGAGTATTACCTAATGTATTACAGAATTATTATTTCCCACCACAATGAAGGGTATTACTTAATGTATTCCAGTGTGATTATTATTTTACACTACATTAAAGAGTATTACCTAATGTATTACAGAATTATTATTTCACACCACAATGAAGGGTATTACTTAATGTATTCCAGTGTGATTATTATTTTACACTACATTAAAGAGTATTACCTAATGTATTACAGAATTATTATTTCCCACCACAATGAAGGGTATTACTTAATGTATTCCAGTGTGATTATTATTTTACACTACATTAAAGAGTATTACCTAATGTATTAAAGAATTATTATTTCACACCACAATAAAGAGTATTACAGTGTCATTATTATATTATCACACAATGAAGGGTGTTATTTAATGTATTACAGTGTAATTATTATTTCACACCACAATGAAGAGTATTACTTAATATATTACGGTGTAATTATTATTTCACATTGCAATTAAGTGTATCACTTATTGCATTATGTTATAGTTATTATTTCACACCAGAATTAAAGCTTTAAATTAATTTATTACAGTGTTGTTATTATTTTATGCCACAATGAAGAGTATTATTTTATGTATTACAGTGAAATAAGAATTACACACTATAGCAAGGGGTATTACTTAATTTATTATAATAATTAGTAGTTCACACCATAATAAAAGGGTATTATCTAATTATTATAGTGTAATTATTATTTCACACCAGCATAAAGAGTATTAGTTAATGTATTACAGTGTAATTAATCTTTCACACTACTGTAAATGGTATGACTTAATTTATTATAGTGTAATTATTATTTCACACATTAAAGGGTATTACTTAATGTATTATAGTGTTAATTATTATTTCACACCACATAAAACAATAGTACTTAATGTATTAAAGTGTTAATTATTATTTCACACCACAGTAAATAGTCTTGCATAATATATTATTATGTGATTATTTTACACCACAATGAAGGCTATTGCTTAATGTATTACAGTGGCACCTTGGTTCTTGAACAATTTGGTTTTCGAACATATTGTTTGAGAAAAAATGTCTCGGCTGTTGAACATAAACTCGGTTCCCGAACCCAGCTGTCATAGCCTGTACTCTCGAAATAACCCAACTGATGACTCAAATGACCCTTCAACCATTTTCGGCCCACACCAAGATTGCCCAAAATATTTTACCCTCACCTGTTGCTCAGTCCACATCCCCACTAAAATCAGCTGTGAACATTCTTGTTTTTTTGTTGTTTTTCTAAATATTTTGATTAAATAAGCCACCATGGGGTCAAAGAAGGATAATGAAAGCAGCAAACCAAAAAGAAATGTTGTTTGAGCCACAATAGAGGTGAAAAAAGATCTCATAACGAAATATAAGAGTGGTGTTCGCTCGTCTGACCTTGCTACAAAGTTTGGAATGGCAAAGTCTACAGTCTGCACCATACGGAAAAATAAAGAGGTCATCAAAGGAGCTGATGTTGCAAAAGAAGTGACAGTGCTTACGAAACAAAGATCACAAACAATGGAAGAGGAAGAAAAACTGTTGTTGATTTGGATAAACAAAAAACTGTTAGCTTGTGAGGAAGCAAAGCAGTTGCATGCTGACCTCCTGATAAACACTCCTGGAATCAGTACCAATATAAGTGATACCTTTAAGGCAAATTGGGGGTGGTTTGAAAAATTTAGGAAGAGGAGTGGCATACATAGTGTGGTGAGACATGGGGAGGGTGCCAGTTCTAACAAAGATGCTGCTGATATATTTGTTAGGGAATTTAAGGACTATGTAGAAGCTGAGGGTTTTATTTCCCAACAAGTGTTCAACTGTGATGAGACAGGCCTCTTTTGGAAGAAAATGCCAAAGAGGACCTACATCACCAAGGAGGAGAAGTCACTGCTGGGACACAAGCCAATGAAGGACAGGCTAACTCTATTGTTATGTAGTAATGCAAATGGGGACTTAAAACTTAAGCCTTTGCTTGTGTACCATTTTGAGAATCTGAAGGTTTTTTAGAAAAATAATGTCTTGAAAAGTAAACTAAATGTCATGTAGAGGGCTAATAGTAAAGCATGGGTAACCAGGCAATTTTTTATGAGGTGGGTCCATGAAGTGTTTGCCCCAAGTGTAAAGAATTACTTCATGGAAAAACAGTTGCCACTCAAGGCCCTTCTTGTGATGGACAATGCACCTGCTCACCCACCAGGGTTGGTGGAGGAGTACAGTTTCATTACGGTGAAGCTCTTGCCCCCTAACACGACTCCTCTCATTCAGACCATGGACCGGCAGGCCATATGGAACTTTAAAAAACTCTACACCAAAGCACTGTTTCAAAGGTGCTTTCAAGTGACCCCTGACACAGAGTTAACCCTCAGAGAGTTCTGAAAAAATCACTTCAATATCCTCCATTGCTTGAGGATCATAGACAAAGCCTGGAGGGAAGTGTCTTTGAAGACCATGAACTCAGCCTGGAAGAAATTGTGGCCAGACTCAGTAGCAGATAGAGACTTTGAAGGCTTTGAGGCTGAGCCTGTTGTCGAGGATATTGTTTTACTAGGCAAGTGTATGGGCTTGAATGTGATTGGTGATGACGTGGAGGAGTTGGTGGAAGACCACAACACTGAGCTCACCATGGAAGAACACCAAGACCTTCAGAAGGAGCAGCAACAGAAGGCAACTGAGGAAATGTCTTCAGATGAGGAGGGAGGATGTTCCTAGTTCACTAATCAAGGAAATGTGTGGAAAATGGGGAGAGTTACAAAGTTTTGTGGAAAAATTTCACACTGACAAAGCTGTAGCAAACCGCAGCATAAACCTTTTCAATGACAATGCCATGTCTTACTTCAGAAACATTTTAAAATGCAGGCAGAAACAAACCTCATTAGACAAATTTTTAGTGATAAATAGGTCCAGTGAGTCTCAAGCTGGTTGTAGCAGTGCAAAGAGACAGAAAAGAGAAAGAACCCCAGAAAGAGAGTTACCTGATGTTTTTATGGAAGGTGACTCCCCTTCCAAACAATAATAACCCTCCTACTCTCCACGTTCCTCACCACCTTTCAATTACGCCATCAGCTCTCCTCAGCACAGGTAAAGTGCAGTTAAATTTTCATTTATTGTTTTTTTATTGTGTTTATAGTTTTTGTGGTTGACTTTATGCATGTAAGTATTATTGTACAGATATAAATAACCAATAATTTTACTTAAAATGCTTCATAATGCATAATGTTTGGAGGTCTGTAACGGATTAATTTAATTTACAGTATTTCTTATGGGAAAAATTGATTCGGTTTTCAAACAGCCTTTTGGAATGGATTAAGTTCGAGAACCGAGGTACCACTGTATAGTGTAATTATTACTTCACAACACAGTATACGGTATTTCTTAATGTATTATGATGTGGTTATTATTTCACACCAAAAGGGTATTACTTAATGTATTATGATGTAATTATTATTTCACACCAAAATAAGTGGTATTACTTAATGTATTATACAGGGTGTTCAGAAAGTCACTGTGCACTTGTATATTTATTAACAGACATGTTTCAATATAGAATACACAAAGTAAATATGAATAACAATTATAAACAATGTTGAAAGTGACCCCCGTTGTCATAAATACAGGCTTGGATCCTTCTTATTTTGTTTCTAAACAGCGCTATCAGTTGCTGGCTTGAAATAGATGGAATTAATGCTGTTATCACTGCTTTAAAAACAGCACAATGACTTTCCAAACACCCTGTAGTATAATTATTATTTCACACCAGAATAAAGAATATTACTTAATGTATTATAGTGTAATTATTGTTTTTCAGCTGCTGGTGTTCAGATTGACAGTAAGGGAGGCCAGAAGGTGGTTAGGAATGAAGCTAATGGTGTCATCTATAGTTATTCATGTTTCCATCTATTGGCCTGTTTAGCCTCTCTGTACATCATGATGCAACTCACTCACTGGTTTAGGTAAGGTTCTGTTTAAGCAGAGGGAGCTTGTCTTCACTTACAGCTAATTATTTTACTGTTTATTGCTTTAATAATGTAGAATATTTAGGTTTTCATTATATGAAACTATTTTTCATTCACCTTATAGTTTTTTGTGAGTAGAATGTCATTACTGTGAATTTTAATTTATTTAGACCTGAGCAGGCACAGTTGATGTCCTTCGAGAAGAATTGGGCATCTGTCTGGGTAAAGATGGCATCATCTTGGATATGTGTACTCATTTATATCCTAACTCTGATAGCCCCTGAACTTTGTCCTGGTCGGCTGAACAGAAGAAACAGAAATCAATCGCAAAATAACGAACTCCATCAGATGAACCACAGTTCCAGACCAAATCACTAAGTGGAAAAGATTGGAGAAAGAAAGTATAATATTGCAGCAGTGTGTGTTAATGACTAAACTCATTTTCATGTGGTTTGGAAATATGTAAAAAGCATTTGAACTTTATATAATTAAACTCTTGGGCAGTTTTATAGAGTGGGCAAAACATTTATTTCATAGTTTGATTAACTGAGAATAGTAATTTAGAGTTGTTAGTAGGATGCCTATAAGAGTGTATTTGTCTTACTATATTAGTTAAATATATGATAAAGAGACGCACACAAATAGGGCATATATTTCATATCACTAAAAGCAGTGTGATTCAGATAGTCGGTTGTCACAAATTTTCAAAGATCCAGAAAGAAGTTGATATGGCAGTCTATGAACATGATACAGATTCTTATAGAATAGTTTACTGTATCCATGCCTCTTTGTAAAACATTGACACAACATAGAAATATACCATAAACATATGTATAATGTGATATTAACTAGAGCCTTATATGCATGTGCTTTTATATATATATGAACTATTTTTTATAATTTTCATCTTCATTACTTTGTTGTATGTTTCTGAACATGAACATTCTCATCTTACCAATAACCATGAAAATTTCAAGTTGTGTAAGCTCAAACAAAGATTTCTATGTAAATAGCTTTTTTAAACAAGAATGAACAAAACAACACTAATTTCATGTATGAACCACCATTTAGCTTTAAACTTTCTTAAGTGGTTAGTTTTCAATAAATCAGTTGTTATTCAATGTAGGTAAACTTAGTTTCTAAATGTTATGATTTAAAGACAAGGAATGGTAGAAATTTGATATGCTTTTAAATTAATAAAGTATTATGATTTGATGTTTTTATTAATTAATAAAGTATTAGGATATGATATTTTTATTAATTAATAAAGTATTAGGATCTGATATTTTTATATACTGTTTCACTGATGAAAAAAATTGATTTCAGTTTGAAAATACAAATTGTACACGTAGGAACACGTCACTTTAGTGAAAATGTGAAATGTAAGGTTTGAGCATTGGTTTTACTACAGTAGGCTTTAATCAGATAAAGTTAGTGAACAATAAAATAGGTATTATTAGTAAGTCTTTACCAACTAGAAGATAGTATTATATTAGGTACAATTTAAGTATGTTTGTGAGGGTGACATATTTATTAGGTTAGTCCATGGAAGCAAATATTCAATAGTATTGTGTTTTGAAAGTTTTATTTTGTATTTTAGCAAATTATGTTTTAAAACTAGCAGTTTTAATGGACACTTGTATTCTATTTTATATTAAATTGCTCAATGATGTATTTAAGTTTCTTCTTGTATTAGTTCTGAGAGTATAGGTTCTGTAGGTTTACAGTGATGACATAAATCATGTTTTATTTCAGTTTTAGAATCAGTTATTTTATAATAACTCAATGTTTTTATAGTTATATTTGTGGAGGTATTTATAATAACCAATGATTGTAAGATAAAATCAATATAGAACTATATAACATATATATATATATGGATGTGCATTGAAAATGTTCATATCATTTCTCTTGTGCAATATTGCAGCCTTGTTTATTTTTATTTTTGTATAATTTTATTGCAGAAGTTATAATTTTTGTTTACAATTCATGTAATACTTCATTTGAAACTGAACTGGAAGAGTGTTCTGTTACAAGAAGAAAACATTTCTCAATTTCTTATTAGTAATAACTGAAAGAACAAGATTTAAATATACTTTTAAATTATCCTGAAGGTTGTTTTATAGTTGTTAATCCCACATTCAATGGGACTCCTCCTCTCTTTAAGTAAAAGAGCCAATAACACTCTTTACAACCTATTATCAACATGGATATTCTGTCTTCTCATTCAAAGGAACTTACTCCTACCTTTCTTACCCTTAAGCAAAAGAATCAATGAAAACTTTTACAACCTATTATCAACTTGGCTATTTGTTTGTTGGAAACTACTTTTCATATATATAGAGTAATATAAATATATAGTATGTTACACTAAGGATTCTTCTACAGTAGGTGTGTGTGCCTTGTTGATGATAAATATGACAATAAATAAACAGCACACAATCCACTTGTTTTAAAATATATATTTCAAACAAGTTTAAATGTATGTTTAAAAATTCTTTATACTCTGAAGAATATAGTTACATCTTGAACGATATATGGTTCTTCTAACTTGTGCCAATTCAGTTGCTTTAGAATTTAGCTGACAAGCCAAACTGTTTGTTTCTATTTTCATTGTAGTAGCATCTGTATAGTTCATGTACTTTGCTGTTTGAGTTACCACAGCTGTATCCTGAACTTTCAATAATTGTCTGATCTTCATACTTCCAATAGCCATCTATCTTTTGTTCAAGTCCACACAGCCATGTTCAGTGAGGTTAGAACACCCTCTAATAAGACAAATTATTCTCCTTATCTCTTACAAACTGTTAATTTAACTCTAACATATCAGCTATTAGGCCATTCACTCCTACAACAGTTAACTTTACATTTTCTAACTTTTCTGTGACCAAGCTCCTGTTTTATGAGACTTTTTTTTTTTTTTGTCTGGTCACAACTATATATCTGTCACTCAGGCCTTCTAAAATCTCCATAGCCTTAATATAATTGATTACAAACGTAAAATTAATTAATTAGTAATACTCCATACACTAAACAGTGTTCTATATCTAACCTCATTCTTTTCATTCATTGGATCTTTCCTACCCATTAGTTGAAGAACCCTATTTTCAATATGAATATGATTCAAATATTTTCTGTACCTCTGCACAAATTTAAGTTTTTCATAACTTAAGAATCATAAAATATTTTCACTTTTTAAAATATTTGTAAAGTCAACCAATCTTATACAAATAATAATTGTATTGATGTTATAATGAGATTTTTACATAAGTATGCAACTTATTCAATGATTAAGGATTGGTATATCTTATTAGGTATGTGTCAGTTGTATTTAATTGTTGATTGGAAGAGTTTACAATGGTGAAACTAATACAGAACTGTTGGTACAACAATAACCTTGAAAGGTAAAATAATTATAATTAATTATTAAAATGATTTCTAATTTAATTATCAAATACTAAAGAATAAAGATAAGGGCACAGTTCAGGTTATATGGGGGAATAATTTGTCTATTATATATTAGAGCTGAACTAGTCCTTGTTTTGTAATGTCAATTTTTACATTATGTTTTGATTGCTGTTATCAAAATTTCACTTTGAGACCTGTATAGTAGAGTAATTTAAATGTAGACAGTCAACATTTCTACAGAAAGTTACCTGTATGTATTATGGCTGGTAATAATGTCACCATGAAGTGTTTCATGAAGAAACTATAAGTGCTTTTAGTTGATAAAAAAGTTTATTTTTGTTTGTTTATAATTTGTGTGTTTTTTCACTCTGAAACTTTAAATAAAATTCATAAATATCTCTCTTGTTGAATACCTGTTGGTTGTGGATTAATTTAGTTAAATTATTTCATCTGTGGGGGCATTATAATGTTTCAGTGAGTGCCACTGAAGAGCCCAAGGATGGGACTGTCCTCTCTTCTCTGTCACTGCCCAATTAGGGACAGCTGGTGCATATAGCAAGATTTAACTTTGTAAATATTAAGGATAGAATGAAATCATTACTAACTATTTGCTGATTTAATCATTTATGGCTATGAAAGTATAACAACGAATGTTTAACAAGTCGTTTGTATGTTCACAATCTGTAAAGCTGGTATGTGTGAAATATTCGTAGTTAAATTATAGATATGTTAATGAAAGAAATCTAATAAAAATATAAACTAATTGTAAAAATGATCAACCTACTGATATATTATTTCCAAATGTCCACCATGGTTCAGTGTCCACTATAATAATATAACTGTGTAAAGTAATCCAAACGTGTGATCGTATCATGAGGTGAACTCGATCCAGGCCTTGTTACACTGGAAATATAATGTCAACTTGTTTGCTTAAAAAAACATGTTTCATTCATGAAGGTTGACTCTCGTAGCCGTCACCAAGGCTGATATTCCTTAATAAGTATCGTCAACAAGTACTTTGTGTTTATTTTAAAACACAAAAACTATCCATGCTCTTCCCACTGTAATTATATAATTCTGAATTTTAACTATATAAGCCCTTATTGTTACACTGGACGTATAACATAAGTTACTTCATTGTAGGCTTGCGATAGCCAGCTGGTTAAGGCACTCGACATGTAGTCTAAGAGTTGCGGGTTCGAATCCACTTCACACCAAACATACTTGCCCTTTCAGCCGTGGAGGCGTTATAAGTTATGGTTAATCCCACTATTCGTTGGTAAAAGAGTAGCCTAAGAGTTGGCGGTGGGTGGTGATGACTAGCTGCCTTTCTTCTAGTCTTACACTGCTAAATTAGGGACGGCTAGCGCAGATAGCCCTCATGTAGCTTTACGTGAAATTCAAAAACAAACATACTTCATTGTGCAAGCCACCGTAAATAAATAAATGTGAAATTTCTAAGTACAGATAAAAGTTATCATTATAATAATAATAATTACATTATGTTCATTTACGCATTTTTATTTTAGTAACAAATTTACCACATTTAATCGTGGCTGTGTGATTAGGGTGCACAACCAGCATTCTGAGGGTTGATGATTCGAATCCTCCTCTCACCAAACATGCTCGAACTAGCTGGATAATGAATGTGTGTGTAGCTCATGATCAGACTTTTAGAATGATCATGTGAATTGAATTAGCCCTAAATCAACTCTTATGGTGATGTGATTAAAGTCCTGTGATGAGCAAGTAGCTCCTGAGATAATACCCTTCAACAACTGTTATGTTTTTACCAAATCTTAAACTAATGTAACCCAAGAGACATATTAACTAAGCTATAAGTTAGTATGCCCTGATGAAATTGATAAATATTTACTATAACACGAGAAAAACTTGATATAATCTCGTAGTTGAAAAGTTCGTTGGGGCGTTATGATGTGATGGTTCATCCAAATATGTGACTTTTTCTCGCATGTTCTTAATTTGTTTAGCGCAAGAAATAACTTTCAAGCAGTTTCTCGTACAATTTAGTAGACAAAACACGTGATCCTGGATATCCAATAGAAATAACTTTACTATTAGTCTTTTAACTTAAACAACTCGTATCTTAAGCTATATTTTTAACACGAGATACAGGAATATAAATATTATGGACTTTAAAATAGTGTACAAGTTAATCATTTGTAAAACATGTCAGCTATAATCACGTCTGTTTTCCAGTAAGTATATAGACCAACAGATGGCATTAAAGATACTGTGAAATTGACTGTCGATGGATAACTGCAAGAAGATATACGTGAAGATAAACTGTATGTAGTAACGACAAAAAAAAAAAAAAAAAAAAATTACACCGTTTAATTATAATATTCAAAATTATGGAAGCTGTTAAATCCGTTAATAACGAAGTTATAACAAACTTTTGTGTCAAACAATGTGTCGTGTGCTAGTGTTAATGTATGAAACAATATGTTGGGTTACACATTTTAATATTTGTTATGTCAAACAATGTGCATGTTAATGTTTTTAGGGTGTATTTTATAACTAACTAACTTATGTTAAACAAGTACTAAATATTTCTATAATTAAGATATGTCAAAGAATGTGTCAAGTTATGCATACTAATACAAATTGAGTATTGAATACAGTAAATAATATTTTAATATATACAAGTAAAACTACATTTAAGATAACATTCGGTCAATGTTGCCTTAATCTAAGTTTATTATGTATTTTATTTGTACGAAATCCGTGTTCCATCTCTGATGAATAAAAAGAAGTCTATAATTACTTGTAGTTGATGATTTATTTATCTAAATATCTATAAAGATTCGCTTTTAGTTGCCTCATAGAACTCGGTAACAATTTCACCTGCTTGACTGTTTTATTTCATTTAACATTAAAACTTGTGTAGTCTTTCTCAACCAATAAGCTTCAGAGAAGTAACATGAAACTTATATTCATCCTTATGTTTTTACAATGTTTTCAACTGTCATCAGCGATTATTAAAAATTATCCACTTTATATAAATTGTACTATAGCAGTTTCCACTAATTTCATTTTTTAAATCTATTTAATCTCTAACATCAAGTTGGTGATCTTACTTTTACCAGCCAGTTACTATTTAGAAATGTTAAAGAACCACGTTTGATTTTCATATAGTAATCATTTTATATATTCAACATAAACTGACAGACATGTGGACATGTATGTTTACTACAAAATGCTTTAATTGAGATAATCAGGTTATATGTGATCGTCCTATTCGACTGGATACCCCTCGGTGGACTCAGCAGATAGCTCGATGTGGCTGAGGTATAAGAAAACACATGTACTCACTCACACTCGACTGATTGTTCCATGCATCTGGCTCTCGTCGGTTAGAATGAATTATTATATGTACAATAATTGTAAAGATTATCTTTCCTTTTACGATTCATCTTGATGTTATTTTATTATGATATTATTTTCAGACTACATTTTAGTCATTCAGACTTTCTTTTCACAGATTAAGGATTAGTTTTCACACCACATTATCATTAAAGATTGTTTGTGTGATTCTATATAAATATTACAGTTTGAAAACTTCTTAAACAAACAGAAACGTTTGAATTGGAAATTGCCAAAGAACAAACAAACAATAATTGAAAAAGCTGCTTCGTACCAAATGAGTTTAACATCTTATTTAGTTTCCTGTAATTCTAATTAGCGTTTTGTTAACTAGTCCTTCAAATTCAAATCTATAATTATATCCACTGCTTCTCTTCTAATTCGAACTCGTTTAGAACTTATGGTGAATGAATGGAAAGTCTTCTGTCCTAGCTTCTAGTGAACAAATTGGGTTTTCTGTTATAACTTCTCTTCAATAAGTGGGGGGTTTCTATCATAACTTTTGGTGAATGAATGGGTTTTTCTGTCATAACTTCTGTTTAATGAATGATAATTTTATGTTATAACTTCTTGTCAATGAACGAGGGTTTCTATCATACCTTCTGTTAATTGAATGTAAGTTTTCTGTCATAACCTCTGATAAATGAGTAGGGGTTTTCTGTTATAACTTCTGTTCAATTAATGGAAGTTTTCTGTCATAACGTCTGGTGAATGAGTTGGGGTTTCTGTCATAACTTCTGGTGAAGGAAGTTGGTTTCTGTCACAACTTCTGTTTAGTTAATTGGAATTTTGTCATAATTTCTGGTGAAGGAAGCGAAGTTTTTGTCATAACGTTTGTTCAATGAACGGGAGTTTTCTGTAATTACTTCTGGTGAATGTGTGGGGTTTTGTATCATAACTTCTGTTGAATTAATGGAGGTTTTCTGCTAGAGCTTCTGATCAATGTCCGAACTATCTTACTTGTTTCGTATATTTTCTGAGAACTTGCCAATACGATACTGACACAAATTGGAAGCTAGAAACAACTAGTGGACCCCTGGTATTGTAAGAACGTGTTTAAAGCACATGTAGTATTGTAAGTGGCCCGACATGGCCAAGCGTGTTAAGGCGTGCGACTCGTAATCTGAGGGTCGCGGGTTCGCATCCCCGTCGCGCCAAACATGCTCGCCCTTTCAGCCGTGGGGGCGTTATAATGTGACGGTAAATCCCACTATTCGTTGGTAAAAGAGTAGCCCAAGAGTTGGCGATGGGTGGTGATGACTAGCTGCCTTCCCTCTAGCCTTACACTGCTAAATTAGGGACGGCTAGCACAGATAGCCCTCGAGTAGCTTAGTGCGAAATTCAAAACAAACAAGTATTGTAAGTTAATAAAAAATGGAATGATTTCATACAACAAGTAAATAAGAATATAATAGTGCTTGAACAACGCTTGGTTATAGTACAGAAAGTGAAATAGACTAATGAGAAAATAACACAACAAAAATTACTTAGAAATAAAAGAAACTTCACAACAATGCAATGTTAGAGAAGATATCTTGGGTGATTTGTATCTGAAACTACAACATGAGCTGCCGAGATGTTTCATTACATACTGTAGCGTTATCGATAATACCTATATACATAAGGTCTCTTGAACACTGGTTTAGTACTTATCAAACATTTCTTGAAACTTCGAAGTGTAGTGAAAATTGTGTGTTAATCTATTCCAAAAGTGTCTTATCAATAGAATTTTACTGTGAACTGACACTGGTTTTGTAGAAATTTATGTATTTCACTGTCTGCATATTCCAAAAAATAGTTTCACATATTCTGTACTATGAATCCCTCTATCTGTGTACTTTAGAAACTAGCTTGGTATTCAGTTCTGTGTATCTTTTTATCTGTGTATTCCAGAAAATGATTACATATCCACTGCAATGTATCTGTGTATTCCAAACACTGGCTTCACATATCCAGTCATATCTATGTACTCCAGGAACTGTTTACATATCCAGTTCAATGTATCTATGTACTCTAGAAATCAGCTTCACAGATCCACTCCTATCTTTGTACTCCAGAAAATGATTACATATTCTGTCCTGTGTACTTCTCTATCTGTGTATATAATGTTTACTTATTAACTGTACAATCAGTGATTTGATATTTCTAGACTCAAGTTTTCTTTCTATCTCAAGTGAATCACTTCTAAGTTATTACTCAAAATGACTGCGACCAAAGTCTGTGAATCAACAAATATAAATGTTCTTTGCGCTTCGGTTTCTTAATCGTTTTAAAAAGGAACGACGGTACGTAACTTGCTTTCGTATCTGGTCTAATGTTTTCTTGTTTCCATGGCTACTGATGTCTAGTAGCAACCAGAGCTCACCTTCACAGTTACATTTCTATTGGAGTTCTGGACTGGCGCAGTGTCTTTCACCTCTGCATACTTTGACGTCATCATTTCAAGCCACCGAGAACTCGCTGTTTCAACATGGCCGAACTTTAATGTTCACCCGAAAACTTTATCACTGGACATTAGAGAAAACAGCCTAATCATGAAGGTTGTCAGTGGTCATTTACGGTAAGAGCTGAGTTGTTTCCATTGCGTAATTACATCTGAAAATGACGTTTCTTTAATCAGGTATTACTTGTAGTTACGTTATTAATGTCATTATATTTTTCTATTCTAATTTGAGGCCTACACTGTTTTTCTTATTTTATTGACTATCTTACCTTTTAGTACTTGAAACACCTAAATTTAAAAGTTAAACTCACGAGGAATGTCATGTTCTACGTAACCTTTTGAACAAGAGTAAGAAATAATTGAGAACGGACTTTACCTGATGCCAGATTTTTACAGACCTGATAAAAAGGACTTCGTCTGGGATAAAATAAAACTAGCGGTAATCATCAGTTTCACGAAGTATCTTCAGAAAAAATCAAGACTTTCTGACGAGTTTCGCACTGCTTCGTCTCTTCTGACGCTTTGAGACGCATCAGTTTTTTATTGATGAAATTATTTGATAACGAAGGGAACAAAATATTTTCCGAAAATTCAAAGGTTCTGATTTTAAAACGTAAGAAGCGCCTTCTGTAGATAAAATCAATGAAGGATTAATTTAAAATATGCAGATAGATTCTAGGTTAAATTCTAAACTAACGTACTTAGTTCTTTACGTGCATTGGTTTTATTTCTGTAAAAATAAATTAAGCCAACTTATGACATAATTTTGACAAAAAAAAATTAAAATTCGACACTGTTACAAAATGGGGTTAATTTATTTTGAACTTTCCCAAATCTATTCTAATTTTTTTATATAAGAACGTAAGACAACTATATTAAATCAGCTGAACTAAGTGATGGGTTGATCTTAAGTTTTACCCAGCAACATTATTGGTTAGTATTATCTTAGAAACACAGTAGTATTGGTGAGTATTGGTGGAGAGATATTGAGAAATAAGAACTGATTCCGGTATTCGTTGTTACCAATGGCAGTAGCTGACACTTACAGTTAAACATCTTTCGCAAGATTTATCTATATATCTGTTGTTACCACTATGAGTTGTACTCGTTTCACAGAATTTATCTACATATCTGTTGTTGTCAATATGAAAGGTTTATCTATATACCTGTTGTTTTC
This sequence comes from Tachypleus tridentatus, assembly GCF_004210375.1. Lineage (NCBI taxonomy): Eukaryota > Metazoa > Arthropoda > Merostomata > Xiphosura > Limulidae > Tachypleus > Tachypleus tridentatus. The sequence goes on along the minus strand of NC_134833.1, from coordinate 24,199,376 downwards.
AATATGAGTGTCTAATATTTAGAGGGAAAACTTATTTTACAGGGTTGATTTATATTTCTGGTGATGACGAGAAACCCACTTGAAATAAAAATGTATCCCGAAACGGATGGTATGGGTATTAACACTATTAACAAAATAAAGTAGAGAACAACGGTTCGATCTAAAATTATAGAATGGTAAATTTTTAATTATCAAGTATTTAATAATAAACTTCTTAAGGTTAATATAAACGTTTAATATAAATTACTTCATATTATACGAGAAAATAAAAAACATTTTTTTCAACTGCGTTTGAAATAATAACTAGCGTTGTATATACTGATTACAATTAATTGTTTAAGAAGGTTGAAATGTTGTTCTCTACTTTATTTTAGTAATAATTTCAATACCCATACTAGCTGTCTTAAGATAAAAATCTATATATCTGTTTTTACCAATGTCAAAACTGACATTTACAGTTCAACTCCTTATACAGGGTTGGTTTATATAACTACCTTCGTTTTTTTGTTGCTGTATTTTCTCGGTTTTTACGATTTCACTTTAAAACTAACCTCTGTTTTTAAAGTCTTTATCTATCTACCGACACCTACATCATCATCAGGTGCAGTGATTTGTCGGCAGGTATTGTGTTCCTCCACCAGTCACCCTCCCTTTGTTTAACCATACTGTTAAACAGTCCAAAATCTTCTCTGCACTACTTTTCCCTACAATTTGCCCCCCAGAGGCACAGCGGTATGTCTACAGACTCACACCACTAGAAACTGGTTTCGATACCCGTGGTGAGCAGAGCACAGATAGCCCACTGTGTAGTTTTGTATTTAATTCTAAATAAACAAATCCTACAAGTTTCTCACTTCACACCGAGTGTTTCATATCCAGTGAATGCTACTTGTATTTTTGGTATCAATTTTTGTTTTTGTTTGCTTATTGTCCATAGTTCGCAACCATACATCAAGACTGGTTCGATGTAACAGCTAAGAACTACTTAACTTCATAATCCTGTGTTAGTGTGTATATTTTTCATCTTTATAAATGTTCTCTTAGCCTGAGCAGCGCTTCTCTTGGCCTCATTTTGACATCTGATGCACTCCAGATCTCTAAGTATTTGAACTTATAAGTTTGACCGGGAAGGATCCCGTTTAACGATACTGTCATTTATTTACGTTTCAATTTGAAAGCTAACATCATGGTTTCATCTCTAAATTAATCTCATGGTTTCACCTGTATTTAACATTACGTTTTCATTTGTGTACTAACATTTTTCTTGTTTTCATCTCTATGCTATCTGATCGACTTTTTTTATGTTTATTCTTCTACTTAATTCAATATTTTAATTATGAGCTTTGCGGACAGTATATATATATATATGTATGTATTTATATATATTAATAAAAGTAAACGTAAAGTTGAGATGAAAAAAAACTGCTGACTATGCAGAAACGTCTGAATGTGCGTTCACAAAGTGATAATCATATGATTTTACTTGAATATATGTATCTTAAACCTAAATAATCGAGATAGCCCACAGCAATTGTATTTAATGTAATGCTCATTTCTTAACGAAATTGTATGCGGGGTATTAAGTGTTGTTTGTACGAAATATGCGGGTTATTAAGTGTTGTTTGTACGAAATATGCGGGTTATTAAGTGTTGTTTGTACGGAATATGCGGGTTATTAAGTGTTGTTTGTACGGAATATTGTTGTTTGTACGGAATATGCAGGTTATTAAGTGTTGTTTGTACGGAATATGCGGGTTATTAAGTGTTGTTTGTACGGAATATGCAGGTTATTAAGTGTTGTTTGTACGGAATATGCGGGTTATTAAGTGTTGTTTGTGCGGAATATGCAGGTTATGAAGTGTTGTTTGTACGGAATAATTTTCAAGTAAAAAAATTAAAGTTGAAATCGAAACCACTTTTCACATGATAAATACACTGTCCCATCCTGTACAAAAATCGTTGTATTAAAAAGTTTCACTAAACAAAAACAGGTAATGTGGTACTCAATTCAAAAGCCAATATAATAATCTGGACTACTTGGACAAAGGTCTTTCTAGCAATAGAAGATTTATAGCATTTGGTCGAGAAATATGCGATAAAAGTTCCGGACAGATGATATGTCAGCGTGTCATTTTCCCGAAATTGTGCCGAAGGCCGCCTGTAGGGTCACCTACTTTAACCACCCACACCTGTAGTGTGCTGTCAGTCAGTCAGTACACACTAAAATGATGTTACATAAGGGGAGCTTAACGTTGCCATTTTATTGTCAGGACGTCAGTAAAACGTGCGTATGTCATGAATCACGAGAAAAAGTATACATTCTGTATAATATTAACGCAGCATGGTACACGAACTTCAAAAACAGGAGGTAAAAATAGTTGTTATTCTTAATTTAGGTTTTATTTACTCTCCAAACAAAACACTTTCAGGGATCAAACGGGAATCTGTCTAGATTATATACACATTTATGTAGTCTGCAAAATCCAAATTATATAAAGCAGTAATATTGAGAAAAAATAATTAATCTATGGGTACAAGTGAATCTCTCGTTGTTTGTGTTAATATAAAATACGCAACCTTCAGAGATTACCTTCATTATCACAGCATTTCTCTTCGCACAGCTTGTGGGCAGAACGTGCCTAGTATCGGGGGTGACAAACTGAGGATTTGTGGATTTATCATTTATTATTGTCTCTTTCTTTATACGTAATTGAATTGTTGGCTCTTTCTTTTATAAAATGTTTGTTTATTTGTTTATTGAATTTCGCGCAAAGGTACTCGAGGGCTATCTGTGATAGCCGTCCCTAATTTAACAGTGTAAGACTAGAGGGAAGGCAGCTAGTCATCACCACCCATCGCCAGCTCTTGGGCTACTCTTTTACCAACGAATAGTGGGATTGACCGTCACATTATAACGCCCCCACGGCTAAAAGGGCAAGCATGTTTGACGCGACGGGGATGCGAACCCGCGACCCTCAGATTAGGAGTCGCACGCCTTAACACGCTTGACCATGTCGGGCCTTTATAAAATGTTGAATTGTTGACTCTTTCTTTATAAAATGTTGATTTGTTGACTCTTTATTTATAAAATGTTGATTTGTTGACTCTTTATTTATATAATGTTGATTTGTTGATTCTTTCTTTATAAAATGTTGAATTGTTGACTCTTTATTCATAAAATCTTGATTTGTTAACTCTTTCTTTATAAAATGTTGATTTGTTGACTCTTTCTTTATACGTTGTTGAATTGTTGACTCTTTCTTTATAAAATGTTGATTTGTTGACTCTTTATTTATAAAATGTTGATTTGTTGACTCTTTCTTTACACGTTGTTGATTTGTTGGCTCTTTCCTTATAAAATGTTGATTTCTTGACTCTTTCTTTATAGAATGTTGATTTGTTGACTCTTTCTTTATAAAATGTTGATTTGTTGGCTCTTTATAAAATGTTGATTTGTTGACTCTTTATTTATAAAATGTTGATTTGTTGACTCTTTCTTTACACGTTGTTGATTTGTTGGCTCTTTCCTTATAAAATGTTGATTTCTTGACTCTTTCTTTATAGAATGTTGATTTGTTGACTCTTTCTTTATAAAATGTTGATTTGTTGGCTCTTTATAAAATGTTGATTTGTTGGCTCTTTCTTTATAAAATGTTGATTTGTTGGCTCTTTCTTTATAAAATGTTGATTTGTTGACTCTTTCTTCATAGAATGTTGATTTCTTGACTCTTTCTTTATAAAATGTTGATTTGTTGACTCTTTATTTATAAAATGTTGATTTGTTGATTCTTTCTTTATAAAATGTTGATTTGTTGACTCTTTCTTTATAAAATGTTGATTTGTTGACTCTTTCTTTATAAAATGTTGATTTGTTGGCTCTTTCTTTATAAAATGTTGATTTGTTGACTCTTTCTTTATAAAATGTTGATTTGTTGACTCTTTCTTTATAAAATGTTGATTTGTTGACTCTTTCTTTATAAAATGTTGATTTGTTGGCTCTTTCTTTATAAAATGTTGATTTCTTGACTCTTTCTTCATAGAATGTTAAATTGTTGACTCTTTCTTTATAAAACGTTGATTTGTTGACTCTTTCTTTATAAAATGTTGATTTGTTAACTCTTTCTTTATAAAATGTTGATTTCTTGACCCTTTCTTTATAGAATGTTAAATTGTTGACTCTTTCTTTATAAAATGTTGATTTGTTGACTCTATTTATAAAATGTTGATTTGTTGGCTTTTTCTTTATAAAATGTTGATATGTTGATTCTTTATTTATAAAATGTTGCTTTGTTGACTCTTTCTTTATAAAATGTTGATTTGTTGACTCTCTATTTATAGAATGTTGATTTTTTGGCTCTTTATTTATGAAATGTTGAATTGTTGGCTTTTTCTTTATAAAATGTTGATTTGTTGACTCTTTCTTTATAAAATGTTGATTTGTTGACTCTTTCTTTATAAAATGTTGAATTGTTGACATGCAATAGTTAGTTGTTATTATCATCAAAATTCTAGAGAGACAGACAGAAAACCACTGTTTCCAAAGAGACAGACATAAAACCACTGTTTCTAGAGAGACAGACATAAAACCACTGTTTCTAGAGAGACAGACATAAAACCACTGTTTCTAGAGAGACAGACAGAAACCACTGTTTCTAGAGAGACAGACATAAAGCCACTGTTTCCAGAGAGACAAAGAGAAAACCATTGTTTCTAATCCTTTCCCCCTTGGTTCCCACTTTTTATGTCTCCCAAACGGTAAGCAATCATAGGTTGCGTTAGAACTTTGTTATTAAAATACATTGATCGAAGTGAGTCAATGATTTATTGTTCCTAGAAGAGCAACTGGAACCAGGTGCAGTAGCGAAGAAACAAAAAAAAAAACACATCTAAGTCTGTATACACCAAAATAACGTTTCGTGGTTGAAAGCCACTGAAAAACCAGGTGCGCGTGAAGTAACCAACGTTCTACACCTCTATATTCCTAGCAACTGAACAGTTCATAGAATGGTTTGTTCAACTTACCTTATAATTAACGTTTTATTCTGCTTGTCACATGGGTTTCTGAAGTTGTCATCTTTAACTTTTCTTAGATTTTTTTTCTATATTCGAGAAAACTAAGATACACGAAGTCTAACTAATTTAGTTATCCCTAGTTTCGAACTAATAAACGACAACCATGGTCTAGTCATACGTGATCTAATAATTGGATTTTATTTTCTCTGTTATAACGTTCCCATAGTACAGAGCACGACGTGTTTTAACAGTGACGAGATGCGAACGCCAGACATGGTTTTTACCTTCACCGTCACTGTTCACTGCTTAACTCCTTGTCCTCTTTGATTCTACTATTCATCTTTTGCTGTGCACTACCTTGGTGTTCTCACTTTGTTTGTATTCCATTTTATTATGCCGAGATATAGGTTTTTATTTTATCTTATTAACCACGCTGGGTTTAATTTCTTCACAACTGACTGGTATGCGTTTGTTTGGCGTTGGTTTTTTCCGACAATTTCTTATTTTTCTGATTCTTCTATACTTATTTTCGTCTTAACCACACTACGGTAAATTTTCATTATCTGTTCTATTTACTCCCATGATCCATTTTCTTTCAACTTGTCACTTTCACAAAACCGGATTGCTTTCGGTCACGTACCAGGTGACATTTGACGTGTGTGTTTGAATGGTTTTATCGTATTGAAATTTTCACATTTTCTACAGTAACTCCTGTATGCTGAATCCAAACATGACATCCATTTTTCTTCATTACGTACAGAATTTTTACAAAATGTCATATTACTTTTACATAAGTGAACCATTTTCATTGACATCGAGTCACATTTTGTTATGTTTAAAACCACTGGCTACTAATTTCTCTAGACCAATCGCGACATGACAGCCTTATCGATTGTTCTAGAACCCACGAAAAACACACCGCTGATATATAAATGGTTAACAGGCTACATGACATGTCATTCATGGATAGTATTTGTTTGTGCGTGCACTTTAACATCATATTTTTTCTTTTCAATATTATTTATTCGTCGCTATGGCAACAAAGGATTGTTTAAATGATCTAAGTATATTCTTTATGTTTGTAGTAAATTTGTTGTAGAGAAACAAAGGCAAAACAGTAGAGAATCATTAACAAGAAAAACCTATTACGCGTATTTTGGAATAAACCTTCGGGACTATTTTGCACTGTATGAACTGAAGGTAAAACAAATTCTTTGCCTTTTGAAATTTCAAGTGTTGTAGCTTTGCACTTTGCATGAGAAAAATGGAAACACTTGGAATAAAAAGAAAATTTCTTATCCAAACCTTCAGTCTTCTATAAGACGTGATGTTCCTCTACAAACTCCACCATGAACCTGATGTACCTACCTATACCTCCTACACTGAGGATTCTTGATACACTTTCATCTGTTTATGAATCTTATGTCAATAGAACTGATGATAGGGATTGGTGAATGACAACGTTTCACACAAGGTGAACTTAATGATTTGGTGAGAAATGTGGGCCTTCCAAAGGATTCTTCAGATATTTTCGGTCCAGACTTGGAGCTAAGAATTTACACTCTCAAGAGACATCATTTTACTGGTTCAGAAATCGTGAGAAAGAGATTATACCATACATTTACAAGAAGGTTCACTGATTTATTACAACAATACTACTGAATTAATACCAGTATTATGAGCTGCAGTCTATGAACCAAGTGTTCATTGATTCCTCGAAAAGAAGTCTAAAAGGTGTTCACCTTTACAATGGTAACATGTATGCATCTGTTCCTATTGCTCATTCTGGTCACTTGAAAGAAACGCTCGAAAATCTCGAACATCTGCTTAACTACATCAAATACAACGAATATAGTTGGCTACTTTGTGGAGAGTTATACAAAGTATTTTGTGAGTTGTTGAGTTAACAGTCCAGTTATACAAAACTTCTATGTTTTGTGTGTGAATGGAAATGCAAAACATGAAATCAAAACTGGATAAAGAAGCAATGGAAAAGTAGAGTCAGCCTGATAAGATGGTTAAAAATATTGAGTATGAAAGTTTGGTTGATACAAATAAAGTCCTATTATCTCCACTTCACGCAAAACTGGGCTTCATAAAGCTATTTGTAAAGGTCTTAAACAAAGATAGCGACTGTTTCAAGTATCTATGTGAACAATTCTCAGCTTTTCCACACAAAAAAAGTATTTTTTGTTCGGTCTCAATTAGGTAATTGATTTTAGATAAACATTTCACAATGAAACAACCATGAATTTCTTTAAAGGCGTTACTGAAATTTTTGTTAGGAAACCTTAAGGAGTCAAATTATGAAATTATTATCAGTAGTGTGCTTGACAAATTCAGAGTTATGTTGTAATAAGAGCTTGAAAGCTCATTTCGTACACTCACTTATTGACTATTTGCCTGAAAACCTCGGTGGCGTCAGGGAAGAAGAAGGGGGTAGTTACATCAGGAAGAGGGGGCATGAGGGAAGAAGAAACATCAGCATGATGGCAGATTACTACTGGTCATTTAAACCAGATGTTTCAGACACAAAACATAAAAGATAGAGATAGTTTTGAGACTAAAAGACGTTGATTTAACAAACAAACAAAATATGAAGATGAAAGATGATATATATTTACGTGACATCAGTGTTCTTCAGTTTATTTCTTATTAATAAACATAATAATAATAATAAATGTTTATTGTGGTAAACTAAATAAGGATTATATTAAAACCAAAACAACTTTTATGAAGTTTAAATTTACAGGCATGTGGTGTTGGTCACGTGTCAAATGAAGGATAACGAGTTGAACGAATGGATAGGTACTGGTCATGTGTCAAGAGACATTTCGCTCTGTCAACCAGAGTGTTTTTCTGCTACTTATATCATGAAGTCTGATTTTAATGTTAATGCAAAAACTGAGAGAAAAATAATACCAAATATCAAAGTAAATAAATATAGCACTTGAGAAAACTTTAAGTAATTAAACTGATGAACGTGTCTATCCGACAATATGCAAGTTATAATATGTTTATGTGTGGACTCAAGTGGATATTCTCAAGATCACACTGTTTATCAAATTACAAAACAACAGATAACTAACGAAATTAATACTTCAATCGTAGAATAAAAAGCTAAACTACTGATTCCGTAAAGAAAATGTGACAGTTTCAAATGTAAACAATATGTCAAACACTACATTAGCCCCGACAAAAGACATGTAATAATCTGTCACCCAACAAATCAGGAAAGAATAACGAAACTTAAATCTCACGTAAATGTGGAATGTAAATACAATAAGCCTCAGAAAGTGAAATAACAAAGTTTAGACAGGAAACTTACAACTGTAAATATGACAAAGAAAGTATTTTGCAAAATTAATGGAACTGAACTATTGGCGTAATATTACACTATGTTCGTAACTATTATATAGCTGAAATTAGCTATAATATTATAACCATAAGAGTCAAGCCATAGACCAAACACATTAACATGATTTTTTAAAAAAAATACGCTGCACTTTTCAAAAAAATGGGTGGATTGTTTGTTTGTTTGTTTTTGAATTTCGCACAAAGCTACTCGAGGGCTGTCTGTGATAGCCGTCCCTAATTTAGCAGTGTAAGACTAGAGGGAAGGCAGTTAGTCATCACCACCCACTGCCAACTCTTGGGCTACTCTGTTTGTAACGAATAGTGGGATTGACCGTACCATTATAACGCCCCCACGGCTGAAAGGGCGAGCATGTTTGGCGCGAAGGGGATGCGAACCCGCGACCCTCAGATTACGAGTCGCACGCCTAAATACGCTTGGCCATGCCGGGCCAAAATGGGGGGATTCCAGCTACAACGTGGGACTATAAAAGTATTCTAGTAATAAATTTATTCTGTAATAAACACAGAAATGTATTACATAAATACAAAGAAAATAAAATCAGGGAAATTCTATTAAAAATTACAAAACATTTTTAGTTAAAAATGACATCATATAAGAATTTGGCTCTATTTTTTGCAGATGTACATATTAAGCCGCATATAAAAGCATGACAGTCAGAGTAATCTATCACTTTGCTCATGTGTTAATTAGTACCTCTACAATATTGGGGGCAGGAATGATAACTTCAAGATTAGAGTTTTATCTTACTTATCCCCAAATGGTAGTACTTTATTTTCATTAGTTATGTATTTTTCATGTTTTTATGTTTATCTTTTTTTTATTTTAACTTTGGAGAGCAGTCACCTTCCCACAACTGTCTGCAGACAGTGAAGGGTGATACGGATGTGGAACGTTGTGGGCCTGAGTACCCACATATCGCTCTCCTAATTTTCTTATGTAAGACTACCGGATTGGAAGTGAAGACTAATAGACGGTGTATCACCACCGCAATGTAAGTCCTACTTCTCAGTCACCTCCAAAACCTAGGATATATTTATTATAATACCACGTTGTGGTCTCCTTCTTGAAAATGTGCAGCGTATTTAAAAAATGTTAATGTGTTTTTGGTTTATGGTTTGGTTATATTTTATGATTATAATATAATTATTCAGAAGTTGGGATTTGCTGATTTCAACACACACCTTCCGCTTGATTTTGTTTATTCATGTAACTCCATTTACTTATAAATTATTTAATTTCTCTGGAATTAGCTATAAACATATAACTTCAGTTTACTGTTTGTGATCTACATTTTTATGTTCACTAAATAAATTCCAAAGTAATTAAAGTGTGGTATTTGTTTGTTTTTTGGAATTTCGCACAAAGCTACTCGAGGGCTATCTGCGCTAGCCGTCCCTAATATAGCAGTGTAAGACTAGAGGGAAAGCAGCTAGTCATCACCACCCACCCGCCAACTCTTGGGCTGCTCTTTTACTAACGAATAGTTGTATTGACCGTCACATTATAACGCCCCCACAGCTGGGAGGGCAAGCATGTTTTGCGCGACGAATGCGAACCCGTGACCCTCAGATTATAGTCGCACGCTTTAACGCGTTTGGCCATGCCGAGCCTCTTAAAGAGTGGTATTGAAAGTTTTTAAAAAACCATGATATTTTACAAATTTTAAATAGAAACAGGAATTTTTTTTAATTTCTTACAGAAATGTAATAATTTTACTTAAAGCGAAATAGAAGCTACGTTGAACAATTTATATCTAATAAAGTAGGAACTATTGTATGGTAGAAAAACACCTAATGTTGTTGTACACAGGGGCACGTTCTATTCATACAGCGCGTACGTCTTTCCTGCGCCAATAGAATAAACCTCTTCGACTGTAAGAAGAATGAAGGTTCTGTGTTGTAGAAGCACGTGTCAGTCTATAACATTCATGGAAACTTTCTTCGGTGTTTTATAAGAAGAATGAAGATTCAGTGTTGAAGAAGCACGTGTCAGTCTGTAACATTCATGGAAACTTTCTTCGGTGTTTTATAAGAAGAATGAAGATTCAGTGTTGTAGAAGCACGTGTCAGTCTGTAACATTCATGGAAACTTTCATCGGTGTTTTATAAGAAGAATGAAGGTTCTCTGTTGTAGAAGCACGTGTCAGTCTGTAACATTCATGGAAACTTTCTTCGGTGTTTTATAATGAGAATGAAGGTTCAGTGTTGTAGAAGCACGTGTCAGTCTGTAACATTCATGGAAACTTTCATCGGTGTTTTATAAGAAGAATGAAGGTTCTCTGTTGTAGAAGCACGTGTCAGTCTGTAACATTCATGGAAACTTTCATCGGTGTTTTATAAGAAGAATGAAGGTTCAGTGTTGAAGAAGCACGTGTCAGTCTGTAACATTCATGGAAACTTTCTTCGGTGTTTTATAAGAAGAATGAAGATTCAGTGTTGTAGAAGCACGTGTCAGTCTGTAACATTCATGGAAACTTTCTTCGGTGTTTTATAAGAAGAATGAAGATTCAGTGTTGTAGAAGCACGTGTCAGTCTGTAACATTCATGGAAACTTTCTTCGGTGTTTTATAAGAAGAATGAAGATTCAGTGTTGTAGAAGCACGTGTCAGTCTGTAACATTCATGGAAACTTTCTTCGGTGTTTTATAAGAAGAATGAAGGTTCAGTGTTGTAGAAGCACGTGTCAGTCTGTAACATTCATGGAAACTTTCTTCGGTGTTTTATAAGAAGAATGAAGATTCAGTGTTGAAGAAGCACGTGTCAGTCTGTAACATTCATGGAAACTTTCATCGGTGTTTTATAAGAAGAATGAAGGTTCAGTGTTGAAGAAGCACGTGTCAGTCTGTAACATTCATGGAAACTTTCTTCGGTGTTTTATAAGAAGAATGAAGGTTCTCTGTTGTAGAAGCACGTGTCAGTCTGTAACATTCATGGAAACTTTCTTCGGTGTTTTATAAGAAGAATGAAGGTTCTGTGTTGTAGAAGCACGTGTCAGTCTGTAACATTCATGGAAACTTTCATCGGTGTTTTATAAGAAGAATGAAGGTTCTCTGTTGTAGAAGCACGTGTCAGTCTGTAACTTTCATGGAAACTTTCTTCGGTGTTTTATAAGAAGAATGAAGGTTCAGTGTTGTAGAAGCACGTGTCAGTCTGTAACATTCATGGAAACTTTCATCGGTGTTTTATAAGAAGAATGAAGATTCAGTGTTGTAGAAGCACGTGTCAGTCTGTAACATTCATGGAAACTTTCATCGGTGTTTTATAAGAAGAATGAAGGTTCAGTGTTGAAGAAGCACGTGTCAGTCTGTAACATTCATGGAAACTTTCTTCGGTGTTTTATAAGAAGAATGAAAGTTCAGTGTTGTAGAAGCACGTGTCAGTCTGTAACATTCATGGAAACTTTCTTCGGTGTTTTATAAGAAGAATGAAGGTTCTGTGTTGTAGAAGCACGTGTCAGTCTGTAACATTCATGGAAACTTTCTTCGGTGTTTTATAAGAAGAATGAAGGTTCTGTGTTGTAGAAGCACGTGTCAGTCTGTAACATTCATGGAAACTTTCATCGGTGTTTTATAAGAAGAATGAAGGTTCAGTGTTGAAGAAGCACGTGTCAGTCTGTAACATTCATGGAAACTTTCTTCGGTGTTTTATAAGAAGAATGAAGATTCAGTGTTGTAGAAGCACGTGTCAGTCTGTAACATTCATGGAAACTTTCTTCGGTGTTTTATAAGAAGAATGAAAGTTCAGTGTTGTAGAAGCACGTGTCAGTCTGTAACATTCATGGAAACTTTCTTCGGTGTTTTATAAGAAGAATGAAGGTTCTGTGTTGTAGAAGCACGTGTCAGTCTGTAACATTCATGGAAACTTTCTTCGGTGTTTTATAAGAAGAATGAAGGTTCTGTGTTGTAGAAGCACGTGTCAGTCTGTAACATTCATGGAAACTTTCATCGGTGTTTTATAAGAAGAATGAAGGTTCAGTGTTGAAGAAGCACGTGTCAGTCTGTAACATTCATGGAAACTTTCATCGGTGTTTTATAAGAAGAATGAAGGTTCAGTGTTGAAGAAGCACGTGTCAGTCTGTAACATTCATGGAAACTTTCTTCGGTGTTTTATAAGAAGAATGAAGATTCAGTGTTGAAGAAGCACGTGTCAGTCTGTAACATTCATGGAAACTTTCATCGGTGTTTTATAAGAAGAATGAAGGTTCTCTGTTGTAGAAGCACGTGTCAGTCTGTAACATTCATGGAAACTTTCATCGGTGTTTTATAAGAAGAATGAAGGTTCAGTGTTGAAGAAGCACGTGTCAGTCTGTAACATTCATGGAAACTTTCTTCGGTGTTTTATAAGAAGAATGAAGGTTCTGTGTTGTAGAAGCACGTGTCAGTCTGTAACATTCATGGAAACTTTCATCGGTGTTTTATAAGAAGAATGAAGGTTCAGTGTTGAAGAAGCACGTGTCAGTCTGTAACATTCATGGAAACTTTCTTCGGTGTTTTATAAGAAGAATGAAGGTTCTGTGTTGTAGAAGCACGTGTCAGTCTGTAACATTCATGGAAACTTTCATCGGTGTTTTATAAGAAGAATGAAGGTTCAGTGTTGTAGAAGCACGTGTCAGTCTGTAACATTCATGGAAACGTTCATCGGTGTTTTATAAGAAGAATGAAGGTTCTGTGTTGTAGAAGCACGTGTCAGTCTGTAACATTCATGGAAACTTTCATCGGTGTTTTATAAGAAGAATGAAGGTTCAGTGTTGAAGAAGCACGTGTCAGTCTGTAACATTCATGGAAACTTTCTTCGGTGTTTTATAAGAAGAATGAAGGTTCTCTGTTGTAGAAGCACGTGTCAGTCTGTAACATTCATGGAAACTTTCTTCGGTGTTTTATAAGAAGAATGAAGGTTCTGTGTTGTAGAAGCACGTGTCAGTCTGTAACATTCATGGAAACTTTCATCGGTGTTTTATAAGAAGAATGAAGGTTCTCTGTTGTAGAAGCACGTGTCAGTCTGTAACTTTCATGGAAACTTTCTTCGGTGTTTTATAAGAAGAATGAAGGTTCAGTGTTGTAGAAGCACGTGTCAGTCTGTAACATTCATGGAAACTTTCATCGGTGTTTTATAAGAAGAATGAAGATTCAGTGTTGTAGAAGCACGTGTCAGTCTGTAACATTCATGGAAACTTTCATCGGTGTTTTATAAGAAGAATGAAGGTTCAGTGTTGAAGAAGCACGTGTCAGTCTGTAACATTCATGGAAACTTTCTTCGGTGTTTTATAAGAAGAATGAAAGTTCAGTGTTGTAGAAGCACGTGTCAGTCTGTAACATTCATGGAAACTTTCTTCGGTGTTTTATAAGAAGAATGAAGGTTCTGTGTTGTAGAAGCACGTGTCAGTCTGTAACATTCATGGAAACTTTCTTCGGTGTTTTATAAGAAGAATGAAGGTTCTGTGTTGTAGAAGCACGTGTCAGTCTGTAACATTCATGGAAACTTTCATCGGTGTTTTATAAGAAGAATGAAGGTTCAGTGTTGAAGAAGCACGTGTCAGTCTGTAACATTCATGGAAACTTTCTTCGGTGTTTTATAAGAAGAATGAAGATTCAGTGTTGTAGAAGCACGTGTCAGTCTGTAACATTCATGGAAACTTTCTTCGGTGTTTTATAAGAAGAATGAAAGTTCAGTGTTGTAGAAGCACGTGTCAGTCTGTAACATTCATGGAAACTTTCTTCGGTGTTTTATAAGAAGAATGAAGGTTCTGTGTTGTAGAAGCACGTGTCAGTCTGTAACATTCATGGAAACTTTCTTCGGTGTTTTATAAGAAGAATGAAGGTTCTGTGTTGTAGAAGCACGTGTCAGTCTGTAACATTCATGGAAACTTTCATCGGTGTTTTATAAGAAGAATGAAGGTTCAGTGTTGAAGAAGCACGTGTCAGTCTGTAACATTCATGGAAACTTTCATCGGTGTTTTATAAGAAGAATGAAGGTTCAGTGTTGAAGAAGCACGTGTCAGTCTGTAACATTCATGGAAACTTTCTTCGGTGTTTTATAAGAAGAATGAAGATTCAGTGTTGTAGAAGCACGTGTCAGTCTGTAACATTCATGTTGTAGAAGCACGTGTCAGTCTGTAACATTCATGGAAACTTTCTTCGGTGTTTTATAAGAAGAATGAAGGTTCAGTGTTGTAGAAGCACGTGTCAGTCTGTAACATTCATGGAAACTTTCTTCGGTGTTTTATAAGAAGAATGAAGGTTCTGTGTTGTAGAAGCACGTGTCAGTCTGTAACATTCATGGAAACTTTCATCGGTGTTTTATAAGAAGAATGAAGGTTCTCTGTTGTAGAAGCACGTGTCAGTCTGTAACATTCATGGAAACTTTCATCGGTGTTTTATAAGAAGAATGAAGGTTCAGTGTTGTAGAAGCACGTGTCAGTCTGTAACATTCATGGAAACTTTCATCGGTGTTTTATAAGAAGAATGAAGGTTCTCTGTTGTAGAAGCACGTGCCAGTCTGTAACATTCATGGAAACTTTCATCGGTGTTTTATAAGAAGAATGAAGGTTCTCTGTTGTAGAAGCACGTGTCAGTCTGTAACATTCATGGAAACTTTCTTCGGTGTTTTATAATGAGAATGAAGGTTCAGTGTTGTAGAAGCTCGTGTCAGTCTGTAACATTCATGGAAACTTTCTTCGGTGTTTTATAAGAAGAATGAAGGTTCAGTGTTGTAGAAGCACGTGTCAGTCTGTAACATTCATGGAAACTTTCTTCGGTGTTTTATAAGAAGAATGAAGGTTCTGTGTTGTAGAAGCACGTGTCAGTCTGTAACATTCATGGAAACTTTCATCGGTGTTTTATAAGAAGAATGAAGGTTCAGTGTTGAAGAAGCACGTGTCAGTCTGTAACATTCATGGAAACTTTCTTCGGTGTTTTATAAGAAGAATGAAGGTTCTGTGTTGTAGAAGCACGTGTCAGTCTGTAACATTCATGGAAACTTTCTTCGGTGTTTTATAAGAAGAATGAAGATTCAGTGTTGAAGAAGCACGTGTCAGTCTGTAACATTCATGGAAACTTTCTTCGGTGTTTTATAATGAGAATGAAGGTTCAGTGTTGTAGAAGCACGTGTCAGTCTGTAACATTCATGGAAACTTTCATCGGTGTTTTATAAGAAGAATGAAGATTCAGTGTTGAAGAAGCACGTGTCAGTCTGTAACATTCATGGAAACTTTCTTCGGTGTTTTATAAGAAGAATGAAGGTTCAGTGTTGTAGAAGCACGTGTCAGTCTGTAACATTCATGGAAACTTTCTTCGGTGTTTTATAAGAAGAATGAAGGTTCAGTGTTGTAGAAGCACGTGTCAGTCTGTAACATTCATGGAAACTTTCTTCGGTGTTTTATAAGAAGAATGAAGATTCAGTGTTGTAGAAGCACGTGTCAGTCTGTAACATTCATGTTGTAGAAGCACGTGTCAGTCTGTAACATTCATGGAAACTTTCTTCGGTGTTTTATAAGAAGAATGAAGGTTCAGTGTTGTAGAAGCACGTGTCAGTCTGTAACATTCATGGAAACTTTCTTCGGTGTTTTATAAGAAGAATGAAGGTTCAGTGTTGTAGAAGCACGTGTCAGTCTGTAACATTCATGGAAACTTTCATCGGTGTTTTATAAGAAGAATAAAGGTTCAGTGTTGTAGAAGCACGTGTCAGTCTGTAACATTCATGGAAACTTTTTTCGGTGTTTTATAAGAAGAATGAAGATTCCGTGTTGTAGAAGCACGTGTCAGTCTGTAACATTCATGTTGTAGAAGCACGTGTCAGTCTGTAACATTCATGGAAACTTTCTTCGGTGTTTTATAAAAAGAATGAAGGTTCAGTGTTGTAGAAGCACGTGTCAGTCTGTAACATTCATGGAAACTTTCATCGGTGTTTTATAAGAAGAATGAAGGTTCTCTGTTGTAGAAGCACGTGTCAGTCTGTAACATTCATGGAAACTTTCTTCGGTGTTTTATAATGAGAATGAAGGTTCAGTGTTGTAGAAGCACGTGTCAGTCTGTAACATTCATGGAAACTTTCTTCGGTGTTTTATAAGAAGAATGAAGGTTCAGTGTTGTAGAAGCACGTGTCAGTCTGTAACATTCATGGAAACTTTCATCGGTGTTTTATAAGAAGAATGAAGGTTCTCTGTTGTAGAAGCACGTGTCAGTCTGTAACATTCATGGAAACTTTCTTCGGTGTTTTATAATGAGAATGAAGGTTCAGTGTTGTAGAAGCACGTGTCAGTCTGTAACATTCATGGAAACTTTCTTCGGTGTTTTATAAGAAGAATGAAGGTTCAGTGTTGTAGAAGCACGTGTCAGTCTGTAACATTCATGGAAACTTTCATCGGTGTTTTATAAGAAGAATGAAGGTTCTCTGTTGTAGAAGCACGTGTCAGTCTGTAACATTCATGGAAACTTTCTTCGGTGTTTTATAATGAGAATGAAGGTTCAGTGTTGTAGAAGCACGTGTCAGTCTGTAACATTCATGGAAACTTTCTTCGGTGTTTTATAAGAAGAATGAAGGTTCAGTGTTGTAGAAGCACGTGTCAGTCTGTAACATTCATGGAAACTTTCATCGGTGTTTTATAAGAAGAATGAAGGTTCAGTGTTGAAGAAGCACGTGTCAGTCTGTAACATTCATGGAAACTTTCTTCGGTGTTTTATAAGAAGAATGAAGGTTCTGTGTTGTAGAAGCACGTGTCAGTCTGTAACATTCATGGAAACTTTCTTCGGTGTTTTATAAGAAGAATGAAGGTTCAGTGTTGTAGAAGCACGTGTCAGTCTGTAACATTCATGGAAACTTTCATCGGTGTTTTATAAGAAGAATGAAGGTTCTGTGTTGTAGAAGCACGTGTCAGTCTGTAACATTCATGGAAACTTTCTTCGGTGTTTTATAAGAAGAATGAAGGTTCAGTGTTGAAGAAGCACGTGTCAGTCTGTAACATTCATGGAAACTTTCTTCGGTGTTTTATAAGAAGAATGAAGATTCAGTGTTGAAGAAGCACGTGTCAGTCTGTAACATTCATGGAAACTTTCTTCGGTGTTTTATAATGAGAATGAAGGTTCAGTGTTGTAGAAGCACGTGTCAGTCTGTAACATTCATGGAAACTTTCATCGGTGTTTTATAAGAAGAATGAAGGTTCTCTGTTGTAGAAGCACGTGTCAGTCTGTAACATTCATGGAAACTTTCTTCGGTGTTTTATAAGAAGAATGAAGATTCAGTGTTGTAGAAACACGTGTCAGTCTGTAACATTCATGGAAACTTTCATCGGTGTTTTATAAGAAGAATGAAGGTTCAGTGTTGTAGAAGCACGTGTCAGTCTGTAACATTCATGGAAACTTTCTTCGGTGTTTTATAAGAAGAATGAAGGTTCTCTGTTGTAGAAGCACGTGTCAGTCTGTAACATTCATGGAAACTTTCTTCGGTGTTTTATAAGAAGAATGAAGGTTCAGTGTTGTAGAAGCACGTGTCAGTCTGTAACATTCATGGAAACTTTCATCGGTGTTTTATAAGAAGAATGAAGGTTCTCTGTTGTAGAAGCACGTGTCAGTCTGTAACATTCATGGAAACTTTCTTCGGTGTTTTATAATGAGAATGAAGGTTCAGTGTTGTAGAAGCACGTGTCAGTCTGTAACATTCATGGAAATTTTCATCGGTGTTTTATAAGAAGAATGAAGGTTCAGTGTTGTAGAAGCACGTGTCAGTCTGTAACATTCATGGAAACTTTCTTCGGTGTTTTATAAGAAGAATGAAGATTCAGTGTTGAAGAAGCACGTGTCAGTCTGTAACATTCATGGAAACTTTCATCGGTGTTTTATAAGAAGAATGAAGATTCAGTGTTGAAGAAGCACGTGTCAGTCTGTAACATTCATGGAAACTTTCTTCGGTGTTTTATAAGAAGAATGAAGGTTCTGTGTTGTAGAAACACGTGTCAGTCTGTAACATTCATGGAAACTTTCATCGGTGTTTTATAAGAAGAATGAAGGTTCAGTGTTGTAGAAGCACGTGTCAGTCTGTAACATTCATGGAAACTTTCTTCGGTGTTTTATAAGAAGAATGAAGATTCAGTGTTGAAGAAGCACGTGTCAGTCTGTAACATTCATGGAAACTTTCATCGGTGTTTTATAAGAAGAATGAAGATTCAGTGTTGAAGAAGCACGTGTCAGTCTGTAACATTCATGGAAACTTTCATCGGTGTTTTATAAGAAGAATGAAGGTTCTCTGTTGTAGAAGCACGTGTCAGTCTGTAACATTCATGGAAACTTTCATCGGTGTTTTATAAGAAGAATGAAGGT
Source organism: Tachypleus tridentatus (assembly GCF_004210375.1). Classification (NCBI taxonomy): domain Eukaryota; kingdom Metazoa; phylum Arthropoda; class Merostomata; order Xiphosura; family Limulidae; genus Tachypleus; species Tachypleus tridentatus. Next base: position 24,180,676 of record NC_134833.1, on the reverse strand, counting down.
TCAGTGTTGAAGAAGCACGTGTCAGTCTGTAACATTCATGGAAACTTTCTTCGGTGTTTTATAATGAGAATGAAGGTTCAGTGTTGAAGAAGCACGTGTCAGTCTGTAACATTCATGTTGTAGAAGCACGTGTCAGTCTGTAACATTCATGGAAACTTTCATCGGTGTTTTATAAGAAGAATGAAGATTCAGTGTTGAAGAAGCACGTGTCAGTCTGTAACATTCATGGAAACTTTCATCGGTGTTTTATAAGAAGAATGAAGATTCAGTGTTGAAGAAGCACGTGTCAGTCTGTAACATTCATGGAAACTTTCTTCGGTGTTTTATAAGAAGAATGAAGGTTCAGTGTTGTAGAAGCACGTGTCAGTCTGTAACATTCATGGAAACTTTCATCGGTGTTTTATAAGAAGAATGAAGGTTCAGTGTTGAAGAAGCACGTGTCAGTCTGTAACATTCATGGAAACTTTCTTCGGTGTTTTATAAGAAGAATGAAGGTTCTGTGTTGTAGAAACACGTGTCAGTCTGTAACATTCATGGAAACTTTCATCGGTGTTTTATAAGAAGAATGAAGGTTCAGTGTTGTAGAAGCACGTGTCAGTCTGTAACATTCATGGAAACTTTCTTCGGTGTTTTATAAGAAGAATGAAGATTCAGTGTTGAAGAAGCACGTGTCAGTCTGTAACATTCATGGAAACTTTCATCGGTGTTTTATAAGAAGAATGAAGATTCAGTGTTGAAGAAGCTCGTGTCTGTCTGTAACATTCATGGAAACTTTCTTCGGTGTTTTATAAGAAGAATGAAGGTTCTGTGTTGTAGAAACACGTGTCAGTCTGTAACATTCATGGAAACTTTCATCGGTGTTTTATAAGAAGAATGAAGATTCAGTGTTGAAGAAGCACGTGTCAGTCTGTAACATTCATGGAAACTTTCATCGGTGTTTTATAAGAAGAATGAAGGTTCTCTGTTGTAGAAGCACGTGTCAGTCTGTAACATTCATGGAAACTTTCTTCGGTGTTTTATAAGAAGAATGAAGGTTCTGTGTTGTAGAAACACGTGTCAGTCTGTAACATTCATGGAAACTTTCATCGGTGTTTTATAAGAAGAATGAAGGTTCAGTGTTGTAGAAGCACGTGTCAGTCTGTAACATTCATGGAAACTTTCTTCGGTGTTTTATAAGAAGAATGAAGATTCAGTGTTGAAGAAGCACGTGTCAGTCTGTAACATTCATGGAAACTTTCATCGGTGTTTTATAAGAAGAATGAAGATTCACTGTTGAAGAAGCACGTGTCTGTCTGTAACATTCATGGAAACTTTCTTCGGTGTTTTATAAGAAGAATGAAGGTTCTGTGTTGTAGAAACACGTGTCAGTCTGTAACATTCATGGAAACTTTCATCGGTGTTTTATAAGAAGAATGAAGATTCAGTGTTGAAGAAGCACGTGTCAGTCTGTAACATTCATGGAAACTTTCATCGGTGTTTTATAAGAAGAATGAAGGTTCTCTGTTGTAGAAGCACGTGTCAGTCTGTAACATTCATGGAAACTTTCATCGGTGTTTTATAAGAAGAATGAAGGTTCAGTGTTGAAGAAGCACGTGTCAGTCTGTAACATTCATGGAAACTTTCTTCGGTGTTTTATAGTTCGTTCACCTGAATACTTTTAACACAGTTTCTCTGAGCTATTTTGTCAGAAAATTCATAGGTAGATTACAGTTAGTGTATTATGTATATTGGATAGTGAAATTGTTATGTGAGATATACAAATCCATGTCCTCTTCTGTGGTAATGTCCTGATCTGAGGAATACTAATCCCTGTTGTTTGGGATAACTAAGTTGTGACCTGAGATATGATAAGAAGGAACCCTCATAGCACGAGGTTAAAATTCTTTAAGACAAACATTAATATATGATACTTTTTTTTTTGTTAGCTATATTTTTGTACACTCACAACCACGCTTGGGCGCGCGAGTATATTTCATTCAATTTCATTACTCATTAGGGTCTATTCCAGCCTAGTCTCAAATACAAACTATTTTAGGCAGTATTAAAGTAGATTTATCGATAAGATAGTGGGTGTAGCAAATATATCAATCGAAAGGGTTTGGCCTCTTGAGGCCAAAAGTGACGGCTAAGAGACAACGGAGCTTTCAAATGAAAACTTATGCTAGTAAACCTCAGCCATTCTTTGCGAAGCCATGCCACGTGTTTTTGGTATTGTAAAATTATAGTTCCCATGTAGAAAAATCCAACTATTTACCATGTTTAACCGATGTTACGCTAGAAGTTGTTTGAGAGGAGATTTTGAATTAGTTTTATGAGGAAAAGTTGTAACCAAAGGTGAAATAAGTTTTAAAAACTAGTGTCTATTGGGAGATTTCTGTTTGTTAAAGGAAGGGGTCACTTGACCCTATCATACTTCTTCTCATGTAGACATGTGAAGGGGTCACTTGTCTATTGGGTGATTTCTGTTTGTTAAAGGAAGGGGTCACTTGACCCTATCATACTTCTTCTCATGTAGACATGTATAAAATACAATACTCCAGACTTCTTTAGTCAGAACTGAATGTAAGTAAATATAGAAATATCCTTGTTCAGAAAGGCTTTAACACCTTTACGTGGATATGATTAGGTTAGCGAAATGCACACTTCTGTACAAATATGAAATGCTGGTTGTGTATTACTTTGGACCCTGTTAAGGTTTATTTTCTACGTATTGAAGACGGGTTCGGGTGGTAACGTAAGTGAATTACATTCCATGTAACAATTTATAAAAAGTAACACAGACTTCGCTATTTACCTAAAATCAATATTCCTTAATCAAAGAAGTTTCTGTTTCATTTTTCCATTGATAATATATCTGTTAATTACCCATTATTATCTGTTAATTACCCATTATTTTATTAACAACAAGTCATCACATTTTAGTACATTATTCCTTTAATTATTTCTTTTCACAAGAGATTACGTTAAGAACTAATTTCATTTTGTATCACACTTAACTCTAAACAACACATCAACTCAGTTAAACATAAAATCAAGGTATCTGGGTTGCATATTTTGCTGTTTCGAGCTCGAAACACGCCTTAAAATCAATACATCTGCCAAGTTGACTGAAAATTTGTCTACGTGAATTAAAAAAAAAAGATATTTGTAATTTGTGGTGGAAAACTTTAACTAGGATATCATTGAAACTGTTTCGTTATGTGTGATCTAAAAATAGCAAATGGCTTGAATTTAGGACAGTATTTATCTAAGTTACGGATTTTTCACTCGGTATAACGTATTACTACAGCTATTTTCTTAATGTAGTACATTTCGATGTTTAAAGATCTAACTAACAAAAACAGGAACGCACTGTTGATCCTTGGATTGAATTGTCATAACATTATACAAGAGAGATTAGAAACATTGTTTATAAAGATCTAGCCAACAAAAACAGAAACGCATTGTTGATCATTTGTTTGTTTGTTTTTAATTTCGCACAAAGCTACTCGAGGGCTATCTTTACTAGCCGTTCCTAATTTCGTAGTGTAAGACTAGAGAGAAGGCAGCTAGTCATCACCACCCACCGTCAACTTTGGGCTACTCTTTTAGCAACGAATAGTGAGATTGACCGTTATGACGCTTCCACGGCTGAAAGGGCGAGCATGTTCGGTGTGACGGGGATTCGGATCTGCGACCCTCGGATTACGAATCGAGTGCCTTAACCACCTGGCCATGCGAGGCCCCCAAGTGATGGAACAATGAATGTTATGATGTTTATAACTAAGGATGTCAGTAAGGCCCACTTCCTTAGCTGTGATAATTGCCATGATAATTTTTTATTACATAGCCTAGTATCATCGGTAGATAACATTAATTTATGAAAATCTAATCAAAGAAAATCTTAAAGCATCGTTGAAGATATTTCCCTAATATCACGAACTAGCGAAGTTATAAACAACTTTATAAAGAACTACTGAAAACCTTTCTTTTCCTTAACTACATTGTATGAACGTTTCATTTGGTGATGTCGAGAAAACTCACTTGTAGAGAAATATATATGTAAACACTGCTCGTTTGGGTTGAGAAAATATTTTACGTAGAAGAGTGAACAACGTTTCGACCTTCTTCGGTCATCGTCAGGTTCACAAAGAAAGAGGTAACTGACCGGAAGCTGACCACATGTTTGGAAGGGGTTGTGTAATGAGTGTCGGAATGTAGAGGGCGTGCTTAGATGTTGAATATACAATTTTATATTATTACTTTTTTAATTATTATTTATTATATTATATTTTAATACAGATATAAAAGTGTTCCTTTGTATTGGTTTATTTTGGGCTTAAGTTGTTGTATAAGTAAAGCTTCTTTAATTTTGCGTTTGTTTAGGTTTGTTTCTTTATTTAGTATTTAGTAGTATTTATTTAGGCTATCTTGCAGTCTTTAGAGGTTGGGACTTCTGTAAAGAGGAATATGACATCGAAACTGGCCATTAAGGCTTTATGATGAAGTTGATTAAGGTTGCACTTGAAATTAAAAGAGTCTTTGATGAATGCGTTGGCTGATATTACATATTTGGAGAATACCTGTGCTATGTATTTACCAAGATTGTAATTAAATGATTCATATGTGGACATTATTGGTCGAAGTTTATGTTTGTTTCTTTATTTAGTATTTGGGTGTTTTCTACGGTTATGTTGTGTTTATTTGATTTGCAGTGTTCGAAAACGTGTGAAGGTGACTTTTTTGTGCTCGTTGAATCTGGTTTCCAATTTTCTACTTGTTTCTCCGATATAGAAGTCGTGGCAGTTATCACATTGTATTTTATAAATAATGTTGGTGTGCTGTGTGTCAGTGTAGTTTTTACATGGTATAGACCTCAGTTTTGTGCCTGGTTTTTGAATAAATTTGGTATTAACTGGAATGTCATATTTTATTATTAGTTTTTGCCAAATGTTGGTTATTTTTATGCTGATGTCGGGAATATATGGGATGCAGCAGTATATGGTTTCGTGATTTTTTGATTCGTGAGATATATTAACTTTTATTGGTTGATTTTGCTTTCTGTCTAGGTGTGTGTTTATGTTTTCTACAGTTTGTGGAAGAAACTTATTGATGTTGATGAAGTATTGTTTTATTTTGTCTAATTCATCGTTAATTTTATCTGGTGAACATAGTTTCATGGCTGTGTTTATTTGGTTTCTTAGTATGTTGAGTTTTTGCTTTCTTTCATGTGCTGAGTCCCAAGGAATGTATAGTCCAGTATGGGTGATTTTTCGGTGCATTTCTATTTTAAATTGTGTGTCGGTTCTTGTAATTTTGAGGTTAAGAAATGATATTTGATTGTTTTCTTCCTGTCCACATGTGAAATTAATGTTGGGATGTATAGAGTTAATGTGATTGAAAACATTAAGTGTGTGTTCTGTAGATGTGAATCCCGCAATCGTGTCGTCTACATATCTGTACAAGTATAGTGGTGAATGTAATGATGTGTTAATTGCTTGTGTTTCAACCTGTGTCATAAAAATATTGGCTAGAACTGGTGATTCTGGGTTGCCCATGCTTAGGCCATTTGTTTGTATATAATTGTGGTTATTGAACATAAAGTTTGTCTTCAACGAGGTGAATTCTATGAGGATTGCTAATTGGTTGGTGGGAATGTCTATTGATGAGTTAAGGTCTCAAATATAGAGTTCTAAGGCTATCTTGCAGGCTTCAGCAGTTGGAACTTCTGTAAAGAGGGATATAACATCGAAACTGGCCATTAAGGGTTTATGATTAGATTGATTAAGATTAAACTTGAAATTAAAAGAGTCTTTGATGAATGAGCTGGCTGATGTTACATATTTGGAGAATGCCCATGCTAACGAGACTTCTTGCTACAAAAACATTCGGGTACCGGTGAGTCACATCTGGTTGTTCAATATTCACCATCCAGTAAAAATAAAAAGAGACCCAACTGTTGACGGTGAATGCCTTCCCGCTAATTTATCAGTTCAATATTTGGGACAACTATCAATGGTTAGTCCTCGTATAACTTTGAGTGATATATGTAAAACGAACATTAGCACTCGAGACACTGAAAGATTTCCTTGTAAACGATAGATAATCGGAAAACTTTGTACTTAGCAAAGACGCTAAATAAACACATATAGAAAATCGATAAAAAATTACATTAATTTTGAAAGTTACTTATGAACATTCCGACACCACTGTTGATAAGTTTCATTACGTTATTTGTATATCTAATAAATATTGTACATAGTTTAATTAACAATGATAGCCATGATTAGTAGGCCTGCCAGAAAAATCACATACTTAGTTACTTTGTAATGGTCGGTATTTATCCAAATATTAACTTATATTTCTACAACAAATCCGTTGGTGTCTTCAGAGGTATCCTACTAACTATCAGTATATGGTGGTATGAGCCAGGATTCGAACCTGGGTTATCGTTACCTTCTTATTTCTTGGAAAGAAATAAGTTCCAAACATTAACTAATGAACTCTTTGATAGACACGTGCCTCATCATGTCGTACTTACCTCCTCTGGTGGAAGTAACCCCCCTTCTTCACTCCCACTTAAGGTTTCAATAAAGGTTAAGGTTATTTAAATTCTTAAAATTTTTGATCAGTGATTTTCATCGAGCATATTGTGTTCTATACAGTATTATATTGGTGGCACGCGATGGTTATGTAATTTAGGATCGAATAGGCATACCAAATCTGCTATTAACTTTGATCGACAGGTTTCAACCATATTAATCTAATAAAGTTAAAAAGTACCTTCTAACTGTGGTGGACATGTTGTACGCACAACGACTCAAAACTCAAGAAAGTAAAAACTTTTCAAAAGATAAATGACATTCTATCACATCAGCAGTATTCTAGTTTACGTGTTCTCTTTTTTGTAACCTTTTTGTATTTTACTTTAAAAATAGATCTATATTAGTTGATTTATTAAATTTATATATCAGTTATTTTACTTACGTTGTGAACCCATAATTTTAGCCTATAATTGAATATTCTAGGAGTTGGTTAATCTGTCTTGTATTTATAGAAGTGTGTCACCAGTGTTTCCTTGGTTACCTTGTGTGTTACCAGAAATTGATAGAAACTGTCATTCATATATCGTATTTTGGAACTGCATATGGTCGTTGATAATAATGAATATTGATTTCTGGTCAAAGTATGCTACTTTCGAAGACCAAAACTAAAATAAACCTATTAATTACTATTGTGGTTCAATATAATTTTCTTACACTTTTAATTATAACGGCTATAATGCATTGTTTAGTTATTTGGGTACCTTCGTCGTTATAGGTGTTTTTGGCCATAATTCCAATAACATCTAACGAGCTTTGGCTCCATTAGGATATTTAAATTATTAGTCTTTTTTTTTTAATTTCGCACAAAGCTACTCGAGGGCTATCTGTGCTAGCCGTCCCTAATTTAGCAGTGTAAAACTAGAGGAAAGGCAGCTAGTCATCACTACCCACCGCCAACTCTTGGGCTACTCTTTTACCAACGAATAGAGAGATTGAGCGTCACATTGTAATGTCCCCACGGTTGAAAGAGCGAGCATGTTTGGCGCGACGGGGATGCGAACCCGCGACCCTCGGATTACGAGTCGCACGCCTTAACACGCTTGGCGATGCCGGGTCCATTATTAGTCCTATCTGAGCTAAAAACACAAAATAATTTTTGTCATAAAATATAACAATTATGAAAAGAATATTGAAGTACCTACATTAAACATCATAACCAATACTGTTAATGAAAATAAAACTAAAATAAATTAGAATGTACCTTAGTTATGGAACGCATAAACTTGTGGTTTGTTTCAGTCGCTATAGTATACTTCATGTTCCTGATAAAATCTGAGATCAGTAAATACTAAACTGATTAAAAACTTGAACAGTGCAACTTTAAAGTAGCCTTGCAAGTGAAATAAAAGACTACGACCCCTGGTATTATTTAACCATAGAGTTAGGGTAGCAAAACAGTACAATTCGCACACTAAAAAGATAATGTTCCTGGACATTGAACGTTGTAACAATATTGTAATTTTTACTCCAAGGAACTTAGGTTTAGAACAATGTTTCAATGTCATTGACGAGATAAGTATTATAGTTCTAATTTAAGCAATAAATAATTAATAATAAAGCTGTTCATAACAGAAGTACAGAAAGGAACATTGTTTTAAAGCAAATGTGTTATAATATGCTACAATAACAAATTTCAGATACCCTTATCTGGTTAGTGAAGTTCATTGGAATTGTCAATGAATAGGCACCGTCTTTAATATGTTGAACCAGTGTTATCCCTCTTCCAAATGACGCCCACACTTTTTAGGTTAATTGAATTACCTTGCCACAATTTTCCTAAATCTTGTATATAATTATTATTTGATAGATTGTTTAGGCAGAGTATTCATGATGAAACTTTGTAGAATGGACGGCAACTGCCTGTTGTGGAGACACAAGTGTAGAGGACGACGTTTCGAAAATCTTTCGCCTTTCGTCTATAGATCAAACGTAACGAAACCTTGGCGGGGGTTTAGTTTAGGGATCGAGAAGCCTGAGGAATTCTCTCCCCCTACAGGGGTGTTTAGGAACGTTGTAGTTCCTCATTGTCCCCGCTCTTAGAAGTTTATTTATATGTAAGTCGGAGTTTTCCTGTATTTTAACTTGGCATTGTTTGAGACAGTGAAGCGAGGTTGAGCAGTGTGAAAATGACGGGTGAGAAAGAAGGGCGAGGCAAAGGCCTCAAAAAGGAAGTGGACAAGTCCAGAGCCTGTCGGCAGTAAAGAGGCAAGCCGCAGACCAACCTTGTGATAATCAGTGAAACGTCCCGTGGACCACGGAGTGACTGGGATCTTCAGAATTTGTTGTGGTCATTTTATTCCAGCGCTATCCACCGAGCAAGCAACACGTGCTGTTCCCTCTGGACTTACCAATTCGATGAAAACACACGACAAGTTCTGCCAGACCAGCTATAATTTCAAGCACTATAACCTCAAGCCAGACACCAACCACGCGAACTAAGACTACAAACGCATTGGTTCACACCGACCTCAAGATTACAAACACTTAGAAGGTACAAACTGTAAAAAGAAACAAACCAGTCCAGACAACCGAAGAACAAAACACCGAGGGAGTACAAACTGAATTCTAATCAGTTCTATGCTCTTCATACGATTGTGCTCCTAACCCACTACCCGATTACCCAGACCTTTCTTTTTTACCCACGAGTGACCACCACATCAACGAGACCCCATTACCTGCAGTCCAGCCGAACAGGAAGGCGGACTCACCACCTCTCTTTACCTTTTTTCTCTGATCAAATATGCAAGACATTTCAGTGACATAGCCCCTTACTTCAGTAGGAGCTACGACTCAGACCTTCCTTCTTCCTCATGTCAGCTAAACAGGCACTGGCTGGATTATTGGCATCGGATTTATAGATCCCATCCGCCCTGAAGGACTCTAAGTCATATATCGGTTGTTGATATTCATGCATAGCGGGTGCTCGGTTTTTCACCTGTTCACTATCTCGACTCTAGTATCATTACTATCGTTTCACTTCATATATTGATTGATAATTTTCTTCATTCTCCAGTCGCTCAATCTCATTCTAAATCAAGTGTGTGGTGAAGAGAAATTCTGAGCACCCCTGGTTATCTCTATTTCCTCAGGGGATGGAGAATTTAAACCGAAACAACTGTCAGTATTTTGTTTGTTTGTTTGTTGTGGGTGGAGCAGGAGTGCCCAGAGAAAACCCACTTTCACAGAACAGGCGCTGAATGTTCTACTTGTCTTGTGCCTGGAGCTGGAAAAAAACCAAAAAAGCAACCATATATAAACATATGCACCTTATTTATAATTATGCGTTTTATTGAGTGGTTTGTGAAATATGTTGCATGGTGAGATGTATTTTGTAGGAGCGCTGGTTAATTTGTATAATGATTGTTGAAATATGTTGCATGGTGAGATGTATTTTGTAGGAGCGCTGGTTAATTTGTATAATGATTGTTGAAATATGTTGCATGGTGAGATGTATTTTGTAGGAGCGCTGGTTAATTTGTATAATGACGCAGTTCGTTCGTTTTTATGTCCTGCTTTTAAGCAATATTTGTATGCTATTTCTGTGAGGCTATTCCTAAGGGTGGGTAGATTACTGATTTTGTGTACATAGTTGACAGGTGTGTATGTTGGTAGTCGGTTTGCTGCTCTTAATATTTTATTTTGTTGTATTTGGATCTTCTGTAGTGTGTTATTAGACATATTGTATGTGGCTTGACATCCATATTCTATTAACGGGCGGATGTAAGCCTTGTATATTTGAATGAAGGTTTCAGGTGAGCAGATTGAGTGCTTGCTAGCTATGGTCAACAGATGTGAAATGTGTTTTTTGATGGATAAATGTGTGTTGTTGACTTCCATGTTAATCTGGAGTCGAATATGATGCCATGGAATGTAATGTGCTTGTGTTCGGTCAGTGGGAGTGTGTGTAGGTGTTGTTGGTCTTTTATAGTGTCTGGTGGATTGTAGAGAGCATGTTATGATTGGTTAGATTATAACTGTTTCTGATTACAGGAGACATTTCCTGTAGATTCAACGAATGGCAGATACAGGTTACTCACCTCTAATCTGGAATCTCTGTTTACTGAAGGTTTAATAGTGTTAATATAAAATATTCTTTGATTTTTCATGTCTTCCAGAATTTGTCTATGTTAATGATTCTAGTTTTCTCCCAATTTATTCTGTATCCAGTTGACGTCGCGTGTTCTGCAATGGCTGAATTTTGTGTTTTCATGAGTCTTGTACTATATTTATGTTCTTTTATTCTTGTTGCGAGTTTTCTTACTGTTTCTCCAATGTATGTATCGTTACAGGAGCACGGAGTTTCATAGATGGTTATTTTGATTTTCTTTTTGATAGGTCGCTGTTTGTTTGTTTTTACCAGAATGGACCTAAAGGTATTGTAGGGTTTCCACTAGACTTTTATATTGAATTTTTTGGCTATGCATTTGAGTTTTTCACTGAAATGTTATTGGTATGATAGGTCAATGGTGGTAGTGATGGTAACTTCTGATCTTTTCTTTCTGTTGTGGTCTTCTTCAAGAAGTTTTTGATGAAGGAGGAGGTGTAACCATTCTGTTAAACTCTTTATGATCTTTTGACATTCTGCTTCAATGGATGTTTTATCGCAAACATTTTCTGCTCTCTTGTATAGGCATTGGATTATACCACGTTTTATTGAGGTTGTATGATGTCGCTGTAAGTTCAGGTATCTGTCCGTGTAGGTGGGTTTTCTGTATACAGTTGTGGTTACTTGTCTTGCTTGTTAGCTGATGAGTATGTCAAGAAACGTTAGATTGTTTTGTTCCTCTATTTCCATAGTGTGTATGGGCATGTGTGTGTGTTTCTTATAGCAAAGCCACGTTGGGCTATCTGCTGAGTCCATTGAGGGGAATCAAACCCCTGTTTTAGCATTGTAAATCTGTCGACTTACTACTATACTAGCGGGAAACGCTTTCCATTGTGAAGTGGATTCTTTTGTCTGTGGAATTCAGATGTTCCGAATGGTAAGTTTTCATGACCATGGGGTCACATAACGTGGATTTATCAGTGTAGATAAAAGGGCTCAAAAGTCTTCCATGAAAATGTCTGCTAGGATTGGAGAGAGTGGTGGTCCCATGGCTAGACCATCTCTTTGTTCGTAGAATTCCTCGTTGTATTGGAAATAGGTTGATTGTAGGCAAATGGTTGTTAGTTACATTGTGGCGTCTATTTTCATATCTGTTCTGTGTGGCAAAGTGTTGTCATTCAGCATTTATTGTGAAGGGTTTCTAAGGCTGGAACATTGGTAAATCGGCCTGTGATGTCAAAACTGACCATAATATCCTGGAATTTCATGTGTAGCTTTCTGATTTCTTTTATGAAATCTGTCAAGTTTTGAATGTGATGTTCAGTGGTTTCTCGTAGTGGAGATAAAATAAGTACTAGAAAAGCAGCCAGTTGACGACAAGGTAAGTTTCGAGCACTGTCGATAGGCCTTAAAGGTATATTAGGTTTGTGTACCTTAGGTAGTCCGTGGAACTGAGGAGGGACGTTTTCCTTGGATCTTAAGTTTCTCGTTGATTAAGCCTTGTTTCTTTAGTTTGTTCAGCGTTCTATTGATGAGTGTCTCTGTCTTTTCTGTACGATCATTGGTGATATTTTTATATTGGTGTTTGTCTGGTAACTGTTTGATCTTCGTGTAATAATCGTTGACGTCTAGAATGACTATACTGTTTCCTTTGTTTGCTGGTGGAATATTAATGTTGTTGTCTCGTTTTAGACGGTTCGGTGTTCGTGTTTAGTTGTGTTCGGTTTTGGTTTCTTAGCCTTTCTGAGATTAGCGTAAGTTTGATGTCGGAATTGTTCAGTCAGGCTTTGTGTAGCAGATTCTAAGAATAAGAACCTTGCAAAGCTGGCACACTTCTTTAATCACGTAACCTTCCAACTACGCTGCAGGGTTTACAACGCCATCCCGAACATTCTGAGACTCAAAGAAGCTACTTTCACCAGAACTACTGAGATAAATGTCCTCGACAATACCAGCAAACACACACCTTCTAAGACTGCATATAGAAGAACAGAGACTAAAGGAGTACCATGTAACGAACACAACTGGAATACAGTACACTGCGCTTCAACAACTTTTCTCTACAAACATTAGAGCACTAGATATCCTGAACCTCTACATCAAACGCTATACATCCAACCTAGAAACCATCAAGAAGGAACAAGTTCAAAAATTCAACAGACTAATATAAGACGGATAATCCTACGTGTATAAACACAGAGATAAATATCTTTACGTACCCATAAATAATCTTCCAAGAGAAGGGACGAAGGGGAACCAGAACGTTCCTGAATACCCCTATTGGGGAGAGAATTCCTCAGACTTCTCTCTCTCTCTAAACTAAACCCCTGCCAAGGTTTCGTTTCGTTTCGTTACACACACTGACCTGAAGACGAAAGGCGGAAGACTTTCGAAACGTCGTCCTCTATCCTTGTATCTCCACAAGAGGCAGTTGCTGTCCATTTTACAGAGTTTCATTGTATATGTAATTCATTTCTTGTTTGAACGTAGTGTTACTGAAAGATAACGACTTTCTTTATATATTTATTTAATAAGTTTTTATTTTAATCATGTAACGCGTATTTCTACGTCCAGATTTATCAGGTAATGTGTTTTTAACGCGTTAAGCGTTTAAGTTTACGAACCTATGATTCTAACATACTTTTGTGATATATAAAAAACTTTTTATTACAGATGTTATTAATTAACTTATTTTGTGAGTGAATAATTTATTATTTAGCTTTGTTCATAAGAGCATTAAGAACACTTATTTTATACTAAATAAAAGGTTTACTTTAGAGTTGTACGTTGTATTTGTAATATATTGATGTAGAGAATATACCAAGCAGACGATTAAGTGACAGGTATATAAATAGCGCGAGATGAACGTGAAATGTTATCATAGTTGTGTTGTTGTTTTTTTTAAATCTATGTCGCCATAACACACAATCCTTCGTGTTCTGTACCGTTGTTATAATCATCCTTCGTGTTCTGTACCATTGTTATAATCATACCTCGTGTTCTGTACCATTCTTATAATCATCCTTCGTGTTCTGTACTTTTGTTATAATCATCCTTCGTGTTCTGTACCATTGTTATAATCATCCTTCGTGTTCTGTACCATTGTTATAATCATCCTTCGTGTTCTGTACCATTGTTATAATCATCCCTCGTGTTCTGTACCATTGTTATAATCATCCCTCGTGTTCTGTACCATTGTTATAATCATCCTTCGTGTTCTGTACCATTGTTATAATCACTTCTTCATATTTTCCACTCTTGTGCCACTAGATGTTCCTTCCATTAACAGATAACTTTATTCGTCAGCTTTAGGATGTAATTTGTTTTCTTCATCCTCGAAGGGATAACTGGTACATCTGTAATTATACTTTGTTTTTATTTATTTATAAGTTAAGTCACAAGTTAAGTCTATAGTTTGACTTAACAGTTTTCCTGCAGCTTCTTCATCTAGTTTATTGTCGAGAAGTTTTTCTACTTCGTGGCTGTTATCAATTAATAATCACATTTTACCACGACTAATTAATTACAGAACCAATACCCAGTGTGGAAGTTTCTTCACTTTACATAAGATTTATATTGTTTGAACGTCGCATATATAAAAATTCTATGAATACGTTATGAGCTTCATGTAAAAACTGAGAACATAAGGTGTTCAGGGACATTTTCATAATAGGAGACCCTCACAATACTTATGAAATACTAAATTAGTTAATGGGTATCAATTTGCGTTGAAGAGAATCGACTGTAAAATAATTTACATTAAATATTTATTGTTTGTTTGTTTTTTCTGAATTTCGCGCACAACTACAACAGAGGCTATATTCACTAGCCGGCCCTGATTTAGCAATGTAAGACTGGAGGGAAGGTAGCTCGTCGTCACCACCCACTGCCAACTCTTGGGCTACTCTGTTACCAACGAATAGTGGGATTAAACATTACATTATAACACTCCCACAGTCGAAAGAGTGAACATGTTTGGTGTGACAGGGATTCGAACCCGTGCTCCTGAGATTGCGAGTCGAGTACCTTAACCACCTGGCCATGCCGGGCCGGAGATAAATGTGCCTGAACATGATAATTGCTTGTATTTTATGTGCAGTTTAAAGAATGATACGATTTTTGTTTGTATTTTACGTGAAGTTTAAAGAATGATACGATTTTTGTTTGTATTTTACGTGAAGTTTAAAGAATGATACGATTTTTGTTTGTATTTTATGTGCAGTTTAAAGAATGATACGATTTTTGTTTGTATTTTACGTGAAGTTTAAAGAATGATACAATTTTTGTTTGTATTTTACGTGAAGTTTAAAGAATGATACAATTTTTGTTTGTATTTTACGTGAAGTTTAAAGAATGATACAATTTTTGTTTGTATTTTACGTGAAGTTTAAAGAATGGCGCATTCAAATGTGGTAAAGATATTTCGTTTTCATAGCACGCAGTTAAGAAGTAATCCATCATCCATGTTCTGTAAATAAATACTAAAAAGGGGGAATGAGTGTGAGAAACCTAAAATATTGATGTTTTATTTAAATATGCGAATGGTACCGTGTTAGAAGTTTAACTTTATCGACTATTAAGCATGCAAACTTAGTTTATGTTAAGGGAATGTGAGAGAAACAATGAATTTGGGCTGCAATATAACGAGAAATACAATATAACAAAAACCCATGGATTTTTATAACATTAATAAAATAAGTAACTATTGCCACACTTTTTATATATCTTGATTGCTATAATCCTTCAACAATAATTCCAAACATCTGTATTTTAAAAAGAAAATTAAATCAGTAATCGTAATGATTTCTGGGGTCACAAGTCACGTCTGACTTCTTGTTAGTGCCAGTAATGAAAGTAACGGCTAAATGTGTTATGGGTAGTTGCTATGGTGACAAACCGATAACAATCCATAACAAAAATGACGATCTTTAGAAAGAATCGGCTGCTAACCCTGAATGCCTTAGAACCATGAAATTATCGAAACTGAAAAGGAATTTCAGTTCGTATAACGATAAGGCTATATGACATTTTATACCATTCCTTTACTTAATGAATTATATCTTCTAACCATTCCATCTATCTGAATATCAATAGTGTATAAAACATATTTTACACAGTAGAGCACGGTCTTTAGTGTCCTAACACTTTTAGCTTAGCTATGAAAGACTCGACTTTCTTAAGTTAGAAACATTTCAAAGCACTTAGCGAATAATTAAGACACGCGAAGAAAGTCAATAAAACCGTCACAGTTCAATTGCTGTAGATTTAGCCTCATTTTTAAGCTGGTGACGCTTTATATGCCAGTTTGTAAAAAATCAAGAAAATCATCTGTTGGCTTACAACTAGACTTTTGGAAAAGGACCAAACCATAAAATAGGGAGGAAAATTTTTTTGAATATGTATTTCGTTCTTCCTTATAATATCACGTTGAAGAGGTTTCGGTATTTTAAAGAGCTTGAGTTAAATTTGGTTTGTGAATGTTTCACGTTTATGATTTGAATCGCAAAACTCATGGCTTCGTTACATCTAACTCTCCGCCGTATTCAAGACACAAAATATTAAAATTAATTGTGCCATCACTTTGACTTATTGAGTTAGCGAACTTACTTAGGGTTAAGCTCTTCCAGGTCGACTCCTTCAAGTGATATTGTGATGGGAATATCACGAAGTGTTGGTTTCACGTTTCTAAATTTAATGTTTACAGCCCAAACAAGCCTTGATCACAGAACTGGCTGAACCATAAGTAGGACATAGATTTCTTCCTTTTTCTGTAACCTGTCTCCATTCTGCCGTTTGAACTTTCCAGGTTTTCAACAGTTTCAGGTACATCATCTGTATTGTTCTTCAGCTTGTTACTTTCCTGCTGTATTTGTGTTTGTCCTGAACATTCAATACTTTTTTTGCTGAAATGTTTGTCGTATAACAGTTATGAAGTTAAACTAACGCAGTTAAAGGTTTTGCTATCTCCAGTTCAACAATGTATTCCTCCAAGCTGATGTCAGATGATCTCCCCTTTCTGGTAGCGGAACAGAACTTTTATTTTATAATTTGGTGTTGACTATTTCAGTTTCCCCGAGTTTGAAAACTCGCCATGATCCTCAGTACAGTCGCTGCCACTTGTAAATTTTTGAAATCGAGGATTCACGATTTTGATCGGGAAAGAATAAAAACAAATGAAAGCACACATCAGCACAGTGTTATCTAGTTATTAAGAATAACGACAAGTAAGCCTGTTATAGTGTATGTTTGTGTGCTCATCTTATTGTTAAAGTGCAGAAGGAACTCACTGGGGTGTAAATCACAATAAAAAATCAGAAACTAATAAGATTTGTTTTCATCAAAAATGTCTTTCTCTTCCAACAGTTTATTTTGCAGTTTTATTGTATCGTTTTGCAGTATTCTTGCACAATGTGATTATTTAGTTTGTGTAACACATCTGTAATGTTTGGTTGTATGACACATTTTATCTTTGATTTTGTGACACATATTGTAATGCTTTCTCTATTTGACACATATAATACTTGGTTTTGCATTACACGTAGTAATTCTTGGCTTTGTGTGACACACATTATAATGAATTTTGGTTTATGTGATACATCGGCTAAAGTTTCCTACATAGTTTGATCACTATCTTTGTAACACATAGTAATTCTTGGTTTTGTGTGACACACATTATAATGAATTTTGGTTTATGTGATACATCGGCTAGTTTCCTACATAGTTTGATCACCATCTTTGTAACATATAGTAATTCTTGGTTTTGTGTGTCACACATTATAATGAATTTTGGTTTATGTGATACATCGGCTAGTTTCCTACATAGTTTGATCACCATCTTTGTAACATATAGTAATTCTTGGCTTTGTGTGACACACATTATAATGAATTTTGGTTTATGTGATACATCGTCTAAAGTTTCCTGCATAATTTGATCACCATCTTTGTAACACATAGTAATTCTTGGTTTTGTGTGTCACACATTATAATGAATTTTGGTTTATGTGATACATCGGCTAGTTTATTACATAGTTTGATCACCATCTTTGTAACACATAGTAATTCTTGGTTTTGTGTGTCACACATTATAATGAATTTTGGTTTATGTGATACATCGGCTAGTTTCCTACATAGTTTGATCACTATCTTTGTAACATATAGTAATTCTTGGCTTTGTGTGACACACATTGTAATGAATGTTGGTTTATGTGATACATCGGCTAGTTTCCTACATAGTTTGATCACCATCTTTGTAACATATAGTAATTCTTGGCTTTGTGTGACACACATTGTAATGAATGTTGGTTTATGTGATACATCGGCTAGTTTCCTACATAGTTTGATCACCATCTTTGTAACACATAGTAATTCTTGGTTTTGTGTGTCACACATTATAATGAATGTTGGTTTATGTGATACATCGGCTAGTTTCCTACATAGTTTGATCACTATCTTTGTAACATATAGTAATTCTTGGCTTTGTGTGACACACATTAAAATGAATGTTGGTTTATGTGATACATCGGCTAGTTTCCTACATAGTTTGATCACTATCTTTGTAACATATAGTAATTCTTGGCTTTGTGTGACACACATTATAATGAATTTTGGTTTATGTGATACATCGGCTAGTTTCCTACATAGTTTGATCACCATCTTTGTAACACATAGTAATTCTTGGTTTTGTGTGTCACAAATTATAATGAATTTTGTTTTATGTGATACATCGGCTAGTTTCCTACATAGTTTGATCACTATCTTTGTAACACATAGTAATTCTTGGCTTTGTGTGACACACATTGTAATGAATTTTGGTTTATGTGATACATCGGCTAGTTTCCTACATAGTTTGATCACTATCTTTGTAACATATATTAATTCTTGGCTTTGTGTGACACACATTGTAATGAATGTTGGTTTATGTTATACATCGGCTAGTTTCCTACATAGTTTGATCACCATCTTTGTAACATATAGTAATTCTTGGCTTTGTGTGACACACATTGTAATGAATGTTGGTTTATGTGATACATCGGCTAAAGTTTCCTACATAGTTTGATCACTATCTTTGTAACATATAGTAATTCTTGGCTTTGTGTGACACACATTGTAATGAATGTTGGTTTATGTGATACATCGTCTAAAGTTTCCTACATAGTTTGATCACTATCTTTGTAACACATAGTAATTCTTGGCTTTGTGTGACACACATTGTAATGAATGTTGGTTTATGTGATACATCGTCTAAAGTTTCCTACATAGTTTGATCACTATCTTTGTAACATATAGTAATTCTTGGCTTTGTGTGACACACATTGTAATGAATGTTGGTTTATGTGATACATCGTCTAAAGTTTCCTACATAGTTTGATCACTATCTTTGTAACACATAGTAATTCTTGGCTTTGTGTGACACACATTATAATGAATTTTGGTTTATGTGATACATCGGCTAGTTTCCTACATAGTTTGATCACCATCTTTGTAACACATAGTAATTCTTGGTTTTGTGTGTCACACATTATAATGAATTTTGGTTTATGTGATACATCGGCTAGTTTCCTACATAGTTTGATCACTATCTTTGTAACATATATTAATTCTTGGCTTTGTGTGACACACATTATAATGAATTTTGGTTTATGTGATACATCGTCTAAAGTTTCCTGCATAGTTTGATCACCATCTTTGTAACACATAGTAATTCGTGGTTTTGTGTGTCACACATTATAATGAATTTTGGTTTATGTGATACATCGGCTAGTTTCCTACATAGTTTGATCACCATCTTTGTAACACATAGTAATTCTTGGTTTTGTGTGTCACACATTATAATGAATGTTGGTTTATGTGATACATCGGCTAGTTTCCTACATAGTTTGATCACTATCTTTGTAACATATAGTAATTCTTGGCTTTGTGTGACACACATTGTAATGAATGTTGGTTTATGTGATACATCGGCTAGTTTCCTACATAGTTTGATCACCATCTTTGTAACATATAGTAATTCTTGGCTTTGTGTGACACACATTGTAATGAATGTTGGTATATGTGATACATCGGCTAGTTTCCTACATAGTTTGATCACCATCTTTGTAACACATAGTAATTCTTGGTTTTGTGTGTCACACATTATAATGAATGTTGGTTTATGTGATACATCGGCTAGTTTCCTACATAGTTTGATCACTATCTTTGTAACATATAGTAATTCTTGGCTTTGTGTGACACACATTATAATGAATGTTGGTTTATGTGATACATCGGCAAGTTTCCTACATAGTTTGATCACTATCTTTGTAACATATAGTAATTCTTGGCTTTGTGTGACACACATTATAATGAATTTTGGTTTATGTGATACATCGGCTACTTTCCTACATAGTTTGATCACCATCTTTGTAACACATAGTAATTCTTGGTTTTGTGTGTCACACATTATAATGAATTTTGTTTTATGTGATACATCGGCTAGTTTCCTACATAGTTTGATCACTATCTTTGTAACACATAGTAATTCTTGGCTTTGTGTGACACACATTGTAATGAATGTTGGTTTATGTGATACATCGGCTAGTTTCCTACATAGTTTGATCACTATCTTTGTAACATATAGTAATTCTTGGCTTTGTGTGACACACATTATAATGAATTTTGGTTTATGTGATACATCGGCTACTTTCCTACATAGTTTGATCACCATCTTTGTAACATATAGTAATTCTTGGTTTTGTGTGTCACACATTATAATGAATTTTGTTTTATGTGATACATCGGCTAGTTTCCTACATAGTTTGATCACTATCTTTGTAACACATAGTAATTCTTGGCTTTGTCTGACACACATTGTAATGAATTTTGGTTTATGTGATACATCGTCTAAAGTTTCCTACATAGTTTGATCACTATCTTTGTAACACATAGTAATTCGTGGCTTTGTGTGACACACATTGTAATGAATGTTGGTTTATGTGATACATCGTCTAAAGTTTCCTACATAGTTTGATCACTATCTTTGTAACACATAGTAATTCTTGGCTTTGTGTGACACACATTGTAATGAATGTTGGTTTATGTGATACATCGTCTAAAGTTTCCTACATAGTTTGATCACTATCTTTGTAACACATAGTAATTCTTGGCTTTGTGTGACACACATTGTAATGAATGTTGGTTTATGTGATACATCGTCTAAAGTTTCCTACATAGTTTGATCACTATCTTTGTAACACATAGTAATTCTTGGCTTTGTGTGACACACATTGTAATGAATGTTGGTTTATGTGATACATCGTCTAAAGTTTCCAACATAGTTTAATCACTATCTTTGTAACACATAGTAATTCTTGGCTTTGTGTGACACACATTGTAATGAATGTTGGTTTATGTGATACATCGTCTAAAGTTTCCTACATAGTTTGATCACTATCTTTGTAACACATAGTAATTCTTGGCTTTGTGTGACACACATTGTAATGAATGTTGGTTTATGTGATACATCGTCTAAAGTTTCCAACATAGTTTAATCACTATCTTTGTAACACATAGTAATTCTTGGTTTTGTGTGACACACATTGTAATGAATTTTGGTTTATGTGATACATCGGCTAGTTTCCTACATAGTTTGATCACTATCTTTGTAACACATAGTAATTCTTGGCTTTGTGTGACACACATTGTAATGAATTTTGGTTTATGTGATACATCGGCTAGTTTCCTACATAGTTTGATCACTATCTTTGTAACACATAGTAATTCTTGGCTTTGTGTGACACACATTGTAATGAATTTTGGTTTATGTGATACATCGGCTAAAGTTTCCTGCATAGTTTGATCACCATCTTTGTAACACATAGTAATTCTTGGCTTTGTGTGACACACATTGTAATGAATTTTGGTTTATGTGATACATCGGCTAGTTTCCTACATAGTTTGATCACCATCTTTGTAACACATAGTAATTCTTGGCTTTGTGTGACACACATTGTAATGAATTTTGGTTTATGTGATACATCGGCTAAAGTTTCCTACATAGTTTGATCACTATCTTTGTAACATATAGTAATTCTTGGCTTTGTGTGACACACATTGTAATGAATGTTGGTTTATGTGATACATCGGCTAAAGTTTCCTACATAGTTTGATCACTATCTTTGTAACATATAGTAATTCTTGGCTTTGTGTGATACACATTGTAATGAATGTTGGTTTATGTGATACATCGTCTAAAGTTTCCTACATAGTTTGATCACTATCTTTGTAACACATAGTAATTCTTGGCTTTGTGTGACACACATTGTAATGAATGTTGGTTTATGTGATACATCGTCTAAAGTTTCCTACATAGTTTGATCACTATCTTTGTAACATATAGTAATTCTTGGCTTTGTGTGACACACATTGTAATGAATGTTGGTTTATGTGATACATCGTCTAAAGTTTCCTACATAGTTTGATCACTATCTTTGTAACATATAGTAATTCTTGGCTTTGTGTGACACACATTGTAATGAATGTTGGTTTATGTGATACATCGTCTAAAGTTTCCTACATAGTTTGATCACTATCTTTGTAACACATAGTATTTCTTGGCTTTGTGTGACACACATTATAATGAATTTTGGTTTATGTGATACATCGGCTAGTTTCCTACATAGTTTGATCACCATCTTTCTAACACATAGTAATTCTTGGCTTTGTGTGACACACATTGTAATGAATTTTGGTTTATGTGATACATCGTCTAAAGTTTCCTACATAGTTTGATCACTATCTTTGTAACACATAGTAATTCTTGGCTTTGTGTGACACACATTGTAATGAATTTTGGTTTATGTGATACATCGGCTAGTTTCCTACATAGTTTGATCACTATCTTTGTAACACATAGTAATTCTTGGCTTTGTGTGACACACATTGTAATGAATTTTGGTTTATGTGATACATCGTCTAAAGTTTCCTACATAGTTTGATCACTATCTTTGTAACACATAGTAATTCTTGGCTTTGTGTGAAACACATTGTAATGAATGTTGGTTTATGTGATACATCGTCTAAAGTTTCCTACATAGTTTGATCACTATCTTTGTAACACATAGTAATTCTTGGTTTTGTGTGACACACATTGTAATGAATTTTGGTTTATGTGATACATCGGCTAGTTTCCTACATAGTTTGATCACTATCTTTGTAACACATAGTAATTCTTGGCTTTGTGTGACACACATTGTAATGAATTTTGGTTTATGTGATACATCGGCTAGTTTCCTACATAGTTTGATCACTATCTTTGTAACACATAGTAATTCTTGGCTTTGTGTGACACACATTGTAATGAATTTTGGTTTATGTGATACATCGGCTAAAGTTTCCTACATAGTTTGATCACCATCTTTGTAACACATAGTAATTCTTGGCTTTGTGTGACACACATTGTAATGAATTTTGGTTTATGTGATACATCGGCTAGTTTCCTACATAGTTTGATCACCATCTTTGTAACACATAGTAATTCTTGGCTTTGTGTGACACACATTGTAATGAATTTTGGTTTATGTGATACATCGGCTAAAGTTTCCTACATAGTTTGATCACTATCTTTGTAACATATAGTAATTCTTGGCTTTGTGTGACACACATTGTAATGAATGTTGGTTTATGTGATACATCGGCTAAAGTTTCCTACATAGTTTGATCACTATCTTTGTAACATATAGTAATTCTTGGCTTTGTGTGACACACATTGTAATGAATGTTGGTTTATGTGATACATCGTCTAAAGTTTCCTACATAGTTTGATCACTATCTTTGTAACACATAGTAATTCTTGGCTTTGTGTGACACACATTGTAATGAATGTTGGTTTATGTGATACATCGTCTAAAGTTTCCTACATAGTTTGATCACTATCTTTGTAACATATAGTAATTCTTGGCTTTGTGTGACACACATTGTAATGAATGTTGGTTTATGTGATACATCGTCTAAAGTTTCCTACATAGTTTGATCACTATCTTTGTAACACATAGTAATTCTTGGCTTTGTGTGACACACATTATAATGAATTTTGGTTTATGTGATACATCGGCTAGTTTCCTACATAGTTTGATCACCATCTTTGTAACACATAGTAATTCTTGGCTTTGTGTGACACACATTGTAATGAATTTTGGTTTATGTGATACATCGGCTAAAGTTTTTTACATAGTTTGATCACTATCTTTGTAACATATAGTAATTCTTGGCTTTGTGTGACACACATTGTAATGAATGTTGGTTTATGTGATACATCGGCTAAAAGTTTCCTACATAGTTTGATCACTATCTTTGTAACATATAGTAATTCTTGGCTTTGTGTGACACACATTGTAATGAATGTTGGTTTATGTGATACATCGTCTAAAGTTTCCTACATAGTTTGATCACTATCTTTGTAACACATAGTAATTCTTGGCTTTGTGTGACACACATTGTAATGAATTTTGGTTTATGTGATACATCGGCTAGTTTCCTACATAGTTTGATCACTATCTTTGTAACACATAGTAATTCTTGGCTTTGTGTGACACACATTGTAATGAATGTTGGTTTATGTGATACATCGTCTAAAGTTTCCTACATAGTTTGATCACTATCTTTGTAACACATAGTAATTCTTGGCTTTGTGTGACACACATTGTAATGAATGTTGGTTTATGTGATACATCGTCTAAAGTTTCCTACATAGTTTGATCACTATCTTTGTAACACATAGTAATTCTTGGCTTTGTGTGACACACATTGTAATGAATGTTGGTTTATGTGATACATCGTCTAAAGTTTCCTACATAGTTTGATCACTATCTTTGTAACACATAGTAATTCTTGGCTTTGTGTGACACACATTATAATGAATTTTGGTTTATGTGATACATCGGCTAGTTTCCTACATAGTTTGATAACCATCTTTGTAACATATAGTAATTCTTGGCAATGTGTGACACACATTGTAATGAATGTTGGTTTATGTGATACATCGGCTAAAGTTTCCTACATAGTTTGATCACTATCTTTGTAACATATAGTAATTCTTGGCTTTGTGTGACACACATTGTAATGAATGTTGGTTTATGTGATACATCGTCTAAAGTTTCCTACATAGTTTGATCACTATCTTTGTAACACATAGTAATTCTTGGCTTTGTGTGACACACATTGTAATGAATTTTGGTTTATGTGATACATCGGCTAGTTTCCTACATAGTTTGATCACTATCTTTGTAACACATAGTAATTCTTGGCTTTGTGTGACACACATTGTAATGAATGTTGGTTTATGTGATACATCGTCTAAAGTTTCCTACATAGTTTGATCACTATCTTTGTAACACATAGTAATTCTTGGCTTTGTGTGACACACATTGTAATGAATGTTGGTTTATGTGATACATCGTCTAAAGTTTCCTACATAGTTTGATCACTATCTTTGTAACACATAGTAATTCTTGGCTTTGTGTGACACACATTGTAATGAATGTTGGTTTATGTGATACATCGTCTAAAGTTTCCTACATAGTTTGATCACTATCTTTGTAACACATAGTAATTCTTGGTTTTGTGTGACACACATTGTAATGAATTTTGGTTTATGTGATACATCGGCTAGTTTCCTACATAGTTTGATCACTATCTTTGTAACACATAGTAATTCTTGGCTTTGTGTGACACACATTGTAATGAATTTTGGTTTATGTGATACATCGGCTAGTTTCCTACATAGTTTGATCACCATCTTTGTAACACATAGTAATTCTTGGCTTTGTGTGACACACATTATAATGAATTTTGGTTTATGTGATACATCGTCTAAAGTTTCCTACATAGTTTGATCACTATCTTTGTAACATATAGTAATTCTTGGCTTTGTGTGACACACATTGTAATGAATGTTGGTTTATGTGATACATCGTCTAAAGTTTCCTACATAGTTTGATCACTATCTTTGTAACACATAGTAATTCTTGGCTTTGTGTGACACACATTGTAATGAATTTTGGTTTATGTGATACATCGGCTAGTTTCCTACATAGTTTGATCACTATCTTTGTAACACATAGTAATTCTTGGCTTTGTGTGACACACATTGTAATGAATTTTGGTTTATGTGATACATCGTCTAAAGTTTCCTACATAGTTTGATCACTATCTTTGTAACACATAGTAATTCTTGGCTTTGTGTGACACACATTGTAATGAATTTTGGTTTATGTGATACATCGGCTAGTTTCCTACATAGTTTGATCACTATCTTTGTAACACATAGTAATTCTTGGCTTTGTGTGACACACATTGTAATGAATTTTGGTTTATGTGATACATCGTCTAAAGTTTCCTACATAGTTTGATCACTATCTTTGTAACACATAGTAATTCTTGGCTTTGTGTGACACACATTGTAATGAATGTTGGTTTATGTGATACATCGTCTAAAGTTTCCTACATAGTTTGATCACTATCTTTGTAACACATAGTAATTCTTGGTTTTGTGTGACACACATTGTAATGAATTTTGGTTTATGTGATACATCGGCTAGTTTCCTACATAGTTTGATCACTATCTTTGTAACACATAGTAATTCTTGGCTTTGTGTGACACACATTGTAATGAATTTTGGTTTATGTGATACATCGGCTAGTTTCCTACATAGTTTGATCACTATCTTTGTAACACATAGTAATTCTTGGCTTTGTGTGACACACATTGTAATGAATTTTGGTTTATGTGATACATCGGCTAAAGTTTCCTACATAGTTTGATCACTATCTTTGTAACACATAGTAATTCTTGGCTTTGTGTGACACACATTGTAATGAATTTTGGTTTATGTGATACATCGTCTAAAGTTTCCTACATAGTTTGATCACTATCTTTGTAACACATAGTAATTCTTGGCTTTGTGTGACACACATTATAATGAATTTTGGTTTATGTGATACATCGGCTAGTTTCCTACATAGTTTGATCACCATCTTTGTAACACATAGTAATTCTTGGCTTTGTGTGACACACATTGTAATGAATTTTGGTTTATGTGATACATCGTCTAAAGTTTCCTACATAGTTTGATCACTATCTTTGTAACACATAGTAATTCTTGGCTTTGTGTGACACACATTGTAATGAATTTTGGTTTATGTGATACATCGGCTAGTTTCCTACATAGTTTGATCACTATCTTTGTAACACATAGTAATTCTTGGCTTTGTGTGACACACATTGTAATGAATTTTGGTTTATGTGATACATCGTCTAAAGTTTCCTACATAGTTTGATCACTATCTTTGTAACACATAGTAATTCTTGGCTTTGTGTGACACACATTGTAATGAATGTTGGTTTATGTGATACATCGTCTAAAGTTTCCTACATAGTTTGATCACTATCTTTGTAACACATAGTAATTCTTGGTTTTGTGTGACACACATTGTAATGAATTTTGGTTTATGTGATACATCGGCTAGTTTCCTACATAGTTTGATCACTATCTTTGTAACACATAGTAATTCTTGGCTTTGTGTGACACACATTGTAATGAATTTTGGTTTATGTGATACATCGGCTAGTTTCCTACATAGTTTGATCACTATCTTTGTAACACATAGTAATTCTTGGCTTTGTGTGACACACATTGTAATGAATTTTGGTTTATGTGATACATCGGCTAAAGTTTCCTACATAGTTTGATCACCATCTTTGTAACACATAGTAATTCTTGGCTTTGTGTGACACACATTGTAATGAATTTTGGTTTATGTGATACATCGGCTAGTTTCCTACATAGTTTGATCACCATCTTTGTAACACATAGTAATTCTTGGCTTTGTGTGACACACATTGTAATGAATTTTGGTTTATGTGATACATCGGCTAAAGTTTCCTACATAGTTTGATCACTATCTTTGTAACATATAGTAATTCTTGGCTTTGTGTGACACACATTGTAATGAATGTTGGTTTATGTGATACATCGGCTAAAGTTTCCTACATAGTTTGATCACTATCTTTGTAACATATAGTAATTCTTGGCTTTGTGTGACACACATTGTAATGAATGTTGGTTTATGTGATACATCGTCTAAAGTTTCCTACATAGTTTGATCACTATCTTTGTAACACATAGTAATTCTTGGCTTTGTGTGACACACATTGTAATGAATGTTGGTTTATGTGATACATCGTCTAAAGTTTCCTACATAGTTTGATCACTATCTTTGTAACATATAGTAATTCTTGGCTTTGTGTGACACACATTGTAATGAATGTTGGTTTATGTGATACATCGTCTAAAGTTTCCTACATAGTTTGATCACTATCTTTGTAACACATAGTAATTCTTGGCTTTGTGTGACACACATTATAATGAATTTTGGTTTATGTGATACATCGGCTAGTTTCCTACATAGTTTGATCACCATCTTTGTAACACATAGTAATTCTTGGCTTTGTGTGACACACATTGTAATGAATTTTGGTTTATGTGATACATCGGCTAAAGTTTTTTACATAGTTTGATCACTATCTTTGTAACATATAGTAATTCTTGGCTTTGTGTGACACACATTGTAATGAATGTTGGTTTATGTGATACATCGGCTAAAAGTTTCCTACATAGTTTGATCACTATCTTTGTAACATATAGTAATTCTTGGCTTTGTGTGACACACATTGTAATGAATGTTGGTTTATGTGATACATCGTCTAAAGTTTCCTACATAGTTTGATCACTATCTTTGTAACACATAGTAATTCTTGGCTTTGTGTGACACACATTGTAATGAATTTTGGTTTATGTGATACATCGGCTAGTTTCCTACATAGTTTGATCACTATCTTTGTAACACATAGTAATTCTTGGCTTTGTGTGACACACATTGTAATGAATGTTGGTTTATGTGATACATCGTCTAAA
This sequence comes from Tachypleus tridentatus, assembly GCF_004210375.1. Lineage (NCBI taxonomy): Eukaryota > Metazoa > Arthropoda > Merostomata > Xiphosura > Limulidae > Tachypleus > Tachypleus tridentatus. Next base: position 24,152,099 of record NC_134833.1, on the reverse strand, counting down.
GTTTCCTACATAGTTTGATCACTATCTTTGTAACACATAGTAATTCTTGGCTTTGTGTGACACACATTGTAATGAATGTTGGTTTATGTGATACATCGTCTAAAGTTTCCTACATAGTTTGATCACTATCTTTGTAACACATAGTAATTCTTGGCTTTGTGTGACACACATTGTAATGAATGTTGGTTTATGTGATACATCGTCTAAAGTTTCCTACATAGTTTGATCACTATCTTTGTAACACATAGTAATTCTTGGCTTTGTGTGACACACATTATAATGAATTTTGGTTTATGTGATACATCGGCTAGTTTCCTACATAGTTTGATCACCATCTTTGTAACACATAGTAATTCTTGGCTTTGTGTGACACACATTGTAATGAATTTTGGTTTATGTGATACATCGGCTAAAGTTTCCTACATAGTTTGATCACTATCTTTGTAACATATAGTAATTCTTGGCTTTGTGTGACACACATTGTAATGAATGTTGGTTTATGTGATACATCGGCTAAAGTTTCCTACATAGTTTGATCACTATCTTTGTAACATATAGTAATTCTTGGCTTTGTGTGACACACATTGTAATGAATGTTGGTTTATGTGATACATCGTCTAAAGTTTCCTACATAGTTTGATCACTATCTTTGTAACACATAGTAATTCTTGGCTTTGTGTGACACACATTGTAATGAATTTTGGTTTATGTGATACATCGGCTAGTTTCCTACATAGTTTGATCACTATCTTTGTAACACATAGTAATTCTTGGCTTTGTGTGACACACATTGTAATGAATGTTGGTTTATGTGATACATCGTCTAAAGTTTCCTACATAGTTTGATCACTATCTTTGTAACACATAGTAATTCTTGGCTTTGTGTGACACACATTGTAATGAATTTTGGTTTATGTGATACATCGGCTAGTTTCCTACATAGTTTGATCACCATCTTTGTAACACATAGTAATTCTTGGCTTTGTGTGACACACATTGTAATGAATTTTGGTTTATGTGATACATCGGCTAAAGTTTCCTACATAGTTTGATCACTATCTTTGTAACATATAGTAATTCTTGGCTTTGTGTGACACACATTGTAATGAATGTTGGTTTATGTGATACATCGGCTAAAGTTTCCTACATAGTTTGATCACTATCTTTGTAACATATAGTAATTCTTGGCTTTGTGTGACACACATTGTAATGAATGTTGGTTTATGTGATACATCGTCTAAAGTTTCCTACATAGTTTGATCACTATCTTTGTAACACATAGTAATTCTTGGCTTTGTGTGACACACATTGTAATGAATGTTGGTTTATGTGATACATCGTCTAAAGTTTCCTACATAGTTTGATCACTATCTTTGTAACATATAGTAATTCTTGGCTTTGTGTGACACACATTGTAATGAATGTTGGTTTATGTGATACATCGTCTAAAGTTTCCTACATAGTTTGATCACTATCTTTGTAACACATAGTAATTCTTGGCTTTGTGTGACACACATTATAATGAATTTTGGTTTATGTGATACATCGGCTAGTTTCCTACATAGTTTGATCACCATCTTTGTAACACATAGTAATTCTTGGCTTTGTGTGACACACATTGTAATGAATTTTGGTTTATGTGATACATCGGCTAAAGTTTTTTACATAGTTTGATCACTATCTTTGTAACATATAGTAATTCTTGGCTTTGTGTGACACACATTGTAATGAATGTTGGTTTATGTGATACATCGGCTAAAAGTTTCCTACATAGTTTGATCACTATCTTTGTAACATATAGTAATTCTTGGCTTTGTGTGACACACATTGTAATGAATGTTGGTTTATGTGATACATCGTCTAAAGTTTCCTACATAGTTTGATCACTATCTTTGTAACACATAGTAATTCTTGGCTTTGTGTGACACACATTGTAATGAATTTTGGTTTATGTGATACATCGGCTAGTTTCCTACATAGTTTGATCACTATCTTTGTAACACATAGTAATTCTTGGCTTTGTGTGACACACATTGTAATGAATGTTGGTTTATGTGATACATCGTCTAAAGTTTCCTACATAGTTTGATCACTATCTTTGTAACACATAGTAATTCTTGGCTTTGTGTGACACACATTGTAATGAATGTTGGTTTATGTGATACATCGTCTAAAGTTTCCTACATAGTTTGATCACTATCTTTGTAACACATAGTAATTCTTGGCTTTGTGTGACACACATTGTAATGAATGTTGGTTTATGTGATACATCGTCTAAAGTTTCCTACATAGTTTGATCACTATCTTTGTAACACATAGTAATTCTTGGCTTTGTGTGACACACATTATAATGAATTTTGGTTTATGTGATACATCGGCTAGTTTCCTACATAGTTTGATCACCATCTTTGTAACACATAGTAATTCTTGGCTTTGTGTGACACACATTGTAATGAATTTTGGTTTATGTGATACATCGGCTAAAGTTTCCTACATAGTTTGATCACTATCTTTGTAACATATAGTAATTCTTGGCTTTGTGTGACACACATTGTAATGAATGTTGGTTTATGTGATACATCGGCTAAAGTTTCCTACATAGTTTGATCACTATCTTTGTAACACATAGTAATTCTTGGTTTTGTGTGACACACATTGTAATGAATTTTGGTTTATGTGATACATCGGCTAGTTTCCTACATAGTTTGATCACTATCTTTGTAACACATAGTAATTCTTGGCTTTGTGTGACACACATTGTAATGAATTTTGGTTTATGTGATACATCGGCTAGTTTCCTACATAGTTTGATCACTATCTTTGTAACACATAGTAATTCTTGGCTTTGTGTGACACACATTGTAATGAATTTTGGTTTATGTGATACATCGGCTAAAGTTTCCTACATAGTTTGATCACTATCTTTGTAACACATAGTAATTCTTGGCTTTGTGTGACACACATTGTAATGAATTTTGGTTTATGTGATACATCGGCTAGTTTCCTACATAGTTTGATCACCATCTTTGTAACACATAGTAATTCTTGGCTTTGTGTGACACACATTGTAATGAATTTTGGTTTATGTGATACATCGGCTAAAGTTTCCTACATAGTTTGATCACTATCTTTGTAACATATAGTAATTCTTGGCTTTGTGTGACACACATTGTAATGAATGTTGGTTTATGTGATACATCGGCTAAAGTTTCCTACATAGTTTGATCACTATCTTTGTAACATATAGTAATTCTTGGCTTTGTGTGATACACATTGTAATGAATGTTGGTTTATGTGATACATCGTCTAAAGTTTCCTACATAGTTTGATCACTATCTTTGTAACACATAGTAATTCTTGGCTTTGTGTGACACACATTGTAATGAATGTTGGTTTATGTGATACATCGTCTAAAGTTTCCTACATAGTTTGATCACTATCTTTGTAACATATAGTAATTCTTGGCTTTGTGTGACACACATTGTAATGAATGTTGGTTTATGTGATACATCGTCTAAAGTTTCCTACATAGTTTGATCACTATCTTTGTAACATATAGTAATTCTTGGCTTTGTGTGACACACATTGTAATGAATGTTGGTTTATGTGATACATCGTCTAAAGTTTCCTACATAGTTTGATCACTATCTTTGTAACACATAGTATTTCTTGGCTTTGTGTGACACACATTATAATGAATTTTGGTTTATGTGATACATCGGCTAGTTTCCTACATAGTTTGATCACCATCTTTGTAACACATAGTAATTCTTGGCTTTGTGTGACACACATTGTAATGAATTTTGGTTTATGTGATACATCGTCTAAAGTTTCCTACATAGTTTGATCACTATCTTTGTAACACATAGTAATTCTTGGCTTTGTGTGACACACATTGTAATGAATTTTGGTTTATGTGATACATCGGCTAGTTTCCTACATAGTTTGATCACTATCTTTGTAACACATAGTAATTCTTGGCTTTGTGTGACACACATTGTAATGAATTTTGGTTTATGTGATACATCGTCTAAAGTTTCCTACATAGTTTGATCACTATCTTTGTAACACATAGTAATTCTTGGCTTTGTGTGAAACACATTGTAATGAATGTTGGTTTATGTGATACATCGTCTAAAGTTTCCTACATAGTTTGATCACTATCTTTGTAACACATAGTAATTCTTGGTTTTGTGTGACACACATTGTAATGAATTTTGGTTTATGTGATACATCGGCTAGTTTCCTACATAGTTTGATCACTATCTTTGTAACACATAGTAATTCTTGGCTTTGTGTGACACACATTGTAATGAATTTTGGTTTATGTGATACATCGGCTAGTTTCCTACATAGTTTGATCACTATCTTTGTAACACATAGTAATTCTTGGCTTTGTGTGACACACATTGTAATGAATTTTGGTTTATGTGATACATCGGCTAAAGTTTCCTACATAGTTTGATCACCATCTTTGTAACACATAGTAATTCTTGGCTTTGTGTGACACACATTGTAATGAATTTTGGTTTATGTGATACATCGGCTAGTTTCCTACATAGTTTGATCACCATCTTTGTAACACATAGTAATTCTTGGCTTTGTGTGACACACATTGTAATGAATTTTGGTTTATGTGATACATCGGCTAAAGTTTCCTACATAGTTTGATCACTATCTTTGTAACATATAGTAATTCTTGGCTTTGTGTGACACACATTGTAATGAATGTTGGTTTATGTGATACATCGGCTAAAGTTTCCTACATAGTTTGATCACTATCTTTGTAACATATAGTAATTCTTGGCTTTGTGTGACACACATTGTAATGAATGTTGGTTTATGTGATACATCGTCTAAAGTTTCCTACATAGTTTGATCACTATCTTTGTAACACATAGTAATTCTTGGCTTTGTGTGACACACATTGTAATGAATGTTGGTTTATGTGATACATCGTCTAAAGTTTCCTACATAGTTTGATCACTATCTTTGTAACATATAGTAATTCTTGGCTTTGTGTGACACACATTGTAATGAATGTTGGTTTATGTGATACATCGTCTAAAGTTTCCTACATAGTTTGATCACTATCTTTGTAACACATAGTAATTCTTGGCTTTGTGTGACACACATTATAATGAATTTTGGTTTATGTGATACATCGGCTAGTTTCCTACATAGTTTGATCACCATCTTTGTAACACATAGTAATTCTTGGCTTTGTGTGACACACATTGTAATGAATTTTGGTTTATGTGATACATCGGCTAAAGTTTTTACATAGTTTGATCACTATCTTTGTAACATATAGTAATTCTTGGCTTTGTGTGACACACATTGTAATGAATGTTGGTTTATGTGATACATCGGCTAAAGTTTCCTACATAGTTTGATCACTATCTTTGTAACATATAGTAATTCTTGGCTTTGTGTGACACACATTGTAATGAATGTTGGTTTATGTGATACATCGTCTAAAGTTTCCTACATAGTTTGATCACTATCTTTGTAACACATAGTAATTCTTGGCTTTGTGTGACACACATTGTAATGAATTTTGGTTTATGTGATACATCGGCTAGTTTCCTACATAGTTTGATCACTATCTTTGTAACACATAGTAATTCTTGGCTTTGTGTGACACACATTGTAATGAATGTTGGTTTATGTGATACATCGTCTAAAGTTTCCTACATAGTTTGATCACTATCTTTGTAACACATAGTAATTCTTGGCTTTGTGTGACACACATTGTAATGAATGTTGGTTTATGTGATACATCGTCTAAAGTTTCCTACATAGTTTGATCACTATCTTTGTAACACATAGTAATTCTTGGCTTTGTGTGACACACATTGTAATGAATGTTGGTTTATGTGATACATCGTCTAAAGTTTCCTACATAGTTTGATCACTATCTTTGTAACACATAGTAATTCTTGGCTTTGTGTGACACACATTATAATGAATTTTGGTTTATGTGATACATCGGCTAGTTTCCTACATAGTTTGATAACCATCTTTGTAACATATAGTAATTCTTGGCTATGTGTGACACACATTGTAATGAATGTTGGTTTATGTGATACATCGGCTAAAGTTTCCTACATAGTTTGATCACTATCTTTGTAACATATAGTAATTCTTGGCTTTGTGTGACACACATTGTAATGAATGTTGGTTTATGTGATACATCGTCTAAAGTTTCCTACATAGTTTGATCACTATCTTTGTAACACATAGTAATTCTTGGCTTTGTGTGACACACATTGTAATGAATTTTGGTTTATGTGATACATCGGCTAGTTTCCTACATAGTTTGATCACTATCTTTGTAACACATAGTAATTCTTGGCTTTGTGTGACACACATTGTAATGAATGTTGGTTTATGTGATACATCGTCTAAAGTTTCCTACATAGTTTGATCACTATCTTTGTAACACATAGTAATTCTTGGCTTTGTGTGACACACATTGTAATGAATGTTGGTTTATGTGATACATCGTCTAAAGTTTCCTACATAGTTTGATCACTATCTTTGTAACACATAGTAATTCTTGGCTTTGTGTGACACACATTGTAATGAATGTTGGTTTATGTGATACATCGTCTAAAGTTTCCTACATAGTTTGATCACTATCTTTGTAACACATAGTAATTCTTGGTTTTGTGTGACACACATTGTAATGAATTTTGGTTTATGTGATACATCGGCTAGTTTCCTACATAGTTTGATCACTATCTTTGTAACACATAGTAATTCTTGGCTTTGTGTGACACACATTGTAATGAATTTTGGTTTATGTGATACATCGGCTAGTTTCCTACATAGTTTGATCACCATCTTTGTAACACATAGTAATTCTTGGCTTTGTGTGACACACATTGTAATGAATTTTGGTTTATGTGATACATCGTCTAAAGTTTCCTACATAGTTTGATCACTATCTTTGTAACATATAGTAATTCTTGGCTTTGTGTGACACACATTGTAATGAATGTTGGTTTATGTGATACATCGTCTAAAGTTTCCTACATAGTTTGATCACTATCTTTGTAACACATAGTAATTCTTGGCTTTGTGTGACACACATTATAATGAATTTTGGTTTATGTGATACATCGGCTAGTTTCCTACATAGTTTGATCACCATCTTTGTAACACATAGTAATTCTTGGCTTTGTGTGACACACATTGTAATGAATTTTGGTTTATGTGATACATCGTCTAAAGTTTCCTACATAGTTTGATCACTATCTTTGTAACACATAGTAATTCTTGGCTTTGTGTGACACACATTGTAATGAATTTTGGTTTATGTGATACATCGGCTAGTTTCCTACATAGTTTGATCACTATCTTTGTAACACATAGTAATTCTTGGCTTTGTGTGACACACATTGTAATGAATTTTGGTTTATGTGATACATCGTCTAAAGTTTCCTACATAGTTTGATCACTATCTTTGTAACACATAGTAATTCTTGGCTTTGTGTGAAACACATTGTAATGAATGTTGGTTTATGTGATACATCGTCTAAAGTTTCCTACATAGTTTGATCACTATCTTTGTAACACATAGTAATTCTTGGTTTTGTGTGACACACATTGTAATGAATTTTGGTTTATGTGATACATCGGCTAGTTTCCTACATAGTTTGATCACTATCTTTGTAACACATAGTAATTCTTGGCTTTGTGTGACACACATTGTAATGAATTTTGGTTTATGTGATACATCGGCTAGTTTCCTACATAGTTTGATCACTATCTTTGTAACACATAGTAATTCTTGGCTTTGTGTGACACACATTGTAATGAATTTTGGTTTATGTGATACATCGGCTAAAGTTTCCTGCATAGTTTGATCACCATCTTTGTAACACATAGTAATTCTTGGCTTTGTGTGACACACATTGTAATGAATTTTGGTTTATGTGATACATCGTCTAAAGTTTCCTACATAGTTTGATCACTATCTTTGTAACACATAGTAATTCTTGGCTTTGTGTGACACACATTATAATGAATTTTGGTTTATGTGATACATCGGCTAGTTTCCTACATAGTTTGATCACCATCTTTGTAACACATAGTAATTCTTGGCTTTGTGTGACACACATTGTAATGAATTTTGGTTTATGTGATACATCGTCTAAAGTTTCCTACATAGTTTGATCACTATCTTTGTAACACATAGTAATTCTTGGCTTTGTGTGACACACATTGTAAAGAATTTTGGTTTATGTGATACATCGGCTAGTTTCCTACATAGTTTGATCACTATCTTTGTAACACATAGTAATTCTTGGCTTTGTGTGACACACATTGTAATGAATTTTGGTTTATGTGATACATCGTCTAAAGTTTCCTACATAGTTTGATCACTATCTTTGTAACACATAGTAATTCTTGGCTTTGTGTGAAACACATTGTAATGAATGTTGGTTTATGTGATACATCGTCTAAAGTTTCCTACATAGTTTGATCACTATCTTTGTAACACATAGTAATTCTTGGTTTTGTGTGACACACATTGTAATGAATTTTGGTTTATGTGATACATCGGCTAGTTTCCTACATAGTTTGATCACTATCTTTGTAACACATAGTAATTCTTGGCTTTGTGTGACACACATTGTAATGAATTTTGGTTTATGTGATACATCGGCTAGTTTCCTACATAGTTTGATCACTATCTTTGTAACACATAGTAATTCTTGGCTTTGTGTGACACACATTGTAATGAATTTTGGTTTATGTGATACATCGGCTAAAGTTTCCTGCATAGTTTGATCACCATCTTTGTAACACATAGTAATTCTTGGCTTTGTGTGACACACATTGTAATGAATTTTGGTTTATGTGATACATCGGCTAGTTTCCTACATAGTTTGATCACCATCTTTGTAACACATAGTAATTCTTGGCTTTGTGTGACACACATTGTAATGAATTTTGGTTTATGTGATACATCGGCTAAAGTTTCCTACATAGTTTGATCACTATCTTTGTAACATATAGTAATTCTTGGCTTTGTGTGACACACATTGTAATGAATGTTGGTTTATGTGATACATCGGCTAAAGTTTCCTACATAGTTTGATCACTATCTTTGTAACATATAGTAATTCTTGGCTTTGTGTGACACACATTGTAATGAATGTTGGTTTATGTGATACATCGTCTAAAGTTTCCTACATAGTTTGATCACTATCTTTGTAACACATAGTAATTCTTGGCTTTGTGTGACACACATTGTAATGAATGTTGGTTTATGTGATACATCGTCTAAAGTTTCCTACATAGTTTGATCACTATCTTTGTAACATATAGTAATTCTTGGCTTTGTGTGACACACATTGTAATGAATGTTGGTTTATGTGATACATCGTCTAAAGTTTCCTACATAGTTTGATCACTATCTTTGTAACACATAGTAATTCTTGGCTTTGTGTGACACACATTATAATGAATTTTGGTTTATGTGATACATCGGCTAGTTTCCTACATAGTTTGATCACCATCTTTGTAACACATAGTAATTCTTGGCTTTGTGTGACACACATTGTAATGAATTTTGGTTTATGTGATACATCGGCTAAAGTTTTTTACATAGTTTGATCACTATCTTTGTAACATATAGTAATTCTTGGCTTTGTGTGACACACATTGTAATGAATGTTGGTTTATGTGATACATCGGCTAAAAGTTTCCTACATAGTTTGATCACTATCTTTGTAACATATAGTAATTCTTGGCTTTGTGTGACACACATTGTAATGAATGTTGGTTTATGTGATACATCGTCTAAAGTTTCCTACATAGTTTGATCACTATCTTTGTAACACATAGTAATTCTTGGCTTTGTGTGACACACATTGTAATGAATTTTGGTTTATGTGATACATCGGCTAGTTTCCTACATAGTTTGATCACTATCTTTGTAACACATAGTAATTCTTGGCTTTGTGTGACACACATTGTAATGAATGTTGGTTTATGTGATACATCGTCTAAAGTTTCCTACATAGTTTGATCACTATCTTTGTAACACATAGTAATTCTTGGCTTTGTGTGACACACATTGTAATGAATGTTGGTTTATGTGATACATCGTCTAAAGTTTCCTACATAGTTTGATCACTATCTTTGTAACACATAGTAATTCTTGGCTTTGTGTGACACACATTGTAATGAATGTTGGTTTATGTGATACATCGTCTAAAGTTTCCTACATAGTTTGATCACTATCTTTGTAACACATAGTAATTCTTGGCTTTGTGTGACACACATTATAATGAATTTTGGTTTATGTGATACATCGGCTAGTTTCCTACATAGTTTGATAACCATCTTTGTAACACATAGTAATTCTTGGCTTTGTGTGACACACATTGTAATGAATTTTGGTTTATGTGATACATCGGCTAAAGTTTCCTACATAGTTTGATCACTATCTTTGTAACATATAGTAATTCTTGGCAATGTGTGACACACATTGTAATGAATGTTGGTTGATGTGATACATCGGCTAAAGTTTCCTACATAGTTTGATCACTATCTTTGTAACATATAGTAATTCTTGGCTTTGTGTGACACACATTGTAATGAATGTTGGTTTATGTGATACATCGTCTAAAGTTTCCTACATAGTTTGATCACTATCTTTGTAACACATAGTAATTCTTGGCTTTGTGTGACACACATTGTAATGAATTTTGGTTTATGTGATACATCGGCTAGTTTCCTACATAGTTTGATCACTATCTTTGTAACACATAGTAATTCTTGGCTTTGTGTGACACACATTGTAATGAATGTTGGTTTATGTGATACATCGTCTAAAGTTTCCTACATAGTTTGATCACTATCTTTGTAACACATAGTAATTCTTGGCTTTGTGTGACACACATTGTAATGAATTTTGGTTTATGTGATACATCGGCTAGTTTCCTACATAGTTTGATCACCATCTTTGTAACACATAGTAATTCTTGGCTTTGTGTGACACACATTGTAATGAATTTTGGTTTATGTGATACATCGGCTAAAGTTTCCTACATAGTTTGATCACTATCTTTGTAACATATAGTAATTCTTGGCTTTGTGTGACACACATTGTAATGAATGTTGGTTTATGTGATACATCGGCTAAAGTTTCCTACATAGTTTGATCACTATCTTTGTAACATATAGTAATTCTTGGCTTTGTGTGACACACATTGTAATGAATGTTGGTTTATGTGATACATCGTCTAAAGTTTCCTACATAGTTTGATCACTATCTTTGTAACACATAGTAATTCTTGGCTTTGTGTGACACACATTGTAATGAATGTTGGTTTATGTGATACATCGTCTAAAGTTTCCTACATAGTTTGATCACTATCTTTGTAACATATAGTAATTCTTGGCTTTGTGTGACACACATTGTAATGAATGTTGGTTTATGTGATACATCGTCTAAAGTTTCCTACATAGTTTGATCACTATCTTTGTAACACATAGTAATTCTTGGCTTTGTGTGACACACATTATAATGAATTTTGGTTTATGTGATACATCGGCTAGTTTCCTACATAGTTTGATCACCATCTTTGTAACACATAGTAATTCTTGGCTTTGTGTGACACACATTGTAATGAATTTTGGTTTATGTGATACATCGGCTAAAGTTTTTTACATAGTTTGATCACTATCTTTGTAACATATAGTAATTCTTGGCTTTGTGTGACACACATTGTAATGAATGTTGGTTTATGTGATACATCGGCTAAAAGTTTCCTACATAGTTTGATCACTATCTTTGTAACATATAGTAATTCTTGGCTTTGTGTGACACACATTGTAATGAATGTTGGTTTATGTGATACATCGTCTAAAGTTTCCTACATAGTTTGATCACTATCTTTGTAACACATAGTAATTCTTGGCTTTGTGTGACACACATTGTAATGAATTTTGGTTTATGTGATACATCGGCTAGTTTCCTACATAGTTTGATCACTATCTTTGTAACACATAGTAATTCTTGGCTTTGTGTGACACACATTGTAATGAATGTTGGTTTATGTGATACATCGTCTAAAGTTTCCTACATAGTTTGATCACTATCTTTGTAACACATAGTAATTCTTGGCTTTGTGTGACACACATTGTAATGAATGTTGGTTTATGTGATACATCGTCTAAAGTTTCCTACATAGTTTGATCACTATCTTTGTAACACATAGTAATTCTTGGCTTTGTGTGACACACATTGTAATGAATGTTGGTTTATGTGATACATCGTCTAAAGTTTCCTACATAGTTTGATCACTATCTTTGTAACACATAGTAATTCTTGGCTTTGTGTGACACACATTATAATGAATTTTGGTTTATGTGATACATCGGCTAGTTTCCTACATAGTTTGATCACCATCTTTGTAACACATAGTAATTCTTGGCTTTGTGTGACACACATTGTAATGAATTTTGGTTTATGTGATACATCGGCTAAAGTTTCCTACATAGTTTGATCACTATCTTTGTAACATATAGTAATTCTTGGCTTTGTGTGACACACATTGTAATGAATGTTGGTTTATGTGATACATCGGCTAAAGTTTCCTACATAGTTTGATCACTATCTTTGTAACATATAGTAATTCTTGGCTTTGTGTGACACACATTGTAATGAATGTTGGTTTATGTGATACATCGTCTAAAGTTTCCTACATAGTTTGATCACTATCTTTGTAACACATAGTAATTCTTGGCTTTGTGTGACACACATTGTAATGAATTTTGGTTTATGTGATACATCGGCTAGTTTCCTACATAGTTTGATCACTATCTTTGTAACACATAGTAATTCTTGGCTTTGTGTGACACACATTGTAATGAATGTTGGTTTATGTGATACATCGTCTAAAGTTTCCTACATAGTTTGATCACTATCTTTGTAACACATAGTAATTCTTGGCTTTGTGTGACACACATTGTAATGAATGTTGGTTTATGTGATACATCGTCTAAAGTTTCCTACATAGTTTGATCACTATCTTTGTAACACATAGTAATTCTTGGCTTTGTGTGACACACATTGTAATGAATGTTGGTTTATGTGATACATCGTCTAGTTTCCTACATAGTTTGATCACTATCTTTGTAACACATAGTAATTCTTGGTTTTGTGTGACACACATTGTAATGAATTTTGGTTTATGTGATACATCGGCTAGTTTCCTACATAGTTTGATCACTATCTTTGTAACACATAGTAATTCTTGGCTTTGTGTGACACACATTGTAATGAATTTTGGTTTATGTGATACATCGGCTAGTTTCCTACATAGTTTGATCACCATCTTTGTAACACATATAGTAATTCTTGGCTTTGTGTGACACACATTGTAATGAATTTTGGTTTATGTGATATATCGTCTAAAGTTTCCTACATAGTTTGATCACTATCTTTGTAACACATAGTAATTCTTGGCTTTGTGTGACACACATTGTAATGAATGTTGGTTTATGTGATACATCGTCTAAAGTTTCCTGCATAGTTTGATCACTATCTTTGTAACACATAGTAATTCTTGGCTTTGTGTGTCACACATTGTAATGAATGTTGGTTTATGTGATACATCGTCTAAAGTTTCCTACATAGTTTGATCACTATCTTTGTAACACATAGTAATTCTTGGCTTTGTGTGTCACACATTGTAATGAATTTTGGTTTATGTGATACATCGGCTAAAGTTTCCTGCATAGTTTGATCACTATCTTTGTAACACATAGTAATTCTTGGCTTTGTGTGACACACATTGTAATGAATGTTGGTTTATGTGATACATCGTCTAAAGTTTCCTACATAGTTTGATCACCATCTTTGTAACACATAGTAATTCTTGGCTTTGTGTGTCACACATTGTAATGAATGTTGGTTTATGTGATACATCGGCTAAAGTTTCCTACACATGTATCTTAATGTCACTTTCATTTCTCAACATTTGTTATACATTAGAAAATAAAGACAATTCAACATCCTCAGACCTTGTACTGCTTGAAATTTTTATATCGAATTGATTTTTCTCAGAGCGACAGTATAATAACAGGTGATTCGATTATTTATTACTTAAATAATTCTGAGTTCCTGCGTCCATGAAAAATAAATAAAGCTGAACAAGAAAGCACGTACTTTATTATTCACAACTAAAACGTATTATGCATACATGTAACACATGGGTCGGCTGACCTTCCCTTGATCGCTAGATTCAAAACCACTTGTTTTGCTTGCCTTCTACTTAATCACTGGATACGAAATTGTCAGCCACCTTTTACAGCTACACATATTGGATAGTCATTGTATGCCGGATGAGCCCTGGTTCTGGTGGAACACTTTGTTGGATTCAACAGTATTAATATTCTTCTATACTTTCAAGTTCTTAGAAATAAGCCTTTTTTTTTTCAGTGAAAACGTGAACTGTCAGCCCAGGTGAATGACACAGAACAACATGAATCTTGAGAAATAGCAACTTAATGACCATCTTGAGCAGTGTGATATATAGAAACTACAAACACACCCTGCACACCTGTAAATTAAAATAAAAACAAATTATATCAAAATAAGATGGTAAAAAGGACATGTTATACCAATATATCGCAATAGTCAATAATTGATAACTGGGGATACCTGAATAAAGTGAACAAGATGTCCTCAGTTGGAAGATTTACCAGGAAAAGAATAATTTGTATTATGAGTTATTAATTAATTATTATTAATTTTCAAGATGGTATCTTGGCGAATTGGTGAATATTACATGAATAAGCCACCTAGTCTATGTTAGTTGTTTCCTACTGCTGGTAATAAAAAATTTTTTATTGAAATAAACACTAATGCTACTTCCATTCGCAACATCAAGCAAAGAGACAATGTTTATATTCTAGTTTATCAGTAACGGACTTTATTTCATATCAGAATCTTTAACGTTCTCTTTAGGCCTAAGAAGAACTTATAATTTGTTTTACGTTTTTCAAATAATCCTGCATTTTAACTATTTATGAGAGTCTCATTAGCTTGTCACAAATGGCTCATTAATATCTAGATTATCATTAATCGCCCATTAAAGTTTAGGTTATAATTTAATTATTTTTTATATACTAAAAAAATTTCATTAAATTCTAGAAAGTTTCACATACAACTTTGATTTTAAAAGCTACCAGATTTTGTAACTTCTCAGAAACAACAATTTTTTTTAAAAAAAGTCATCGTTTTGGAACCCCGCTGTCGTGGTTGATCTAACAATGTAAACAGTCTTACTATAATGGACGTAGTGTGTCCATGTACGTATGAAACCGAATTTCCTGCACTATCTATTACAAGGCACAACAAACTGAAATATAAAAAAGCTTAATACCACAGAAAAATCACCCACACTGGACTATACATTTCCTGGGACTGATCAGCAAAACAGTATGAAGCAAAACAGTATATTAAGAAACCAAACAAACACAGCCACAAAACAATACTTACCAATAATTAATGATGAAATCAACAAAATAAAACAACACTTCATCAACATCAACAAACTTCCTCAAAAAACCGTTGGAAAAATTATACACACACACACATCTAGATCAACAACAAACAATAATAAATTCCAAGAAACAACAATCTACATCTTACACTGCTACATACTATATAATCCCGATATCAGCGAAAAAACTTGTAACAAAACACAACATTCCAGTAAACACCAAATTTATTCAAAAACCAAGTAGAAAACTAAAGTCCATACCATGTAAAAACCACACTAACAAACACCACACCAACATAATTTATAAAATACAATATAACAACTGCCACTACATTCAAATAATACAACAACAAAAAAATGCCTTTACATGTTTTTGAACGCTGCAAATCAAATAAACACAACATAACCACAGAAAACCCCAATACACTAAGTAGAGAAACAAATATATACAAACGTAAAATCAAAGAAGCCTTACTTGTACAACAACTAAAACCAAAACTGAACCAATATAAAGGAACACCTTTATACCTATACTAATAATAATCAAACATCTAACTATGTATCTCAGGACGGCTGGTATGGATATTAACAGTTTTACTAATAAAGCAGAGACCAACGTTTCGACCTTCTTAAGTCATCGTCAGGTTAAGACGTGCCCAACAACGGTCAATTGCAAACTCTCTTTGTTAACCTGAAGATGACCTCAGAAGGTCGAGTCGTCGTTTTGTACTTTATTTTAATTAAAATTTTAAAACCCATACCAACTGTCTTGAGAGTACAAATCCATAAAAACTTCACACGTTGGGTATTCAAGATTCAGACAATTAAAAAAATAACTACGTTATATACAACAACGATTTATTTGTAACAGAACACTGTTTTAAACAACAGTACTGTCCTCACAACAAGAACACAACTGTCACAAGGACTGAACTTGATTATATCTTTATTGGTGTACTGTCACTAGGACTGTACGTGAGGGTTTGATTATATCTTTACTGATGTACTGTTACTAGGACTGTACGTGAGGGTTTGATTATATCTTTATTGATGTACTGTCACTAGAACTGTACGTGAGGGTTTGATTATATCTTTACTGATGTACTGTTACTACGACTGTACGTGAGGGTTTGATTATATCTTTACTGATGTACTGTTACTAGGACTGTACGTGAGGGTTTGATTATATCTTTATTGATGTACTGTCACTAGGACTGTACGTGAGGGTTTGATTATATCTTTATTGATGTACTGTTACTAGGACTGTACGTGAGGGTTTGATTATATCTTTATTGATGTACTGTCACTAAGACTATACGTGAGGGTTTGATTATATCTTTACTGATGTACTGTTACTAGGACTGTACGTGAGGGTTTGATTATATCTTTACTGATGTACTGTTACTAGGACTGTACGTGAGGGTTTGATTATATCTTTACTGATGTACTGTTACTAGGACTGTACGTGAGGGTTTGATTATATCTTTATTGATGTACTGTCACTAGGACTGTACGTGAGGGTTTGATTATATCTTTATTGATGTACTGTCACTAAGACTGTACGTGAGGGTTTGATTATATCTTTACTGATGTACTGTTACTAGGACTGTACGTGAGGGTTTGATTATATCTTTACTGATGTACTGTTACTAGGACTGTACGTGAGGGTTTGATTATATCTTTATTGATGTAGTGTCAAATAACGGAAGTTCGTAAAAAATATTTTTTTCAATAAATGGTAACATTTTTAATATACAAAAACATTACAGCTCATATCAGTAAAATTTATGGAACTTTTGATAGAACGAGTTTCATATTTCTAAAGAACACAATCCCATTTAGTAATTTCCAGTAAAAAAAACAAACTTTTTTGAAAAAAATGTTCCCTTTTTCTCATTTTTTCTGTGAGGTATGAATACCACGGCTACTAATTACTTGCACCGTTTCTACATGTAATCATAACAATAGGTGGAACTATTTGTTTTTTGTTACTTAGCTTAGTTTTTAGCGTTATAAATATTCAAGTTTATTGCTGAGGCATTAGGAAGCACTTAGCTGTCTCCTATATGTATATCAGCAATACCTTGTGAAGCTTAAAGGTTCTCATAATTCACAGAGGCCTCAGTGGTCTCTATCATGATTAGTAACTTCTAAAGAACCCGAAATGAATATATACCAGAAAAAAGAACATGTTAGAATACTCGCCTGCAGTACCTGAGAACGTGTACTTGGTTTGGTCTCGCTGGCTTTTAAGAGGTTTGTTTGTTTGGCTGGTTTGGTTTTGAATTTCGCACAAAGCTACGCGAAAGCTATATGTGCTAGCCGTTTATAATTTAGCAGTATAAGATACGAAGAAAGGCAGATAGTCATCACCACCCACCGCCAACTCTTGGGCTACTTTTTTACCAACGAATAGAGGGATTGACCGTTGTAACGCCCCCACGGCTTAAAGGGCGAGTATGTTTGGTGTGACGGGAGGCTTTTAAGAGAGAATTAATGCACTTTTATATATATGTGTGTGTAGATATAATAAATATTTAGTGTAAACTTACAGATTTCTGTGTATAGGTATTTAGTGTAAACTTACAGATAACAATTTGTAGATATAAAGAACATTTAGTGTAAACTGCATTCCATTTGTTACACACAACTTTCCATCTTATGTGAAATATGGGCGTATTACGCCTGCACAGAGCCTGTTTCAGGTTTATTTACTACGAAATCTCAGTTGGTTTTTTTTTTCCTTTCATAAATTTGATTAATTCTGTTTCGTATAGTAATAAACAATGCAAGTTTTCTGATCCAAACATCACATGCACTCGAGTCACGAATGTGAGTACCCTTCTTGTTCAAAATAAAACGCCTGCGAGTAAGGTCTGTTTCAAATATCTATTCAATACGACACTAATATCGAGGTCACAATCAACGCCATGGGTTGCTATGACAACACCTGTTTCGAGCACCACATTATATGCGTTAAACACAGTCTAATGCGCTTTCTTTACCTTGTATTCGTTCTTCGTATTAGACTTTACATATGTGATGACAAAATAAAATTTCGTTTAAGTATTTCATTGTATCGTTCGATGTGGAATAATTTATTATACAACAAAAACTTTAATCTTATTTAAAATGTTCATTACTTTTTAATAACGTGCTTTATGTAATTGTCTGATCAGGAATACATTATTCAAGCATATCATAGGGAGACGTTTTTACATATACGAATTTAAAATCCATATACTTATGTGAGACGGTTCTCTTCTTTAACAGAGTAATCAACTCATCTAACAGTAGTAGGGTTATTTGTGGCCTAGTGGTTGACGTCATCATGGGTTGTAAAACTAAGAGTTTCTGTCTCGTTTTCGAAAAAAAATGTCTTTTACATTCTGGCTTCGTGAGTGCACAATAACAGGGAAAATTAAATCTCATTATTCGATCAGACAATAACTGTTAACTGTCTTCCCTCTAATCTATCAGTTTACATTTGGTGACAGATAACACTTGTGTAGATCTTTATGAAAATTCTAAACAAACAACTGAAATGTATTTCTATTGCACTTCATATAAGATTTTACAGTCTTAATGTGGGACTTCAAACTTACTCAAAACCACAAATCTCAATCGAAAGGGGTCACCTGTTACATCGTAGTTGAATGTTTTAATAATTACACCTGAAGGTTTCGTATTCTAACAAAGATTTCTAATAATAATTGAATTTATATCTAAACAGTTTGTCATTTGTGACTGAATTAAGAGATCTAACTTGAATGATTTAGTTATTTTTAAAATTGGTTGAATTTGACCGTTGAACTTCTAAGCTCACTGGTTTTGTTGTGATTGGGCAAATTTTAAATTTTTAGTTATTCTTAAACTTTTAAGCTTAGTGTGTTTTTGTAGTTGTGACTGTGTAAAGAAACTTACGATTATTAGTTTTGTTGTTTTTAAACTGATCGAATCCGGCTGTTGAGGTGTGAGGTTAATGAGTTGTATTCCTTGATTGGGCAAATAAACTTAACTTTAATACTTTATTTATGTTTAATTGGTCGAGTCTGTGTAAAATGGTTAAGTTAGGTAACTATCAAATCCTCTGATGCATATCCAATGAATATCTGTGCTTTAATCTGGTTAAATATGGTTACATAACTTGTTGAAAGTTTATCAGTATGTGTTATCAAAGACTGCCCTTACGTTCTTTTGCAGAAGCTTAGTTTAAAATTTTGTTAACGACCGTCAAACGATTATTATTGAACAAGTCGGATTTTTTTTCCAGTGTAGGAAGAGGATTGAAATATTGTTCTTACGAAGTGCGATCGGCCTAATTATTTGAAAACTACGTGTGGTATTATTCCTGTTATTAAAAAAAAAGTAAATGTTAGTCCAAAAATTCCATATAACCTTGAAAACCTCCGCAAAAAACCCGTCCTAAAAAAACAAACAATCAAGGTAATAAACTTAATTATTTGCTGACATATTATTTATTGTAAAACACACATCTGAAAAACAAATGCCTAAAATTAAATATTCTATACTACAGACATCTCTGATGCTAGCTTCCATGAATATCACAGTAAGGCTTAAAGCTAACACTTAACAAAAACGCGTTACTAATAGTAATAAATGTTAGCATGCTTTGATGCGTACAACTTTACCCACCACCCTACGTCATTCTCTGGTTGTTTCTCCTTTTCACGGAAATTACCACTTTCAGTAACGAAAAGAAAAATTCACAAGTAAATTGCCAGTTATTTCACTGAATAGCAAAGTATAATTAATTGTAGTGGTAACATTCCAATATTATCCAAACACACAAATAATTTTAGTTATTATTTAAGCCTAAAGGGCTGTACAACAAAATTCACAAATTGTTACATACCGCAGCAATATAAAGCTTAATGTGGTCGTTTGATTCACGGGTTTTATTATACTCACTGAAATGACACCCAAAAGATAGTATTAAAAAGTGGTCTTGCTTAAACGTCAAGTTTGTTTGTTTGTTTGTTTTTGGAATTTCGCACAAAGCTACTCGAGGGCTATCTGTGCTAGCCGTCCCTAATTTAGCAGTGTAAGACTAGAGGAAAGGCAGCTAGTCATCACCACCCACCGCCAACTCTTGGGCTAAACGTCAAGAGTTGAGCAAAATGTATGACTAATCAAAATACATTCAAATACGTATAGAACATATTTTCAACCAGTAAACTCAATTAATTTGTACAAGTGGTCGTATAAATTTTACTATTGTTTTATTATGACCAGTCAAGCAGAGACTTAGAGGTGAATTTTACATAAAAAAAAGAAAACTTTGCAGTCAAAAAACTACTCATACTGATTAATTTTGAAGGCTCACACTTTTTATAAAAAATATGTGCTAATAAATGAAACATAGAACTTGGTGCAGAAAGAGCACTTTCCAAGCGGCAATCCAAACGTTTTAGTTTTTACGTTTGCCGCTAGGAAAAGTACTGTGACGTAATAGTTGCCAAACAAACCGCCAACTCCAGCGCGTTGAATGTAAATAAACATGGCCAGTGCATATGGGGAAACAGAGGCGGAGCCTGTTTTTACTTTGTGTTCTGAACAGTATCGAGTAGCGCCATATCAATTCGAATCTATTCTGAACGAACCTAGAACAGTCACTTTTGACACAGATCTGACAAGTTCTAGTCAGGATCAGCACCTTCATCATCACTCATATGAACATTATCAGTGTCATCAGCATCTGTCACTTGTAATACAGAGGACCTCTTAACAGCAGGTGACGATTCTGCAAAAATCAGTGAAAGAATTACATGTATATGAACAATGTACTGCTTACCAGCAATAGTTTATAATAAATAATCAAATTAATATTAACAAGACTAATCTGACTATTGAAAATTGTTAAATCATGAATGAAAATTTCATATTCATATTCAAACTAACTTATCAGTACCACAAGCAAAATCTATTGTTGGAAGATTTTCTGTCTGGGTAGCTACAGTCTTCAAGCCAGATGGGAATACCTGTACACCTCTGGAAACAGAATACCAGCCAGTCTGTGTCCCTCTTGAAATACTTGGGAAAGACTAAAACAATAGGTTTTTATTTAGGTATTGAATAATAACATTCTTTCACGGTTAGATTCAAATTACTGTAAATAAAATTATACATCAATTATTGCAACTTATAAATGTTTAATCTAACAATCATGATCCTCTTACAAGAGTCTGAACAGACAGACATGAGTCAGCTCTAGAGTCTTGGCAGTCATCATCAGGGGTGGGCTGAATCATAACTTTCTCTACAGAAGTAGGCACTGTGTCATCAACGGCACTTTTCTCTTAAAGCTGAAGATATAAGATTATATATTAAAACAACATGCTTTATGAGGTTTATGAGATTTACATTTAATATCACAATGTCAAAGTACTATGTTAAGATTAATTTTATTATGATGAGTTATGGAAATATGTTATGGAGTTTATATTTGATTTTTTACAAGTCTACAATTTTTTTAAATACATAACATGTACTTAATTACTTTAACATGTTCAAGACATAGTCTTATTTCAATTTTATCTTGAAATGTTAAATTTGAAAAATGGAATTCTTCAAACTTTTCCATATTTAAAAATAGTACAAAACATCTACAGAATGACCTACCAGCTTTTAAACTTGAAATATACTCTATTTGAAATAGATTTGTCCACTGCCAAGACTAGGAAATCAAGGTTTCACTAAATTTCAGGTGTCACAAATGCAAAACACGCTCATAAATGTGAAATATGTATGTCTTGTTACATTCTTCAAAAACTAGTACTTTTTAAATTATTATATTATACCAGTTATTGTTTATCACTTTATACTGCACACATACCTTTAAGTTTGTTCTTTTCGTGATAGTAAGGAATGGCTTCAGAGGAGTGGAACCTGTACGCTGCAGGCTGAGATCAGTCCTCAGCTCTACAAGAGGAAAGATGGTGGGGACGATCCTGTCTACTGCCAATGGCTTTTTCAGTCTCAACCTGCCTGGCTTGAAACCCACGGAATCCTAAACAGTGGGATCCGACACAAAACATGAGCGTTCAAAGTTATCTTGACAAAGCTTTGCATGGTGTGAAGGTGTCCAATTCTTCCTATTGGCCATCTGCACCCAATGTCGCCACCTTGCCGGTTCCCTCTCCTTACACGGAAACGAAAAAAAGCTTTTGCCCGATGCTGAACCGTTTTTACAACTATAAGCAATGCAGTAAACCATGTTATCATAAAACAAACATAAAGTAGCAATATCAAGACAAAAAATAGTCTCATAAAGTATGTAATCCGAAAAAAGCATTTACATAAAACACCAGCACTGAAAGGCACAAAATGGTCGGCGCGCAACGAAGCGTGTTTGGCAACTATTACGTCATAGTTGTAAAACGTCACGAAAACAGCTGAACGACCGAGAGGAACTTGTGCTCAAGAACCCGCATATTTTGTTTCATTTTGTACTGAGAACCCAAAGTGTTTAAAAATATGGCAACCACACAAGAATTATACCTAACCAAAGTACAGTTTCTAAGGCAATTATTAAATTTGTTGAAAATTCACCTTTTACAAAATAACACGATTTCGTTAAATCTTAAAGAACATCAGTGTTCCAATTATTATGAAATAAATAAAAAAGCGTTGATTGTGATTGTAAATTTGTAATTTCATATGACGGTGATAAATGAATTTAAATTTGGAATGTTCGACCTAAACATTGTGTTACATACAAGTAAGTTAATTGTTTAGTTAGATACCTCTAGGGTTTGAATATAGTCATACCTAATTCAGAATTATAATACCCTCTGTCACAAGGGTTGTGTTCTGCTATTTGAAGTTAATAACGTTATTGACTTTTATATACATCCATAGATAAGCGTAGAAGGTAATAAGTAATGCCACGTCTCGAACCTAACAACTGGACCAGTCCCGGCCCCATAATAGTGAAGACAATAATTTAATATTTTACTTTTCTAACAGAAGATTTCTTGAAAATGTTTATTTAATCATTTATTTTTCACAGACTTTCAAGAATTTTTCATCCTATCTGAAAGACCTCTCACAGTGAAACACCTATGACTAAATATAAACATGCCTAAGTCTACGAGGTCATTCGAAGACCAGTCAGACGTGGAGGAGCTGCCTTTATTCCGTCCGTTCACAAAAGAATCCCTGGCAGCCATTGAGGCGCGGATTGCTGAAGAGGTAGCGCAGAAGAAAGAGCAGGCGCAGAAGGAAGCAGAAGATGGTGTAGGTGGAGAGAAGGAACCACAGGAAGGTGAAGAAATTGAAAGTAAACCTGAAAAAAATCTTGAAGCTGGAATGTCACTTCCTAAACCCCTTGAAAGGGTATTCCCAATGGAACTAGCAGCAACACCTCTTGAAGATTTGGATAAATATTATCAAAATAAAAGAGTTCGTAACATTTCCCCTTGATTTTGTTTTTATTATTATTACTGAGCAAATTTATTTATTTTCATTAAATTTTAAAAAGAAAGACTTTAACGTATTTTAAACCGAGATCAAAAAGGTTTTACTGTGTTTTTATTATGATAACAATGTGGATTTTTAAATTTTATAAAAGAAATATTATAAAAAAAAGCTTGAAAAAGTAAGAGCTTGGTTCACTTTTCAAGCCGTTAATCACATTTGCTGTTGTTTGAGTTCGTAAAAAATCTAGTATAATATTCAGGCATTCATGAACTTTTAATTACATCTATTCAAATATACTTGAATTTTTATTTCAGTATTTGCATTTACACTCATTATGTTATGATCATTTAAATAATTCCAATCTGTCTTCGTTCAGTCGTCAGTATTAGCACTGTATCAATACGTCTGGTCGAACAAATAAAGTACATAACTGATACGAGAGATATAGTGTGGTTGACGTAACTTCTTAAAATTACTGACGGTTTTCTTCTCTTCGTTATTAATCCTCACCCTGGTTCTGATTTGTAAATAACGCAAATAAAATTAAATACTTTTCACTTACTCAATTTAGTCCATACCATAAACGTTTTCGTTCATATAGTGAACCTAGCCCTAGCCCACTATTGAGTTTGCCGTACCTAGCTGGCTTGATGTATCCTAAAATTGTAGAAAAAGCCTCATTGGCTTTGAATGGAGAGATATAGCGTATATAACATACTATTTCACTCAGAAATTCACAGAATAACAAATAGGGTCAAGTAACCATTATTTAACAACACATCGTTTCTTGTTGAATTCTTACTTCCACGAATTCTAATGTTTATTGAATTTTAATCAATTTAAGAAATTATTTATACTTGGCATTTATGAATTTATTATTATACAGAAGTTGTCTTTTGATGTATTACGGTATCAGTTTGTGTATAACTCAGTAATATAGGCAGTTATCAATTTGCCCCCCGCTAGTACAGCGGTATGTCTCCGGCTTTACAACGCTAAAATCAGGGGTTCGATTCCCCGCGGTGGGCTGAGCAGATAGCCCTTTGTGGCTTTGTTATACGAAAAACACACACAGTTATCAATTTGTTCATGAAACGTAGCAGTATGCTAATATTATCATTTCGTGTATAAAAAATATATAGTAATTTAAGTTATTTTTGTATGAGACATTAACGATCTGAGTAATTAGTTTGTGTATAGGACTCAGGCAAAGATTAGCAAACTTTAAAAGCTACCTTATAAATGTCAAACCTGATCGAATTTTAAATGTTTTAGCTTATAATTTTTATTTTACATTTCCAAATAAAAACGCGCAATTCTTTGTTTCTTTTTACAGACATTTACTGTAATTAGCAAAAGTAAAGACATTTTTCGATTTAGTGCTCACAACGCTCTATGGCTCCTCAGTCCGTTCAATCCTCTCCGTCGTTTAGCCATCTATATTCTCGTCCACCCACTCTTTAGTTTTATCGTCATAGTTACCATCCTTGTCAATTGTGTTCTTATGACCATGCCTGGCAATGAAAGCGTTGAACAGTCCGAGTAAGTGAAGGAATTATTTGCTCTTGTGCTTAATTTAAACAAGTGAAGGATTTGTTTTTCACTTAAGTATGATTAACAACATGAAATTAAAATTTTAAACCGTCGAAGTTGTAGCTAAAGCTCTAGTACTTTCGTACGAAAATCATTTCAAGCTAAAATTGAAAGTTGAATTTGATATTTTTAGATCATTTATTTTCTATCCAAACGTTTGTGAAGCAATGACCAACTTGTTATTTATATGTTTCATAATTTTTTACACAAAACTTGGATCATTTCCAGGGTGGTTTTTACAACAATTTACACAATAGAATCCAGTATCAAGATTTTAGCACGTGGTTTTATACTAGACAAGTTTACATATCTTCGTGACCCATGGAACTGGTTAGACTTCATCGTTATATCCTTAGCGTAAGTATAGATTTGTATTTGTTATGTTTACTAGAAAAAACTTTTATTAAATAAGTTTGGTGAATATCAAACTGCCCAAATGATCCTAAAGTATCAATGAATTGGAGTGACTTCAATTTCAGTAACTAAAATTTTATTCAAAATTAATTTATTGCAGGAGTATGTGAAATGTTTAACATTTTTGAGAAATACTGTATTTTACTAATATATTTTGTCAGATTGTGTTTCCAAAACAAAGAATCATGTCTTTAATGGCATATAGATGTTTTACTTAAAATGTCCAAAATTAGTGATGAGAGAGGGCATTTTGTTGTTTAAAAAAAACACTTTTTTTTAGAATATGCCCTGTTGTGTAACTTGTAAGATAGTTAAAAGCCACAAGTTGTAGACAGTAAATATATGTGATTGACTGTCGGTTACTACTGACATAATTAATATAAATGGTACATTAACCACTAGTATCCAAAACAGGCACTAAAGGCTAGTTTCTCCTCCAGATATGTAACAATGGGAGTAAATCTTGGGAACCTAAGTGCACTAAGAACATTTCGAGTACTTCGAGCCTTGAAAACAGTAGCGATAGTTCCAGGTAAGATACATATTTAAGTTAAAATGTTTGTATTGTTAATTTTACTTGTTTCTTGATATATTTCTGCTGTGTCATGAATAAAGTGTTCAGTATTACTGGAGAAAAACTGTTTTGTTTTTGTGTATACAAAAATTTTAATATTTAGAATTAATGTTAGTGAAGATAAAACTTTTACCAATTATTATTATCTTGTGCATGTGAATGTTTTTATAATATGAAATGTGGGGTTTATATTACCAGTATTTCATAGTATGATTAACCTAATACTCTCTGTAGACAAATTGGAAGAAAAACCTTCCTTTACTATTTTGTGTTACTTGAAAGATGTTAGTTGTTATATGGATGATGGAAAGGTTATTGGTTTAGTTTACTTAGATTTTTAAAGACAATTTGTAAAAGTGTTACAAAAAGAATTAGCTAAGAAAATTCCATTGATAGGAAAAGATTGGTTGATTGGATTGTAGTGTGGTCAAAAGAAATAAAACTACAAGATAGTTATTTATAGAGTCCAGTCAACTGGACATTCAGGGATTGTTGTTTGAGCTGTTGTTCTTTCTTATAACATGCTGATATAATTAGTAAAGTTAACTCATAATGTTAAACTTTTCAGTATTTTTAACCACACTGAGGATGTTGGAGTAACACTAAGTGACTTAACTTATTTAAACAAGTTTGTGGTAAATGTCCTTTAATTGTCATAACTACAAGGCTTCCCAGTGACTGCACAAGTAATTAATAGTTAAAATCAGGGTACTATTTATGACCAGACTAACATGAAAGTATTTTCAGTAATCACACAGAATTAGGTTACTGTTTGTAATCACAACATTAACTGTGATTCCAGTCTAGTTTTCCTTTGAATCACATGAACAATGAATAAAACCTTTAATAATATTTCACATTATTATAAAGTTTATGACACATAATGTTTATTATTAGCACTTACCAAGAAGAAAGAGCACTTGGAGTTACACTTCATATAAGATAAATTTTTTGTGCTGATTTTACACAAAAACAAACAAACAAACATTGTATTCTAGAAGATTTGTGATATTTTCTTTCCATGTTTTGTTTCTAAAATAAAAATTCTTATATCTCTGCAGGTTTGAAAACCATTGTAGGTGCTGTAATAGAGTCTGTTAAAAACCTTAAAGATGTGATAATTTTGACAGTGTTTGCACTGTCTGTCTTTGCCTTGCTCGGACTTCAGGTTTATATGGGTGTTCTGACTCAGAAGTGCATTCGACAGTGGCCAAAAAACATCTCTCATATTCAGTATGAAAATTTTGTGTCAAATAGTTGTAAGTATTCATTTTCCTGTGTTAAATAGTTAATTTATTTCATATTAAGTATATAACTTCATTAGGAAGAAGATTAGTAAACTGTATTTAAATTGTTGTTGTTTTATCAAACAGTTTGAAACATATATACATTCATCTAACATGCCAGTTCTTGGGCCACAAGGTACTTTCTAACTTGTTTATTAAGTATAAAGCAACTTTGAGTCTTAAAATTTCATCTCTTATTTTTGATAAATGATTTCATAAAGATAAGAGTGTTAAAGAACTACATCTTAATGTTATTATATGTATTTTTATTCATTAATCTATTTTTTCAACCTGTTGTTTATATCCAAATAGCTAACTGGCACAAGATGAATGGAACTTATTCATTATGTGGAAATAGTACTGGGGCAAAGTGAGTAAATTGTATTAACTTAAATTAAAGTAGAGTTTAATATTATGTTAAGTTAAGATCTGTGTAATAATACTGTGTTATGTTAAAACCTGTGTAATAACATTGTGTTATGTTAACATCTGTACAGCTGTGATAGCTGAGGAATTATCACTGTAGAAATGAGGTTAATGGTGTGTTTGTTTATTAAGTTATTGAAAAAATTGAAATTATTTGGTATTAAAATATTTGCTCGAAACAAGGTTTTACTGGATGCTGCCACTCAATAGCACAGTGGAAATACTTACAATAATAAAAACTAGGTTTCAATACCAATTGTATAGCATTGTAGTTAACTCCAAACTAAATAACTTACTTGATGCTAATGTTGAACATAAGGTACATTTTTATTATTTCAATAACCAGAACTTGATAATAGACCAAAAAAAGATGCATTTCTGTGTTAGGATAGCATTTTATCTGGAAAGAACTGGTTGTCATTTTCTTAACTTGAAAAAGAAATGAGTGTGTGTGTGTGTATGTATATATATTAAAGTAAACCAGAAATGTCCTTTACATGTTTGGAACAAAGTGTGAAATGTATTGAAAATAATATTGTATTCTTAACAAATATTTCATATTAACAATAATGTTTAAATTGATATTACTACATATTATATCATGTGAAAACTTTCTGGAAAAATAAAATAATAATTTGGGCACATACTTGAAATTAAATCTCACAATAATTCAGTGTCTTTAAAAGTTATAACACACTTTACGTCAAGATAAGTCACAGTCAGTGGCATAACTAGGTCACAAAGGGCTCATGGAAAAATTGACCTTTCACTACCCATTCATTGAAACTATTTCTGTGTTTCAAAATACAGGGTGTTTGGAAAGTCATTGTGCAGTTTTGTAATCATATACATATATAAGTATATGGTGACTTTCTGAACACCCTGTATTTGCCACTGAATTAAAACTTTCAAAATAACAAATACCAATTTTAAAGGGCTCATTTGAGGCAGATTCCCCATATGTTGTAATTCTACTGATCACAGAAAATTACTTTCTATTTAAGAAACAATTTAAAAATGCTAAGTTTGTATAACATATTCAGTTTTATCACCAATGAAATTTTAACTGGAAACATTTTTGTGCAAGATGCAACAAGGAAAAATTTATTTTAATATCCAAAGAAAAACAAAGTGATAAATTTAATGATTCAGAAACAAAAGCTTTTAAGTTTCATTGTTCTTACAGCTTTAGTCCTGAACAAAACTGTTTACTCTGTATAAAAATCTAACCATAGAAGCTGATTCAGATTAGACCACTAGATTTATTGAAGGGAATGTAGATGATATTTTGGCTTCTTTACCACAGCTAAAATGTAGCATCCTCTTCTTTCAAAAAGCAGTTTGTAGTCAGTTAAAGTATTCAAACTTATTAACTCAATGTATTGAAGCTGAAATTATTCAGAAGTTTCTCAGTTTTTAGTTTGCATTAAATCATAATATATCAGCTTAGAACATATAGTATTTTTTTTCTGTTTCTTCATGAATAATATTTTTCATAGATTGTGTCCTTCAGGATATATGTGCCTGCAGGGCTACGGAGACAATCCAAATTATGGCTTTACCAGCTTTGACACATTTCCATGGGCACTTCTCTCTGCATTCAGACTGATGACTCAAGATTTCTGGGAATCTCTTTATCAGATGGTAAAATATATTTCCATATGCTCATTGTTAGAATAAAGTAGAAGTTAGATGGTGCCCAGTTGCACAGTAATATGAGTGTGGACTTAAGTGCTGGAAGCCAGGTTTTGATACCTGTAATGGGTAGAGCACAAATAGCTCATTGTGTAACTTTGTGCTTAACTTCAAACAAACAGATAAAGAAGTTAGTTGTTTTTAAATGTGGTATTTTTATGTTCATTACTATCCTTGCAATAACAAACAATGTTTAGATCCTTGAAGATGAGAAACACAATTGAAATAAAAATGTATCTCAGAAGGCCTGGTACTGATATTAACACCTCTATTGATAAGAAAGATCAAAACATTGTTCTCTCCTTACCAGTAAAAGTGTTAATATCCATACCAGCCATTCTGAGATAGAGTTTAAATCCTTTGATTCACAGTTAATTTTGTGGACGTGGGCACAGAAGTCACGAGAGTTTGAAGACTTTTTTGGACTATTAGTGAAATTCACTGTTTTCTGACTGCTTTCATAAAACGTGACTGTCTCTCAGACTTATAGTACAACATTTATATAATATGTGACTGTCTCTCCCAGCTATATTTCTAGTACAACATTTGCAAAACATGTGACTGTCTCTTTCTCAGCTAGATTTATAGTACAACATTTGTAAAGCATGTGACTGTCTCTCCCTCAGCTAGATTTATAGTAGAACATTTGTATAACATGTGACTGTCTCTTCCTCAGCTAGATTTATAGTACAACATTTATATAATACGTGACTGTCTCTCCCAGCTATATTTCTAGTACAACATTTGCAAAACATGTGACTATCTCTCCCTCAGCTAGATTTATAGTACAACATTTGTGAAGCATGTGACTGTCTCTCCCTCAGCTAGATTTATAGTAGAACATTTGTATAACATGTGACTGTCTCTCACAGCTTGATTTGTTGTACAACATTTGTAAAACATGTGACTGTCTCTCTCTCAGCTAGATTTATAGTACAACATTTGTAAAGCATGTGGCTGTCTCTTGGAGTTAGATTTGTAGGAAAACATTTGTAAAACATGTGACTGTCTCTCTCTCAGCTAGATTTATAGTATAACATTTGTAAAACACGTGACTATTTCTCTCAGCTAGATTTATAGTATAACATTTGTAAAACACGTGACTATTTCTCTCAGCCAGATTTACAGTACAACATTTGTAAAGCATGTGAGTGTCTCTCTCTCAGTTAGATTCGTAGTACAACAGTTAGATTAACAGAACAAGACATGTAAAATATCATTTGTCCAGTGAGGGAGAACAATTTGTGACACAGTGCATTTTTTTAAGTGTCACGTGTAGTTTGATTACCTTAACAAACTCCCTCACAAAAAGTAAATACTGATGAATTTTTACAAATGTGTAACTTAACTCCATTTGTGGAAGGGTAATGTCTTGAAGTAGTTTAGGATTGTTTCTGACTACAAAACCTACATAGTGTGTAATCAAGCAGATATTCATATGAAAATGTTAGTGTTTCTATGAATTAAAATCCTATATTATTTGAGCATGTAGCTTTGTTACATATGCATGCCAGAGTAACTCCTTCCATGGTTCTGGAGCTGGTAGAATGAAACATGACATTCATATTCAGTTTGTCGTTATGTATATGGCATAGCCTATCCTGTGAAAAATATGACCTATTGATAACCACCCTCAGAATGTCACTCAATCATGATGAGGGTGTAGGAATATTCCCTCAGGGTCTCTAAACCCAAATCTGGCATAAGGTTTTGTATTTCTGCCCCCTATCCCACCATGGAACAACATTTGAAACTGTTCATATCCTCAGTCACAAGCTAATGGCTCTAACTTTTGCTTTTGGGTGCAGACTTCCCATGTGGTAGCTATAGAGATTATTGGAAATAATGCAGGAGATTGTGAATCAGGAGAGGGTCTTTGAACCCTGCAGTATATTATGTTGGTACCTAAAATAGAGAAAACTTAAGACTTAATTTTATTTTGTAACATTTACTTTAAGGCAAGTGTTTTAAACTTAGGTTTGTGGTTTACATATTTCTTTACTTGTTTCAGTGTATGTACTGATCAAGAAATCTAAATTAATCTCTTGAATTTTTATTGTATGACAAACATTTCATCATTCTAAGTTCACTCTGAATTAACCACACAATGAAACAGAGTTCCATTTTCACATCTTCAGAAAAGTTTTAAATTAATAGTGTCATCCTTAATATTTCTGTGGTTGGACAAAATAAATATAGCACTTCACATGAAAGTTATTAATGAAGGGAATTCTGAACTGATTTGTATAGTTCAAAATAACTACTTAATTCAGACTTTAGAGCACATAAAATAAAACAGAGATTTACTTTATTAATAAGGTGATAAACAAATGTCAATCCAACCTCGTCTCAAGTTTTTAGAAATATGTATAAATTATACTCTTGTATTGTTTTCAGTTTCATACTTTAACTTACTCAGAGCAATTCTGCTTAATTGTACCATTCACTTGATGTAGAAATTAAAAATTTATTTAGGGTATAAAATCAGCCAAACATACATTAACTATAAATAATTTATGTATATAATACTTATGAAATTTTAAATGAAACAAAAGTCATTTTCATAGTTAAAGATAAATGATCTATTTACATTCAAAAATTAAAGAGCCTAATTAGTATAACTTTCTGCATTACAAATAATTCAAATTATTATTTTTTATAAATAATGAATACCAACTGAATTACTTTTAAAGTATCACCCTGAGTCAACAATGTTTATTTCAGGTTAATGTGTCATATACCTCATTACATTTAAAAATCTAGTTCAGAATTTCACTTTATTTCTTGTTAACTTATAATTTTAGATTCATATTCTGTTTTTTAAGGTTTTAAATAATTTTATCCATAACTATTGGTTAAACCCTGATACTTGAATATTCATTCGTGTATCAATTTCGTTAAAAAAAAATTTACCTAAGTGAAAATCATTAGTTTGAACACTAAAGATAATAACTTATTTAGTTATTAAGTGAAAATCATTTGTTTGAACACTAAAGATAATAACTTATTTAGTTATTAAGTGAAAATCATTAGTTTGAACACTAAGGATAATAACTTATTAAGTTATTAAGTGAAAATCATTAGTTTGAACACTAAAGATAATAACTTGTTAAGTTATTAAGTGAAAATCATTAGTTTGAACACTAAAGGTAATAACTTATTAAGTTAAAGAATCATTTCAATGAGAACAGTAAGAAATGGATACATTTTTGTTCCCACCATCACGTCTTGTTCAGTGTAACATTGTTATTTCAGGTTTGCCACCATCACGTCTTGTTCAGTGTGCCACCATCACGTCTTGTTCACTGTAACATTGTTGCGTTGTTTCAGGTTTGCCACCATCACGTCTTGTTCAGTGTAACATTGTTGTTTCAGGTTTGCCACCATCACGTCTTGTTCAGTGTAACGTTATTTCAGGTTTGCCACCATCACGTCTTGTTCAGTGTAACGTTGTTTCAGGTTTGCCACCATCACGTCTTGTTCAGTGTAACATTGTTGTTTCAGGTTTGCCACCATCACGTCTTGTTCAGTGTAACATTGTTGTTTCAGGTTTGCCACCATCACGTCTTGTTCAGTGTAACATTGTTGTTTCAGGTTTGCCACCATCATGTCTTGTTCAGTGTAACATTGTTGTTTCAGGTTTGCCACCATCACGTCTTGTTCAGTGTAACATTGTTGTTTCAGGTTTGCCACCATCATGTCTTGTTCAGTGTAACATTGTTATTTCAGGTTTGCCACCATCACATCTTGTTCAGTGTAACATTGTTATTTCAGGTGCTAAACTCTGCTGGACCATGGCACATGCTCTTTTTTGTCCTGATTATCTTCTTGGGCTCTTACTATCTGGTCAACTTGATCTTGGCCATCGT
This sequence comes from Tachypleus tridentatus, assembly GCF_004210375.1. Lineage (NCBI taxonomy): Eukaryota > Metazoa > Arthropoda > Merostomata > Xiphosura > Limulidae > Tachypleus > Tachypleus tridentatus. The sequence goes on along the minus strand of NC_134833.1, from coordinate 24,118,267 downwards.
AGCCATGTCTTATGATGGCCTCCGAAAGGAAGCAGCAAGAGAAGAAGAAGATGCAGCTGCAGAAGAGGCAGAGTACGCAGCTAAACAGGCTAAACTGGTATAAACATTTTATTAACGTTAAGTACAAGGAAGACAATTTATTATAAGATAGAAACTGGTATAAACATTTTATTAACGTTAAGTACAAGGAAGACAATTTATTATAAGATGAAAACTGGTATAAACATTTTATTAACGTTAAGTACAAGGAAGACAATTTATTATAAGATGAAAACTGGTATAAACATTTTATTAACGTTAAGTACAAGGAAGACAATTTATTATAAGATAGAAACTGGTATAAACATTTTATTAACGTTAAGTACAAGGAAGACAATTTATTATAAGATGAAAACTGGTATAAACATTTTATTAACGTTAAGTACAAGGAAGACAATTTATTATAAGATGAAAACTGGTATAAACATTTTATTAACTTTAAGTACAAGGAAAACAATTTATTATAAGATGAAAACTGGTATAAACATTTTATTAACGTTAAGTACAAGGAAGACAATTTATTATAAGATGAAAACTGGTATAAACATTTTATTAACGTTAAGTACAAAGAAGACAATTTATTATAAGATGAAAACTGGTATAAACATTTTATTAACGTTAAGTACAAGGAAGACAATTTATTATAAGATAGAAACTGGTATAAACATTTTATTAACTTTAAGTACAAGGAAAACAATTTATTATAAGATGAAAACTGGTATAAACATTTTATTAACGTTAAGTACAAGGAAGACAATTTATTATAAGATGAAAACTGGTATAAACATTTTATTAACGTTAAGTACAAAGAAGACAATTTATTATAAGATGAAAACTGGTATAAACATTTTATTAACGTTAAGTACAAAGAAGACAATTTATTATAAGATGAAAACTGGTATAAACATTTTATTAACGTTAAGTACAAAGAAGACAATTTATTATAAGATGAAAACTGGTATAAACATTTTATTAACTTTAAGTACAAAGAAGACAATTTATTATAAGATAGAAACTGGTATAAACATTTTATTAACGTTAAGTACAAGGAAGACAATTTATTATAAGATAGAAACTGGTATAAACATTTTATTAATGTTAAGTACAAGGAAGACAATTTATTATAAGATAGAAACTGGTATAAACATTTTATTAATGTTAAGTACAACATGTATAAAGAATACAGTTTATCATTAGATGAAACTGTTAATTCTGCACTTTTTATCTGATATCAAGCTATTAACTTCTATTTTTTTGCCATATCTTATAACACAGTTATTATACTAATTTTTATTTCTTATTCTCTGTTGTTTCATATCTGTTTTAATAGTTGAATGTTGTGTATTTTTTCTATGAAATTCAGTTTTACCCTTTTTTTTTTTTTAAATATGAGGCACAAGATGTAGAGACTGTGGGAAGATTCATTAGTATACTAAGTATGTTAATAAGCGTGATAAATATGAGGCACAAGATGTAGCGACTGTGGGAAGAAGACGTGATAATATCGTGAACAGCCCATCTGAATTTTCATGTCGCTCATATGAATTGTTTGTTGGCCAAGACAAAATGAGTGATGAGAAAGACAGAAGAGCTAGTGTGAGAAGTGCTGACAGTGAGAACATGTATGAACTAAATCCTTCGTTAATTGGTAACAGTGGAAAGGTATCTTGATCTCTTTCAGATTTTATTTAATTTATCTACATTTAAGAACTCACCTTGTAGATTATTTTATAAGTAATATGAACATTTTGCAGAAATAATTTTTAAAATACGTAATCTAGGATGATGATAAGAACAGTTGTAGACAATCATAATAACTTCATTTTTTACAGTTCCTGTTTTTTAATAAGGACTTAAAGAAATCAGTTGCTTTGTAGTTTTGCAGTTTGTTTTTTTATTAAGAAAGATTCAATAAACTGTGATTCACAGTTACGTATTTTTAAAGGAATAAAACTGAATTTATGTAAACATTTTCAGCAGGATGATATGTAAATATATTAAACATTGAAAAATACTTAAAGAAATTTATAACATAATCAATAACTGCTCTCTGTTATTATATAGGCATTTGTGCAAAATATATTTTAATTCTGTTGGTTCTATAGTTGCTTTTGTTTTTCCTACATGTTCTGTAAATGTTAACTTTTATACATTTTAAAACTGGTAGTTTCTTATCACATATACACACACACACATATAGGAAAATAATTGAAATAAGAAATGTCTTATTCTCCTGAATTACATCTTTTAAGTAAAGTTCAAATTTAATGTAACCTGTATGTGCATATACTAGTTATATGAAAAGATTTTCCTTTTTCATTATGAGATACAAAAGAACCAGTACACAGTTCTGCAGGTTTGTTATTAAATGTGATGCTTAAAATAACGTGTTGTGTGTCGCCTGTTGTTATTAAATGTGATGCTTAAAATAACGTGTTGTGTGTCGCCTGTTGTTATTAAATGTGATGCTTAATGTACCGTGCTGTGTGTCACCTGTTATTATTAAATGTGATGCTTAATGTACCGTGCTGTGTGTCGCCTGTTGTTATTAAATGTGATGCTTAATGTACCGTGCTGTGTGTTGCCTGTTGTTATTAAATGTGATGCTTAACGTAACATGCTGTGTGTCACCTGTTGTTATTAAATGTGATGCTTAATGTACCGTGCTGTGTGTCGCTTGTTGTTATTAAATGTAATGCTTAATGTACCGTGCTGTGTGTCGCCTGTTGTTATTAAATGTGATGCTTAATGTACCATGCTGTGTGTTGCCTGTTGCTATTAAATGTGATGCTCAACATAAAGTGCTGTGTGTCACCTGTTGTTATTAAATGTGATGCTTAACGTAATATGCTGTGTCGCCTGCTGTTATTAAGCGTGATGCTCAACATAACGTACTGTGTTGCCTGTTGTTATTAAGTGTGATGCTTAATGTAACGTGCTGTGTTGTCTGTTGTTATTAAGTGTGATGGTTAACGTAACGTGCTGTGTTGTCTGTTGTTATTAAGTGTGATGGTTAACATAACGTGCTGTGTGTCACCTGTTGTTATTAAGTGAGATGCTTAATGTAATGTGCTGTGTGTCGCCTGTTATTAAATGTGATGCTTAACGTAAAGTGCTGTGTGTCGCCTGTTGTTATTAAATGTTATGCTTAATGTAACGTGCTGTGTCACCTAAAACAGATGAAATATTTGTTTTTGTGCTAAAGAGATAAAAATTCCATTTATACATTCTACAAAGTTACATTTATTTCCTCAGAAAAGTTTGAAAGTATTGTTTCATGAGGAGCATTTAAAGTAAATACTTAGATTGATTATCTGAATATCCTTTTGCAAGTTTCATGAAAATGTAATAAAGAAGTCAGTAAACAATGTAATTCACTTAAACAACACTGTAACCTGATTTATTCTTTGTGATATTAAACAGTCTGTGTTATGTTGGATAACGGTGGTATATACAAACAGTACATTATTTTCCATTGTCTAACATTATACCTGCTTTGAACAACTGTAAGTTTGAGAACATGTAATGTTCTTAAAGAAAAATGTTGAACTTAGTGAAGGACCTTTTACAAACTTTACATTAATAATTATTTAAATATAACTACACCTTTTTGGTAAATCTAAATTTTTAAATAAGTATTTCATTTCTTTCATAACTCCCGTAGTTCTACATTTATCAAAATTAAGAATCAGTAAAATATGTGTGAAGGTCAGTTTATTATACATGAATACCATAATGACATATATTTATTAAATATCATTAAATGAGTATTTCTTTATCAGGGTGAATGTGTGTATGTAACTTTTATAGTTCAGATAAGCAAATTTCGTATACAACTATGTTACAAATGTTTTCACTTATAACCAATTGAGCTATAAATAGTGCAACAATAAATTAAACAAAGCAATAATCTGTAATTAAATAACCCAGTTGAAAACAGCTGTGGTGAGTTGCTGTGATATTAAACCATGATTGACTGGTAACAAGTTCAGCTTGTGATAGTTTGCAACTAACATGGCAAATCAATCCTGTGCACTCTAGATTAGTTTCTGTGCACTGAGCACTCGGCATTATGGCTTGAATGACTTCAGAACTTCAACATATATATATGAAACTAAAAAAAAAAACGAACTTGAAGACAGTACTTAGTTAAATTAATTATTTTAATGTTTCTTTGAACAGCCGACAAATATGATAAACATACAACTGCTTAAGAGACTCTGAAGATTCATTTCTTTAATACTGATGTTGTTTGCCACTTATTCTGAATTTAAGTTCTCTTTTCTAAACATACTTTGAATGAAATGGCCCAATAATTTCACATTTCTTTAAACAGTTTTAATCAATGAGGAGAAATTTCAAGCTATAAAGTGACAGACTGTAAAACATGCAAACCTTTTAGTTTGATGCATTGAAAATGAAAAACAAATCTTAAGTTTTTTCAACCTAGAGATCCTTTCACTTTCCAAGCAAGCCGTAGTCTTCCTGGCTCACCTTTCAATCTGCATAAGGAGAGCCGAGGAAGTCACTTCAGTTGGCGCAATGGTAGATGTTGCTTTGGGAACAGAAAGTTCTTGGTTCTCTATTGATACAGAGATGCACAAGTGCATCTTACTTATGCAGATAATAGCAATGCTGTAACGCCCATTTCTGAAGAGAATGGTGCTATAACTGTACCCGTGTTCACCAATACAAATTCCCAATTTATCTCCCGAACCTTTCATGGTGACATGTTTAACAAAAAGTATCACCAAGGAGAGCCAAGTGCAATTGTGCTCAAGGAATCTCCAAAGGAATGCTCAAAAAGCTATAGTTGAGTATTTGTAACCTTTCTAATCCCTCTGACTATTTTCCCTGCTTTCTTAAGATCTCCATTTAAATACAAAATGAACTGTCAGAGCTTATAACCAAGGACTGAAGTTAATATAATTGTAACAATTTATGCCTGATGTAACATTGAATGGTATTAACTATAAAGTCAGTGCATTGTTTTGTCTCTTGCTAAGTCATGTCGTTTCAGTGTCAATGACAAGCTCTAAATTGCTAAAACAAATTCAATAATATATAAAAAAAAAATTGTGCATTTTGTTTATGTTTTTTATTTTACTGGGCCATTCATTCAATTCTGCCATTTTCCTTTTGCTGAGTGATACTGTTGCATGCTAATTCTTACTTATAGTATTCCACAGGTTGTTTCTCTGGCACCCAAGATCTGTGCTTTTCTAGGTATGTGATAACTATGACAGGAAAATTATTTTACACTTACCTAAATTTTTTTTCACAACTTGCTTTTGCTAAACATCTTTTAATAATTCTATGTCTTTTTATGCAGTTTAATTATTTTTATGTAAGATAATAAATATTTAATATTCTTCATTATTCTGTAATCAACCGTATTTGATATTTTAAGAACAAGTTAAAAATATTCATCAGTTAATTATATATAAATATGAGAAAGTTTCCATCTGCTGTTATGTATTTAGTTATAATGTTACAGTTATCACTAGTGTACACAAAGCTTTACTGGTTTCATGTGCACAATCTTTTGCTAAAGTTTTTTACCATTATGAAATATAATAAAAAACTATACATATGTTTAAAATACATTCTTTAACAGATATTTCAGAAATCATTAATATTAAATAAATGTTTAACATTCTTGACAAAACTAAATCTTTATTTTAAAAAATTGAAACACTAAAGTGATGCATTTAAAACCTACACGGAAACGTGCAGTATGTTACATAACATTAATGTATGTGGGCTTATAACCTCAAAGAAAATAAAAACACGGAGAAAATCAAAATGTTCTTGTACACTAAGGTATAAGAAACTTCTTATTTCTCATACAAAAACAAGGATCACTCCACTAACTCTAACACTCTCATAAAGAAACAGTATCTAAGGTTTACTGAAAGGTTCTTGCTATTGTATATAACACTTTGGTTTGAAAAATTCTGTGATTTACACCTGTTTGCATGTAACGTGTATCATATATGTACGTTAGTAGCATGTTTAGTGCATGTGAAGTATATCTAGGCATGCCATGTTCTGACTCTTCTGATATCTAGAAATATTAGAATTTCTATGGATTGTCATCTTATACAAATTAGTATAAAGTAGGAAGCCTTAAGTTAGTTTGGCACATACCTATTTTGTTTCACTGATAGCCTCACATCAGTTGAAAGTTTAGTCAGCAGCGTGTGTTATAAAAGTTCTTAGTTTATGTAATTTGAATGAAATGTCTATCATCAGTAGTTCTTGACGAGTACTGCATTGCTTGGTTTTTCAATGAATAACATTGTTTTCTACTTAGATATACCTATTATTAAATTATACCTGCTTTGTCAATACTAACTTCCTTATAAACATAAGAGTTCATATTTGATCATATAAACTCCATAAGTAACTATATTTATAGATCAGGTTTTATATTAACAAATTCTAAACCTTCTAAAATTAATAACAGAAATGTTATGTACACTATGAATGAAATTTAATGTTACGTTACATGAGATTATATTGAATTATTTCTTCATATTTAATGTTAAGTGTGATAATATTAAAATGTTTTCCTAGATTTTATATAATGTCACATTAAATGGTTTTATAACATTTTCTTAAATTTTGTTTTAGTGTTGCATGAGCTATTATTGTATTAGATTTTGTGTAATGTTACTTCCGAGACAATATCCCATCTCTATACAGTTTAGCTGTCTTCCAAGACAATATCCCATCTCCATACAGTTTAGCTGTCTTCCAAGACAATATCCTATCTCCATACAGTTTAGCTGTCTTCCAAGACAATGTCCTATCTCCATACAGTTTAGCTGTCTTCCAAGACAATATCCCATCTCCATACAGTTTAGCTGTCTTCCAAGACAATATCCCATCTCCATACAGTTTAGCTGTCTTCCAAGACAATATCCCATCTCCATACAGTTTAGCTGTCTTCCAAGACAATATCCCATCTCCATACAGTTTAGCTGTCTTCCCAGAAAATATCCCATCTCCATACAGTTTAGCTGTCTTCCAAGACAATATCCCATCTCCATACAGTTTAGCTGTCTTCCAAGACAATATCCTACCTCCATACAGTTTAGCTGTCTTCCAAGACAATATCCTATCTCCATACAGTTTAGCTGTCTTCCAAGACAATATCCTATCTCCATACAGTTTAGCTGTCTTCCAAGACAATATCCTATCTCCATACAGTTTAGCTGTCTTCCAAGACAATATCCTATCTCCATACAGTTTAGCTGTCTTCCAAGACAATATCCTATCTCCATACAGTTTAGCTGTCTTCCAAGACAATATCCTATCTCCATACAGTTTAGCTGTCTTCCAAGACAATATCCTATCTCCATACAGTTTAGCTGTCTTCCCAGACAATATCCTATCTCCATACAGTCTAGCTCTCTTCCAAGACAATATCCTATCTCCATACAGTTTAGCTGTCTTCCCAGACAATATCCCATCTCCATACAGTTTAGCTGTCTTCCAAGACAATATCCTATCTCCATACAGTTTAGCTGTTTTCCAAGACAATATCCCATCTCCATACAGTTTAGCTGTCTTCCAAGACAATATCCTATCTCCATACAGTTTAGCTGTCTTCCAAGACAATATCCTATCTCCATACAGTTTAGCTGTCTTCCAAGACAATATCCCATCTCCATACAGTTTAGCTGTCTTCCAAGACAATATCCCATCTCCATACAGTTTAGCTGTCTTCCAAGACAATATCCCATCTCCATACAGTTTAGCTGTCTTCCAAGACAATATCCTATCTCCATACAGTTTAGCTGTCTTCCAAGACAATATCCTATCTCCATACAGTTTAGCTGTCTTCCAAGACAATATCCTATCTCCATACAGTTTAGCTGTCTTCCAAGACAATATCCTATCTCCATACAGTTTAGCTGTCTTCCAAGACAATATCTCATCTCCATGCAGTTTAGCTGTCTTCCAAGACAATATCCTATCTCCATACAGTTTAGCTGTCTTCCAAGACAATATCCTATCTCCATACAGTTTAGCTGTCTTCCAAGACAATATCCCATCTCCATACAGTTTAGCTGTCTTCCTTGCATATGTGCTAGAACGATTTGCGTGCCACTGTTTTTGGGGCAACTTCCTCCTAATTTTACAGGATTTTATGTGAATTGTGCTACAGCTTGTTGACTTCATCGCTCAGCAAAAGCCCTCTACCAATAGGATTTTTATTCTTCTTCTCGGTATTGTGTTGATCCAAAGTGTTTAATTTGATTTCTTGTATGAATTCAATTTATAGAGATTTGTATCATTAACAAACTTTTGACTTTTGTCTCAAAAGCTTCATTCTTTCATGATTTTTTTCAAATGACGAGGATTTGTGCTTATTCATGAGTGAGTAATGTTGTTCACAGTTAGGCATTATATTGGAGACTTGTTAACTCTGAGGGTCATTACAACATTGTTTTGTATTACCACATGCTTAATTGACCTCCTGGACTCCTCCTTCCAACTAAATTCTTCAGTTGAGAATGATCTATTTAACTATGACCTTCACCTGATGATCCTTTGGTATTACTTCACCATTCATGAAATTACCTTAACCTTTCAATCTCTTTGTTTTATCTTCTGGTGGGTTCTTTATTATTTCTTATTTTCTTATTCCCTGGTCAGTGATTCTTGGAAAATATCTTATCTCTTCTCCTTGCTTGTTATTAGGATTTATACCATCTACTTCCTTTAATATTTCTTTCTTGTTCCCTTATTATGGTTCCACATTTTCTTCTTTCTCTCTCTAACCTCTTGTATTCTCTTTCCTAACTCTGCCTCTTCTCTGAGGCACTTTTTGCTTTAATTTCATTCTGGTGTTCTGGATTAATGTTATATGGCTTCTGTTCATATTATCTTTCCAAGTTTTCTTCTTAACCTTACATTTTATAACTGTTCTTTATTAATACAAGTCTCTGCCCTTAACCTTCCCATTACAGACCTTTTTGTGTTCTTGTCTTCCCTCTACTAGAAGCTTGGTTTGTTGCTCTTCTTGTGCTATGAATCTCATTTTCTACCAACAGCTGTTCTTCTGATCCTTATTTTATTGTCTTTTTCACCCAGTCTGCAGTTGTCAGACACCATCCAACATGTCATTCTCAGCCCATCCTCCATTTCTTTTTTATTATCCATTCATTTTTTTTTCACATCTCCTACATTGCTCCTTCTTTTGGCTTACTGTTAACTCCTTTTATATTTACTAATTTTGTAAGAGCCTTTATTTACCATATCCACTATCATGACTCCATTCTTTATTAAAAGATATCTTCCCTCCATTATCATGCATGGACTTTACCTGATCTGTTGCCCATTTAGCTAGACTTTTCAATTATGTCGCATTCTTCTTATCATCTTTGTCTATTAACATCTGTGGTGGGTATTTTGTCATGGTTCTTCTGTGACCTTATTCCTTCTGGCTGTCATACTGTGAACCACATTTCTGCCTTTTTTTAGCTGTCTGTTCATCAATGGATTGTTGGTCTCTGCCTTTATTAGTAGTTGGGAGGCCTTCTTTGTAGCAATTCTCCTTTCATAATATTATAAAGTGTTTCTTCCTCTGTCCTCTTCATCTAACACAGACAGACAGACAGATATATATATATCAAAATATAGATCGTTGTTGACTCATCTATCCAATCCAGACCATAAATCTTCCATGAACTATCACGGAAAAAGCCAGCACCAGGGAAGTTTTGTGTTCACTTCTCTGGCTTGTGCTTGCTGGCTTTTAAAAATAGGACTTCATGGTAATACATTGAACTGTCTCCAGTTAAAAACAACCTCCTGGACTGAAGGACTGATGGGGATCCAGGCACAATTCTCCAAGTCTTCCTTCATTGAGTGCAGCAAGAGAGAACCTTGCAACTTATCAGTTTGAAGCCATTGGGTTGGTAGACCATGGAGAACCATCATTAGGTGAACTCAACATGTCGGGTGATGCAGGTGGTGGTGACATTGTTAGTGTAGTGCAGATCATCACTGAAATATCATGCCACTTGTAACCTCTTTCTGCAACCAGAATATGTTCAGTAGAGTTTAAGTGGGCACATATTGCATGTGGATCAATACTCTTTACTTATCCCCTTCCTTTATGGGTGAGGAGTATGTTCTGAATAAAATTAAATGTGATCTCACACATGTGCCCCTTGTAATCCTTGCCATCAGATAATACACAGCATAGGCTTGTTTCTGACATTTTCCGAAAGATACATATCTTGATCAAAATTACTCTTGCCTCTCCATGCATTTAGTAGAGGATTGTAGCTAAACTGTTTCAAGAAGTGAGTTATTGTCTCAAAAGTTAACACTTTCCTTACCTGAAAATGTAGTATTGAGTTATTTTATTAGGTTTATAGTAGAGTTACATAAAGTGATACTGAGGAATTAGCTTTCAAGTAGTGTTATATAGTATAGATTTAAAGTACTGTTAGATGGTATTGTATCATTTTGTTAATTTTAGTGGTGTTATATGAGCTAGTATTGAACTATGTAAGTAGATTTAAAGTAGTGTTACCCTAGATGACATTGAATAATGTTATTAAATTGTATAAATAGTTGCATGATATATTATTACTGCATTAATTTATTATGGTGTGTTTTTTATATTATAGTTTTTATATTTTAATTGATGTAAAGTGTTAAACTCCAACTGTTGTACATATAAAATCACTTCTTGTCATTTTGTAGTGTTATCTGAAGTAGGTTTTTTTGTTTGTCATTATGTTGTGTGTCTGTACATCAACTGTTTGTACATTTGTTTTGATGATCCATTAATTCCCCATTCTAGGTTTCTTAAATAAACATTGTTATGTATAAAGAAGAATGCCTGTAAATTTACAGTCTAGATTGAACATTATTCTGTTCACTTATTAACATAGATAGACATTTCTGTTTAATTTTTTTAAATTCTAGAAAGACTAAAAGTATTTAAAAGAATGGGTTGCTGGAATGTTTTGTTTCAAGTGGTATAGATTTCTGATTTTTCTGGACTGTTTGTTGCTTGGCTTAGATTTTAAATATATTGAGAAATGTTACACTTGTTGTCTTTTGATTAGTTTTAGCAAGTGTGAACTACTTAAGTTTAATTACTTGTTACTGTGGAATTGGTTTGCGTTCAACTAACTTTATATTAGAAGTGTGTTTCTACTTCATTACGCAACTGATGTTTTACAAAACTACATTATCCATTTGTTTGAAGACTTAAAAGTAAAGTTAAACTCTAAATATGCTTTAAAAGAGAGGTTTAGCTCTTTTTATAATCAATTTTTGGTTTTATTCGTACATATTACATATGTACATATTACATATATTAAATGTATGTTCAGTTTCATGCATTGCTCCTGTTTTTCACTTTTGTCAGATGTTCTTCTAAAGCAGTAAAATAATAAAACTTTTCTTTGTTAATGTTTTTCCATCCTTGAACATTCTTTAGTGTATCATCATTACGTTTCTTTCAGTATCCGTTTACAGTTCTACATCTCCTCTTCCTCCTGTTGTAATAATTTACATTAAACCAATTAGATACTTAACTGAGAATTTAAGTTTCATAATAGTTTCTAACCTATGTTAAAATAACGTAACTTTTATTTAACAAATACATAACTATTTTAAATCATCACCTGATATTATAAACATCATCCAACTACCCACCACACAGGATAATGAAAGTGAAGACTATATGGAAAAACCCAAACAGCCTGATGATAATCCAGCACAGAAACAGACTGTGGTGGACATGAAAGGTTAGAAAGTTATATTTATAGACAATATAATATTCTAAGAAAAAATCTAGTTTGTGACTGTAATACTAAATTATGATTTCTTATTATTTTAAAAATCAGAAACTTTTTCTGTTTTGAATGTTTGATAGGTTAAATAATAAAATTTTCAGATAATTAAACATTACAAGAAGTTCACTACCTGATTTTATTTTCCAAAAAATGATAAATGCCTAATAATAAAAAATATAAAACTTTGTGAAAATGAAGATAAATATAAGTACACAACAGAAAAAAAACTGATACTTGAAAATTTAGTATTGTAAAGTTAAAAGGTAAAACATGTCAGTTTTATAAGTGTTGCTTTATTTGATGTTTCAAGACTATATGAAGTGGTATAATTGAGACCATGTTTTATAGATGTGATGGCTCTCAATGACATTATTGAGCAGGCTGCAGGAAGACAAAGCAAGCTGAGTAACCGAGGTAATTAACCACCTTACTGAAGTGTACATCCTTGTTAAAGAACTTGTTTAAAAGCAAATGTGTTTTAACTAACATGCTCTGTACAACTATCTGAAAAAAATCTTTTGTTAATTTTAAAGTTTTTAACTTATTAGCTTTGTGTAGTCATGGTCAAACTTCAACTTATTAGCTTTATGTTAGTCATGGTCAAACTTCAACTTATTAGCTTTATGGTAGTCATGGTTAAACTTCAACTTATAAGCTTTATGGTAGTTATGGTTAAACTTCAACTTATTAGCTTTATGTTAGTCATGGTTAAACTTCAACTTATTAGCTTTATGTTACTCATGGTTAAACTTCAACTTATTAGCTTTATGTTAGTCATGGTTAAACTTCACTGTTATTTGGGTTTGTTAGTTTTATTCTCTTTATTTTCTTGGGTAAATGAATGACATTTGAGTGCCATTGTATATTTCATGATGTGTGAGTTAAACTATTTTAGAATCTGATAAAGCAATTATCTGTACTTACTTTGATATTAGGTAGTGTTTATCTATTATAGCCTAAGTTATTTCAAGACTAGGCATTGTTTTATTTCTCATAGACCAACATATTCCAAGGTTGTACAATGATTTATCTTTCATATTCCAATTATTGCAACCCTTGGCAATGTTTTATTTTTCATAATGCACTTATTACAAGGGTGGACAGTGTTTTATCTTTCATAGCCCTGTTTTTTCAAGGTTGTGCAATGTTTTATCTTTCATAGTCCATCTTATTGTTATAAAATCAAGTAGTTTTTTACCTTCTACATCCTGGTTTACCGTGAGATTAATTTATTCTTCTTTCTATTTTATTTCAAGATTTATTTCATGTGAAAATGAACAATTTAGCTTAGTTTTTACAGTAATAATTCATATTTATTTCACAGCTGACTCTAATATCAATTTCTGGCTTTTAAAAAGAAATAATTTGCATAAAAAGTGATGTGAAACACGCACTACGCTTGAGGATTGGTAAATAAAATACTACGTTATCATCAACACGCATGAACTAGGGTGCAGAATCTGAGACTTACCTTTCACTAAACTGCAGCTGTTAATACCACATTTAAGGTAAAACAAGTGTGATCTGGATTATTTGAAACAGTAAAGCTCAACAATAGAAATTTTCTTGCACTGTGAAATAATTATTTTGGTGCTATGGTAGAGAAACAGCTGACAATATACAACAAAAGTAGAATTGTAAATCCTAAATAACAATTCTGAATGAGGCTGATCAGCTGTCAGATATTTCATTTTTTTCTATTTTGCTCTAAATCTTAGGTATTCGCTCGAGCTCTTCCATTGGTTGATGGCCTGTCTTACTTAGTTGAACTTTTACACTATACTGTTGTACTTAGTTGAACTTTTACACTATACTGTTGTACTTAGTTGAACTTTTACATTGTACTGTTGTACTTAGTTGAACTTTAACACTGTACTGTTGTACTTAGTTGAACTTTTACACTGTACTGTTGTACTTAGTTGAACTTTTACACTGTACTGTTGTACTTAGTTGAACTTTTACACTATACTGTTGTACTTAGTTGAACTTTTACACTGTACTGTTGTACTTAGTTGAACTTTTACACTATACTGTTGTACTTAGTTGAACTTTTACACTGTACTGTTGTACTTAGTTGAACTTTTACACTGTACTGTTGTACTTAGTTGAACATTTACACTATACTGTTGTACTTGGTTCAACATTTACACTATATTATTGTACTTGGTTGAACTTTTACACTACTGCCTTACTTTTAGATACTTACACTATACTGCCTTACTTGCTTGAACTTTTACACTATACTGCCTTACTTGATTGAACTTTTACACTGTACTGTCTTGTACGGTGCGACATGTTTACTGTGCTCTCTACTGAGTTTGACTTCTACACTATACTGTCTTAGTGAAGCTGTATTATTTGTTGTTTTGTGAAACGCACTATAAACTTTTTATAAAGTTCATTCCATCTTAGAATGTCTTATTTAATGAGATTTTTATTTTATCAACTACAATAATTATTGATTCTGTTCTTTTATAATTTACTCCCTACCTTATAGCACAAGAAGAGGAAGAGGTTGTGAAAGTGAAGTTCAAAGATCGGTGTTTAGCCCAGTGTTTCAGGTGTATTGATATTTTTTGTGTGTGGGACTGTTGTTGGTGTTGGATTCGTTTCCAACAGTTAATCTCCTTGATTGTGTTCGATCCCTTCATGGAGCTCTTCATAACTTTGTGCATTGTTGTCAACACCCTCTTTATGGCCATGGACCATGATAATATGGATCATGACTTTGAAAACGTTTTAAAAATGGGAAACTATGTAAGTAATTTTCTTATAAAAGCAGCACACACTTTGCTTCGTTGCTAGAACCAAACACTGTTATGCATAAGAAATGTAACTGTCATTTACATGTGTCCCATGTATTGTAACATTGGTTAAGATACCGCAAGTTATACTTAGATTATCTTTACGTGAAACACATTTCAGTACTACTAATATAGTCTAAATGAAACTCAGTTAAAAATTAACTTTTTCCGAATTCTGTTTAAATATAATTAACGTTGACTATATTTGAAGTCCACTTAAGTTACTGTTAATTCTGTGGGAAGTCCATTTAATATTAATTTCCATCTCACGTTTCTAGCTAAGCTAGTTTGTTAATAAAAGATCCCATTAGCAACAGCTGTGTTACTTACTGTTTAGCAGGAATGCCAATATACCAAGTAAACCCCAAATATTAATATTTCAAAAGTGGAAACTTTTCAGTCAAAACTTGTGTGATTGATGAATACTGTAATTTATTTAATATTTAGTTTAAGTCTGACTATCACTGAAACTTACGCTACCTTGAAATAAATTCAATCGTGATACTCTTAGACAGAGAAATAAAGGATTTAATTTATTATAAGTTATTTATTTACCTATTTATATAATTTTGTAATTCTTTTTTGACTTAAAATTTATAATTAATATTTTACCTTTATTTTTAATGTTGTTGTTTGATTTTATCTCAAGAACATTTGCATTTTTTATATTGAATTAGGTTTTTACGGAACATACTATTTACTGACAATATAGCTGTTCTTTGATGCTAGCTTTCCCTATCTCAGCATTGGTCTCATATGCTGCAGCCTTTTATATCCCATTTAAATGGTCTTGACAGTATCATATTTGAAAATTTCTATACCTTCATCAATGTGCTATCTCTCCTAGTATTGTATATAAGCACATCACTTAGATAGTGTAATCACTTTTTCTTAAAAGCATTGGCCATGGGCTAGTTTGATGAAGGGTAACTTGTCTTCCCATTATGGACTGAGATTTTTGTACTGCCTTGTGGATTTCAGTTTAATAAAAAAAACGATGATATTTGCATGTATGAATTCCAGCTAATCCAACCTCCTGTACTCCTCATGTGTTATCTGAAGTCTCTCTGTGGTAAGGGAAGGGTATTTTTGGTTAGTGTTGCCCATATGTTTATTTACTGAGAGACGAAAACATTGGTTTGGACTGGGGTGTTAAGGCTTCTGAAGTTGACATTTTTGTTGATCCTGCAATGAATTTCGATTCTGTTTTTGACATTTTTTTTTTTACTAAGTCAGTTTCTCATAAGTCTGATCTGGATTCATCTCCTACCACTTTTCTTCAATTGATTATTTGGATTTGTGAAATTTTTTTTGTTTCTACATCTTCCGTGTTGTTGGTGGTGGTCAACTGTTTAGTTTCTCCTGCTTCCTAACATTTCTGGTTCAAGCTTGGAGATTACTATTTAATTACATGGCAGGATAGACAACAGACTTGTATTATCCTTTATCTGTTTGTTTGGCTTGGTTTTTCCACTTCCTGGTGGACATATATTATTTGCTGCTGACATGAGTTGGAGTTGATGGCATGTTTGTAGGACTTTTCCTCTCCCATTATATCCTGCTATATCTTATTGATAGGTCCTTTTTTTTTCTAAGTCTCTGGCATCTAGGAGAGGGGATACATCCATCTGTGCAAATATTTTGCCATATATTGTCTCCTCTGTAGCTTATAGTAATCTAATATTACAGCTTGTTAGGCCTGGAAGTGTTATGTGGCCCACTTTACCTCTTATTGTGATGATTGTCTAAATTGTTGGGATACTTCAGTTTCCCTCGATGTTACCCCATTTCTTTAGAGGTGGATTTCCAAATATCCATTTTTGTACATTTTGGTCTTTTCACGTGAGATATTTTCTGAGTTACATCTCAGCAGATTTAACGTTTGTCTTTTTTCTACTCATTTCATTTATCCAGTGGAGGACATTTTATGGGCTGGTATTTAGACTTCTCCAAATGTTTTTCTCTCACATTCTTTACATGCTTAGAGTTTTCTCTTAACCCGTGACTCTTAATAACAACAACTGCTGAATTATAAGGAGAGGAGTACTTTTATCACAGTCTTCTCTCTTTATTTTCCAGGGTCCCTTACATCTTTCTTTCACTGAATCCATCTCTGTGGCAAGTGTTCCCCAAACAGGTGTTCTTTTCTCAACATAAGTCCACACTAGCAACCAGTTTGGTTATTTTTATCACTAGGTACAACAAGCTATGTAGAAATGAGGTGTTCTGTAAGACAATCTAGGTGCTTACTAGATGGTATTACCATGGACAGCCATTCATGGACTATCATGAGTGAATATCAAGGGGGATTCTGCCTGTCCCTGCAAGTTATTGGATTGAATAAAATGGGAATGGTTTGCTTTTACAAATTTTCAGAACTTGGTTCACCTATTGTGCAGTTCCAAGTTCACTTTTCTTTGGACTCCCCAGTGTGCATCACCACCCTGGTGGAGGATGAAGTTTTTCCACTTTGCCTACTTTATCATTGTGATTCTGATGGTGTGAAGTGTGTCAATCTAAGGCTGTAGGCTGAATTCCAGTAAAAGGTATATGTATCTATGCAGTTGTGACCAAATTGTCCTAGCTACCAATGTGGTATACAGGTACCAAGACCCCTCAATTTCAACCCTGAATTGTGGAACCTCAGCCATCAGGTTGGGGCCAGCCTATAATAATTACTTGTGTTCTATTCCATTCTTGATACAGGAACTTGGTCCTGGATGCAGATCATACCTGTTCTGAATGTAGTGTGGTGAACCCACTTTTGTACCACATTTATCTTGGTGCACACTTCTTATGTACACCATACTCTCACTTGCCACTACACCTTCTCATTGTGGGATTGTAGCTACATTGCCAGTGAATGGTAAGTATGTTTGGAAGTTAACATTTTCTTAATCTGTAAACGCATCTCCAGTCATACTTACCTCCACTGACACTCCCTCACCTTGTCTCTCCACTAACAGCTGGTGTAAGTCTAAAAAAGTGATTAAACTATCTTAGCAAGCTGCTTTATACAGTATCAGAATAGAGGGCACGTTGACAAGGGTGGAGAAACTTGCAAATTAGATATTACAAAGGGCTTTAAGTGGGGTATAAAGGACTGGATCATGCGAGACAAATACCTAGGTAGATAAAGCTATTCTACCACATCAGTTTTATTTTTCATAAACTCCAGTTTTGTTATGTTGCTTTATGAGGCTGAAATGTTGTTTTTTTTTAGTTGTTTTTCTTTCAAAGCACACAACAATACACTTATTGAGTACACAAATATTTCACTTCCTGTTTTTTTTCCATCCTTATGAAGCTGCAGCTTGAAGGTTGAAGAGAAGTAAACTTATGTTCAGTTCAAACTGAACTTAATTGGTTTCAGAACATCTGACTAAACTACAAACATTTGTGTACAGTTTGCATCACTTGAAGCTTCTTGAATTTGCACTTTGATGAAGAGAAGTTTTACTGAATGAAATATTAAAGTGTTGATGTTTTTTCTTTATTCGTTGCATCCTTACTTATTTTTTTGACAGAAACTGTGCAACAACTAGATGAAGTGAGTGAATGAATAATTAGATTTTATGAGGTAATGTGTACGTCTTCTAACACAACTGATGCTTTAAGAAAACACAATCAAGTCTTAGATATTCTGTTATATTTTCAAGTTTATTGGAAAATTTAGAACACAATAAAAATGAATGATTTGTTTTAGATTTTAAAGAAACAATTTATTTAACTTTATTCAGTTATTGTATTTATATCTTATTTTGTACAATTTTATCAGACTTTTCAACTTGTATTTTTCAATTATATTATGTATACACAGTTATAAGTACAAATTTTGATCACTGTCTTGACACAAAACAAGATAGTTTACTCCTATGAAAGAATTGATGTCTAGTAAGTCAAATCAATGATATTAATTGTATTTAAATTGCGTTTCTTGTCTTATTTTCTTAAACAAATTAGCCATATTTTTTTCAGTTACAAAGAAGGCCCAATAGTTTGTATTTTATATTCATTACAAGCTCATAAAAATATCCCTTATATTTGTATGAATTACATTTTTATATATAATTTTGTCATACAATTTACAGAATGAAAATAAAATCATTTGATAAGTTATGGCAAAACATGGAATCAACCATCATTAAATCTAAGACTGATTAATCTAACATAATATTTAGGGACAACAAGGGGCATTGGTTCATCTCAGCTGTCCCATCCTCTAAACTAAAACAATTTTAATTTTAAAAAATAAAAATTAAAAGTCTTAAAATCAGCCTTTATCATTCATATAATTATCAAGGCTTCTCATAAAATCACTTAAATTTATGCCTCCACAACATCCAAAAGCAATTCATTCCAGAGGCTAACCATCTTATTCATAAAATAAAACTCTTAGCTGATGATTCTTACCCTGTCAAAATTTATATTTGTGCCCCTAGTCCTACTGTTTGACCATTAAATATGGAAAAAGATGATTTGCCAACATTTTAAATTCCATTTACAATCATCAACACTTCAATCAGATCCTTGTAAGAGAAAATTTCAAAAATGTTAATCTCTCCTCATATGGCAACCCCTCCATCCCAGGTATTATTAAAGTAAACCTCTGAATCCCTTCTAACAATTCAATATCCTTCCTAAAGTAAGGAGCCCAAGACTGAACACAATACTCCAACTGTGGCCTAACCAGTGATCTACACAATGAAATTATAACCTCTTTAAACTTGTATTCAGTATTTCCATGGATACAATCTAAAATGCTATTTGTCCTACCACTAACAACAGAACACTGCTTGGATGGCTTAAACTGATCAGCCATTACTCCAAGATCCTTTTTTTTTTCATTGTTATTTACATCCAAATTATATTTAAAGTTTAAATTATGATAACCCACATGCATTATCTTGCATTTATCATAATTAAAACCATCTGCCCTTTATTTATCCAACTTTTTAAATGATCTAAATCTATTTGTAAATCAGCAACATCCTCTTCACAGCTAGCAGCACCCAAAATCTTAATGTCTTCAAATTTTAAGTAATTTATTGACCATTCCATTCTGTGTCATTGATGTAAGTCTAAAAGGGCAAAGGTCCTAAAACTGAGTAATGAGGTACCCCACTCATGACATGAATCCAGTTTGACTGAACTCCATTTATAACAACCCTCTGCTCTCTTCCATCCAGCCACTCTTCTATCCAATTAGTGAAGGTATTCCCCAAATCTAAAGAGATAATTTCTTTTATAAGGCTTTTATATGTCATGTCAAATGCTTTCTAAAATCCAGATACACCAAATCCACACCCTTATGCTCATCTACATAAGCAGTAACCTTCTCAAAGAATCTCAAAAGATTTGTAAGGCAAGATTTTGCATCACTTAAATAACTTTGAAAAGAATCTTGCATTATACTTTATAAAACTTTTCCCACAATTGACATAAGACTAATAGGCCTATAACTACTGGGAACGTTTGTATTACATTCCTTGAAGATAGGAGTCAGCTGAATTCCAATTCTTTTGCCCACTATTCAAGGATTTATACAGCAAGTGGATCACTTTTCCAGTCCTTAACCTCCTTCAAGATTTCTGGGAAAATATTTTCTGTCCCAGAAGCCTTATTTTATAAACTTCCCAATTTTAATGCAGTCATATTGACTGATTTTGTTTTTATCTTTTAACTGTTCAGGATGAGGAATATTACTTAAATCTTCATTACTAAAATAAGAAGAAAGTTTAATAATTCAGCCATCTCATAATAGTCAGATATAAGCCTTCCTTTATCATCCCTCAAGAGTCCTAAAGTTTAATAACTAAGCCATCTCATAATAGTCAGATGTAAGCCTTCCTTTATCATCCCTCAAGAGTCCTAAAGTTTAATAACTAAGCCATCTCATAATAGTCAGATGTAAGCCTTCCTTTATCATCCCTCAAGAGTCCTAAAGTTTAATAACTAAGCCATCTCATAATAGTCAGATGTAAGCCTTCCTTTATCATCCCTCAAGAGTCCTAAAGTTTAATAACTAAGCCATCTCATAATAGTCAGATATAAGCCTTCCTTTATCATCCCTCAAGAGTCCTAAAGTTTAATAACTAAAGCCATCTCATAATAGTCAGATGTAAGCCTTCCTTTATCATCCCTCAAGAGTCCTAAAGTTTAATAACTCATCCATCTCATAATAGTCAGATGTAAGCCTTCCTTTATCATCCCTCAAGAGTCCTAAAGTTTAATAACTAAGCCATCTCATAATAGTCAGGTGTAAGCCTTCCTTTATCATCCCTCAAGGGTCCTAAAGTTTAATAACTCAGCCATCTCATAATAATCAAATGCAAGCCTTCCTTTATCATCCATCAAACATCCAACATCCATCCTAACTTTTTGTTTACCTTTAAATACTTACTGTTAATTTTTACAATTTTAACCAACTTTCTTCATATATTCTTCTTTTTTTTTAACTTCCTATATAACCAACTTTCTTGATCTTTTATAATTCAGGTTTGTAAACATGTTTCTGTACAATTTTATCATGTATCATACGGAATGAAAGTGAGATAATTTGATAAGTCATACCAAAGTACTGAATCTACTGTCTTTATTTAAAGTTAAGACTAAATTCAGATACTTTTAACCTTGTAACTGTTGATATTTTATTCTAAAAGTGGTTAGTTCTCCTGATGCTACTTATTTCTTTCCAGTTCTTTACTGCAACTTTTGCAGTAGAAGCTTGTATGAAACTGATGGCAATGAGTCCAAAGAATTACTTTAAGGAAGGATGGAATATATTTGATTTCATAATTGTTGCTCTGTCCTTGTTGGAACTAACCTTATCTGGTGTTCAAGGGTTGTCAGTGCTACGGTCATTTAGATTGGTAAGTAGAAGATGTTCTTTAGGATTGTATTACTTTGGTATATTTTTCACTCTGAGATACCTAGGAAACTATTTGACATTATTGAGTTTTGTCAGTTTTATCATTATGACTAAATTATATTTAAAAATTAAATACAGTAGTACTTAATAGCAGGAATCAAAAGGAAGCAAAATGGTGACCATAAAAATTGTCCTTTAAAACCAACCACCCTTAATATATCTGAATATTAATAGTGACTATTTCACATTGTTAGCTAAATAAAACAGAAGGTTATTGTATTTAGAAAGCTGTATAAATCACTACATTCATGTTTATGAAGTACTTCAAGATTTACATATTTGAATGAATTTCATCTTAGTAAGTGACTTTTCCAGACAAGCATACAGGAAACAATGAATTTTATCACTTTTCTTCTCACTTGGAACTTCTACTGCTGGGTCCCATTATCAAAAGTTAAACATTTGGAACAGTGATGCACTACTTTGAGCTTATAATTAAATTTGAGGGTAGGTTGGTAGAGATCCTGATAAGTAAAATCAAATTGGGTATACACAAGCCACATGTTTGTTATTGCTAGCACACAAAAATATAGATTGAAAAAAAAAGAAACAAGTGTAATAAAAACATTTCATTTTATAAAGACAATTAGAGATAAATATATACATATTTATCACAGGTCACAGGTTTAAATCATGATTCCATCAAACATCCTTGCCCTTTCAGCCATGGGAGCATTAAAATGTGACAGTCAAATCCACTGTTTGTTGGTTAAAATGTAGCCCCATAGATGTCAGTAAGTGGTGATGACTAGCTGTCTTCCCTGTAGTCTTTCGTTACTAAGTTCAGAATGATTAACACAGATATTCTTCATGTAGCTTTGCAAAATATTAAAAAACAAACAAGATTTCTTACTTCAAATTTTTTCTACCTTAAAACTTTCCATGTATCCCTATATATTGATCCCTACTTGTCTTTATAAAATTTTGAAAATTTATTATACTCGTATATTGAAATATTTACCCTTACTTTTTGTTTGTCTGTACAGAATAGTGATATATCATTAAATAACAAGATCATATTTCTGAATAAGCTTCTTTTTACAGATTGTTGTACCAAGGAATCAGAGTTTTTCTTACTAAATAAATGTTGTGTGTTTTTCATAATTTATCATTTATATATTTTCCATTCTTGTATAGGACCCTAAAAAAAATTATTCATAATATTTTCAGCTTCGAGTATTCAAACTAGCCAAATCATGGCCTACCTTGAATTTGTTGATATCTATCATGGGGAAAACTGTTGGAGCATTGGGAAACCTGACATTTGTGTTGGGTATCATTATCTTCATATTTGCTGTGATGGGAATGCAACTGTTTGGAAAGAACTACCAAGAAAACAAATATTTGTAAGTTAAAAAAGATATATATGTTATAAATTAAATAGGCTCTTTAAATACTGTTTACTAGGATCTCCTTTGTAGGCATATTGGTGAATATTTTCTCAATCTCTTCTTTGGAATATAAATGTGGGTTTCAAATCTGTTTCAAAGTAAAGTAATTCTCCTTTTTAGAAATCAATTTTTTAATAGCACAAAATTATTGCTAATTGTATGTTAATGCAAGAGATTTATTGTAAGATTGCATTACGTATAATAATGCAAGGGATTTATTAAAAATTGTAATACAACAAATTTATTGTTATTTTGAATTATGTATAATGATACAAGCGATTTATTATTAGCAATATAATAATACAACAAATGTATTGTTAGTTTACATTATGTATAATGATACAAGAATTATTTTAATAACAAGTAAGAAACCAGCTGAGGAAAACAGAAAGTTTCATAAATTATATACTAATCATTAAAAACATACAATATAATACAATATTAATGAGACTCTTAGAATAGCTCCATTTTGTTTTTTAAGTACAGACCTTTTAGATGATAGTTCTGTTCTCTGTTGACAAATTTGAGATCTAATTATAGATTTGGACTCAGAATTGATATATTTAACCATGCTCAAGGTGTCATAGATTAATTTATTCTAATCTTTTCTTAAATAATTTCAATTTGAGGGTAAGCTGGTAAAAATTCTAATGATAAATAAAATTGAATTGGGTGTGCACACCCACCCTATACTGAGTATTGCTGGAGTACAAAACATAGCTAATAAAAAGAAAAAAACAGTCTCATAGATTAATTTACCCTAATCTTGCCTACAAGAATTTTAAGTGAAGCAGCTACTGAGGATTCCCATTTGTTTTTATAACAAAAACTATGTAGAATGTGTTTTTTCTTGTGAAATTCAAATATACTACAATTTTTTATGGCAAATCTACGTTATTGTAACTTTCAAGGGTGAAACTTCTTACAGATTAGCTGTCTAAAGGCAAAACAACATGCACTGTAACTTTATTATAGCAATACCACATGCACTGTAACTTCTTATGTGAAAAATATATATAAAATAACTTTTCTGTGACAATATTATGTTACCTCTCTTATGGTAAAAGCACATACAGTGTAACATTATTTCAATAAAATTACATATCTTAAAACCTTCTTAGAAAACTAAGCTCTAAAAAGTAAGGAATTTTTCATGGCAATCCATTGAACTACTTTAATTCATTAAATTCTTGTATTCCTGGAGACTTTTCTGAATATGAGTCATTTCAAGATTCCATTGTTAAAAATAAACTGTCAAACCTCAGAACAAAGAGTTAACCACACTTTGAAAGAGGCTAAAGTACAATTTGTATATCTTAGAAATATACAAACTTGTTGTTTTGATTTAATTATACACTCAATGTTTCACTTTGCAGCTTCATCAGGACCTTTCCACTTAAATACAAACTGTAATAGACAGTACAAAGCTTCATGAGGTTTAAGTAATAAGTTCTTATATTAAATAATAACAACAATTTGGTGTTATAATGTATTTTTTTCTTGTATTAAAATGTTTTCTATACACCTATATGTACAACATCAATTAAATAATTTGTATATCTTTACTTAGAGGTAAATTGTGTTTAACTTATGATGAATTCAAATGTATAATATATCCCAGGTAAACTTATGGCTGAGGCAAGGTATTGATAAAGCACAATGTTTTGAACTATGTAGAACCAAATAACACAACATTTTGAGGAACTTGCACAGCAGACATTAAGGACAGTAACGGGTCTACGTTACACACTAAGCTGACCTGGAGAAACATGTTCACTACAGAATAATAAAACAATGCTCATTTATGAAAAAGAATATTCTGACCCTAGTAATGCTAGAACTATAACAAAAAGGGAGTTAACAAACCATGAGATGAAAGTTCTATCCACATTTTCAATTCAAGGGTTGTTTTAATAAGCAGAGTGACTAAGAAACTGGAAACACAGCAATCCTGCTAGACCTGTAAAATCTCTTATGCAGTTCCAGTGTGTGTTTGTATCTTAACATTTGTAATTGTGATGCTGGACAATAATGCCCATGTCGAGTGAAAAGTTTGTCAAGATGTATGGTTTGATCTCCTTTTAATTGCAGTGTCAGTGAATAATTGTGGAACATGATTCACCGTAAAAGACACAATTTACAGGTAGCCAGAACATAGAATATTGTTTTTTCAAAGTCTGATTATTCTTCAGTTAACCTACACTAAATTTTCTAACTTTAGTTTAAAGAGAGCTATGCTATGACATTAAAAATTAGTTTCTACTTTCATACTTTATAGAAATATACGTTATCATCCATAAAATCCAAACACACCTAGTCATTATGATTCAATGTTGAATTTAATGTTTATAATAGTATGTTGTTTTTCTTATAACATTACTTTTTAAAATTCTTTTGATATATTTATATAATTGATAGTTAAAACCATTGGTACTTGACAAAACTCTA
Organism: Tachypleus tridentatus; assembly: GCF_004210375.1. Taxonomy (NCBI): domain Eukaryota; kingdom Metazoa; phylum Arthropoda; class Merostomata; order Xiphosura; family Limulidae; genus Tachypleus; species Tachypleus tridentatus. The sequence goes on along the minus strand of NC_134833.1, from coordinate 24,092,823 downwards.
TAATTACAAAATAAAAAAAGAAACAAAGACAATTGTACATTTCACAAAAACTTTCTTTATAATGACCATGTTTTAAACTTTCTTTATAATGACCATCCGTGATGATGAGAAAACCTACTTGTAGAGAAAATATATATATAAAAATGGCTGGTGTGGGTTGAGAAAATTTTTTACGTAGAAGAGCGAACAACATTTTGACCTTCTTCGGTCATTGTCAGGTTCACAAAGAAAGAAAGAGGTAACTGACCGATAGCTGACCACATATTTGAAGGGGGTTGTGTAACTGAGTGTAGGAATGTAGAGGACATACTTAGATTTTGATTATATTTATTAATATAGGTATAAAAGTGTTCCTTTGTATTGGTTTATTTTGGGCTTGAGTTCTTGTATAAGTATGGCTTTTTTAATTGTGCATTTTTTATTTTTCACTTGACAGGTATCATCAGGTACCTAAGTCGTTTTGTTTCAAGTTGTAACACCATGTTATACTCTGAATGTTCATAACTGATTCATATTTTGTACACTGTTATAGATACCATTACTTTGTGTAGTTTTAGTAAAGTTACATCTGTGTGAGTTTGTTTCTCTGATCTTGTAAACACTTAATGCCTGTAACAAAACATAGCTTAAACGGCATCCATGAAAATGATATAGTGAGGAAAATTTAAACAAAGGGCATTAACACTACTGCAAGTGTTTTGTGGATCACAGCTATATATATAATAGGATATGTTACAATACATGCAACACTAGCAGTATTCAGAGTGACCCTTCTTGACAAAGTATATATTATATTTGTTGTCTGATGCGTAAATGTACTGTTAATTCAGTTATCTGATTTATCGATTCTAGTTACAAATTTATATATAATAAACCAACTGTACTAATACAGAGATGCCAACCATTACGATTTGAGCGTAATCATTACAATTTTAGTGTATACATTACGACTATACACTCATACAGACAAATATTACAACTTGTTGCAACTCCCACATTATTATATATTAAGTGATAAATTGTTCCCCCAGGGCTTGAAAGGGGTGAAAAGAAAATTTCTAGTGAGATACAAATAAATTTTGATAATAAATAAAAGACATAGTCAAAATGGCTACTTGTGATAATCATGTTTGTGTTTGAAATAATAAAAAATATTTGTATCTCTGATGTCTACTAATAGTTTGAGTGCAGTACTTCTCCATACTGGGTACTTGGGGGAATCCATAGTTACGTCATCAGTGCTTGTCAGCCAATCAGCTCTTGCATAGATGGGTATTTCTCATTTTCTAAGTAGCATAGAAACACCAATGCGATTGTCACAAGATGGAAAAAAAGAAGCCTCTTTCACCAGATTATCTTGTTTTACACAAATCTGGCAAATTAGAAAAGAGTATGGTGCAAACTATCTGGTCATTGCATCAAAAGTCAGTGACAGTCATGTGTTTTGTACAGTTTGTCACATCGATTTTTCTGTGGGGCATGGCGGGATAAACGATTGTTCCAGACATACAAAATTGGCATCTCACCAACAAAAAGCTGAGGCAAAGACAAACACAATGCAGATAACGACATTTATGAGTAAGAATTCAGAATATGAAACCATAAATGCAGAAGTCATGTTCACGCATTTCATCATTGCTCATAATTTACCCCTAGCTGTAGCCGATCATGCAGGACATCTATTCAGAAAAATGTTCCCAGACTGATGTAGCAAAAAAATATGGCTGTGCTAGAACCAAAACTACAGCCATTGTACAAATGTTGGGTTGTGAAGATGACAAAATGATTTCAAGCATACTTACTAACAGTGTTTACAGTTTAGCCATAGATGGATCCACAAACATGGATGACTCAAAACTATCCAGTGGTTGTACGATATCTTGACCCTTTGCTTGGAAAAATTGTTTGTTCTCTTTTGACAATGGTGGAATGGAAAGAAGCTTCAACGGAAGAGAATATTTTCAAGCCTTTGGACCACGAAATAACAAAGAGGAAAATTCCATGGGAAAACTGTCTTAGTTTTTCTTCAGACAATGCCTCAGTTATGTCTGGTATAGGTAAAGGTGTGATGGGACACATCTCAAGACAACAGCCTAGCATTTACTTCATGGGCAGTGCCTGCCATCCTATAAATATTGCTGCCCAGCAAGCTTCCAGAGAACTGCCCTGCCCAGTTTCTGATATATTGATAGATATCTACTATTTAATGGACAAAAGTGCTAGCAGTAAACAACATTTCAAAGAGTTTCAAGGATTGTATGACAAAGAAACAAGAAAAATTCTACAACTTGTTAATACAAGATGGCTATCACTTGGGGTGTGCCTCAATAGAATATTGAACATGTGGAAGCCATTGAAGAAGTATTTTCACTGTGAAAAGAAAAAACTAGATTCAAAAGGATCTAAACGTGCAGCTCAGTTAGGCAGCAAGACTTTAACAGTCAGGATATCCTCTCAGCCACACAGGGACACGAGACAACAGTCTCCAAAAGCACACAAAATGAAACATTTGATGTAACTCAATATATGTTTATTGACCTTGAACTAAAGAAGAGACAATCAATGAAAAAAGAGAAGAAAATGAAAGCGAGTAAGAAAGTAACCAAGAAAAGTTATGTACAGAGCAAGTTAGATAAGTTAACAGTTTTCTTGGACAACAAAATGAACTTGTTATTTTGTCTTTATCTTCAGTCTGCAATTCCTCTATTTGAGCAAACCAATTTGATATTGCAAAGAGAAGAACATTGCATACACATAATGCATAGAACTCTGATTACACAAGTTAAAAATATACTTGTCAGATATATCAAGCCAGAATATCTTGAAGGCAACATCATTGAACTTGACTACAACAATGAATCCTTACACAAATCTTATGAGGCAGTTTCTATTGGAAATGCTGCCAAGGAATACATTGTTAAATATGAAAAGGACCTGACCTGATCAGCTTCTACACCAGTGTCAAGAAATACTATATTGCAGCTATAAATTACATGATGAAACATTTCCCTCTAAATGATGAACTTCTGATTCATGCAGAGGTTTCTGATCCAAAACTGAAAGTTGGCAAAGATTCCTCTTCTCTGCATTTCTTCACAGCAGGTATCCTGTCCTTGTCAATATACATGAGCATAACACTATTGAAAAGTTGGTAAAGCAATATTTGAACTATCAAATTGATACTTTCTCAGAAACTGTTCTTCAGTTGAATGTTGACAAGTTTTGGGTTCAGCTGTCTACAGTTAAGGATGGAAATGGTAACCAGAAGTATGACATTCTGTGTATGGTTATGCTTAGAATTCTTACAATCTTCCATTCTAATGCTGACAGTGAAAGGATATTTAGTTTAGTGACTAAAAACAAAAGCAAGTTCAGACCAAACTTGAGCACCTCAGTTTTGAGCAGTATTATAACACACAAGATGTGGATGCAGTCAAATGGACAATGTTGTTATAACTCCCAACCATCCAGAGACATTCTCATGAAAGCAAAGGATGCAACAGCTACAAAACTATTACAATAAGCATCATAAACATGATATAAACTAGTCCTTACACAAAGGCTTCTTCTACTTACTGTTTGTGCATGTTCAATGTTGTTTTACCAGTATGTTTGTCACTCGGAACTAAATAAAAGACATAAATTCAAAAGAATTTTTTAAAATTCATTTATTAAATACACAAAACACAGTTATAAATGAGCAATCTATAGCAGTAGTAATTAATAATAGTTATAATAATAATATAATAATAAACAGTTTAGAAACATTGGTCAGGCCTAGTAGCCACAAATGATCAAGGGCTCTGTCTACAATCATTACGCTCAGTCATTTGAAATAGTTGGCATCTCTGCTAATATTTGATGAAGATGTTATATGGTTTAAAGATAACCAGTACAATAGTAGCTGTCCACTTGTGTCTTTATTGAGTCCAGTTTACTCAATGAAGTAATATTTCAACATGGATGATATTTTACAATGGGATTGGCTACTCAATTCATGCACTGCTAAGAATTATTGAAACATTATATGTTTTTTGTCCATGATACACAGGTTTCCTGATGGACAGGTGCCACGTTGGAACTTTCAGGACTTTATGCATTCTTTCATGATTGTATTCAGAGTCCTGTGTGGAGAATGGATTGAGTCCATGTGGGATTGTATGCTAGTGTCTGGGTGGTCATGCATTCCTTTCTTCTTAGCAACTGTAGTCATTGGTAACCTAGTGGTAAGTTATCTTCAGAATTTTTGTTATTATAGACAGTTAAAGATTGATTAGAGTCAGTCTGCCACTAGAATGGTCATTGTTATCATTTTTTTACCACTGTATTGCTATCTTCCATGATACAAGTTTCTTTAAAAATGTAATGTATTCTATCGATCTATCTATATAGAAGAAACGGTACTCACTCACTCCAACTTTTAAAGTTCAACAGCCATTTTAATCTCTCTAATAGATCCTTATGAGCAATTTTATTGTCCACAAACTGCTACTGGACAGTTTCTTGTTTAGCTCTGTACACATCTGTTCAGTGTAATTATTTTTATTTGTCTTTAATTTCATTAGTTGTGTCTGTCACTGCATTTACCTTTACTTGGAATAATTTATCTACATTATGTAAAGTGTGTCATGATGTAGAATAGTGACTTTAGCTTATATTTTTGTCTTTTACACACTCAGTCTGAGTTGAATTTTAAAATTTTGTATACATAAGATGCTACATACGTCTTTCGTGGTCAGCTAAACCATAGATTCTCTCTGCGATTTGTCAATGACAACTCTACTTATTTTTATCCACACTTACTTAGGTGCTGAACCTTTTTCTTGCCTTGTTGCTCTCTTCCTTTGGAGCATCCAACTTGTCAGCACCATCGTCAGAGAGCCGCGACACTCAGGGGCTGCAGGAAGCCTTCAATAGATTTTCTAGAGCATCTGCATGGCTGAAATCTAATATTCTCAAACTTCTCAAGGTATTTCTAGAACAACTGAATTGCTGAAATCTAATATTCTCAAACTTCTCAAGGTATTTCTCGAGTATCAAAGTAATGTTTTGCCTGTAATATCTAAAATCTAGCATTCTTTTATATTTGAAAGTATTGTATTTCTAAATCATTTGACTGGGTGAAATACATTCTTCTTTTACATGTGGATACTCTAATGGTAGTCAGTTATCAATATATATATATATACATACAATGAAAATGAATTTAATTCATTGAGTTATTAGCACCGTTGTGTAACATTAGTCAGTTATCAGTATGTGTACGTATGTATGTGTATATATATACATGTGCATGATGAAAGTAAGTTTCATGAATTTGATTTTGCTGTGTAATTAGTACACTGACAAGCTGTATAGTATATCTAGTTAAGAACATTACATTTTTCTGTGTAATTATTACACTGACAAGCTGTATAGTATATCTAGTTAAGAACATTACATTTTTCTGTGTAATTAGTACACTGACAAGCTGTATAGTATATCTAGTTAAGAACATTACATTTTTCTGTGTAATTAGTACACTGACAAGCTGTATAGTATATCTAGTTAAGAACATTACATTTTTCTGTGTAATTAGTACACTGACAAGCTGTATAGTATATCTAGTTAAGAACATTACATTTTTCTGTGTAATTAGTACACTGACAAGCTGTATAGTATATCTAGTTAAGAACATTACATTTTTCTGTGTAATTATTACACTGACAAGCTGTATAGTATATCTAGTTAAGAACATTACACTTTTCTGTGTAATTAGTACACTGACAAGCTGTATAGTATATCTAGTTAAGAACATTACATTTTTCTGTGTAATTATTACACTGACAAGCTGTATAGTATATCTAGTCAAGAACATTACACTTTTCTGTGTAATTAGTACACTGACAAGCTGTATAGTATATCTAGTTAAGAACATTACATTTTTCTGTGTAATTATTACACTTACAAGCTGTATAGTATATCTAGTTAAGAACATTACATTTTTCTGTGTAATTAGTACACTGACAAGCTGTATAGTATATCTAGTTAAGAACATTACATTTTTCTGTGTAGTTAGTACACTGACAAGCTGTATAGTATATCTAGTTAAGAACATTACATTTTTCTGTGTAATTAGTACACTGACAAGCTGTATAGTATATCTAGTTAAGAACATTACACTTTTCTGTGTAATTAGTACACTGACAAGCTGTATAGTATATCTAGTTAAGAACATTACATTTTTCTGTGTAGTTAGTACACTGACAAGCTGTATAGTATATCTAGTTAAGAACATTACATTTTTCTGTGTAGTTAGTACACTGACAAGCTGTATAGTATATCTAGTTAAGAACATTACATTTTTCTGTGTAATTAGTACACTGACAAGTAAAGCTGTATAGTATATCTAGTTAAGAACATTACATTTTTCTACTTCTTTGGACAGAGCATAAAACCTAAAGCAAGAAACCAAATTGGAGACCAGACTCCAAATCATCGGGATGACATGGAAGACCATCCTCCAGTTGGAGACATGATGGTTGATGGAAACATTCCTATGAGGAAAAAGAAATCTCCTAAGGAACACACAGAGCTAGATGTCATGGTTACAGAAGGAGTGGAGATTGCTATTCGAGGTTTTGGTAGGATCTGTACACAAGATTTTGTTTTTTAAATACTTTAATGAGATCTAATGAGTAAAGCTAACCAGGAAAGTTACATCACTAAAACTAAGTAAAATATCTAAATCTATCAGGGTAATTATCACATTTAAAATAATGTGACACATTAGATCTTCTAAGTAAACAAGTTAAGGTACACACATCAAATTAAACATAAGGTAAGCAACATATCAATGTATTATTAAACTCTTACCAATAATTAACCAGGTTAGTTGCTTATCTGAAATTAATAAGGTAAGCTACATACCAATGTATTATTAAACTCTTATCAATAATTAACCAGGTTAGTTGCTTATCTGAAATTAATAAGGTAAGCTACATATCAATGTTTTATTAAACTCTTATCAATAATTAACCAGGTTAGTTGCTTATCTGAAATTAATAAGGTAAGCTACATATCAATGTTTTATTAAACTATTACCAATAATTAACCAGGTTAGTTGCTTACCTGAAATTTATAAGGTAAGCTACATATTAATGTATTATTAAACTCTTAAAGTGTGTCTTTAGAAATTTGAGTTATTAGTCACTTAACATTATTCAAGTGGTCATGTTTATCTAGATAATTGTAACTTAACATTATTCAAGTGGTCATGTTTACCTAGATAATTGTAACTTAACATTATTCAAGTGGTCATGTTTACCTAGATAATTGTAACTTAACATTATTCAAGTGGTCATGTTTACCTAGATAATTGTAACTTAACATTATTCAAGTGGTCATGTTTACCTAGATAATTGTATATCAAACAAAGTAAAAATATTTACATATTATTTCAAAATCCCACGTATAATTAATGAATAAAAACACCACAACCCAAGTGCTTTCAAAAGGTGTACCTTCTTCTTCAGAAACAAACTAAGAATGGTGTTGTAATCAAACGAGTGATATATATGTATATATGAAAACAGTTTGGTGACATCAGGAAGGTCATCTGGTCTTACAGGAAGTGTATATTTTTATTAATGTACTGGTGGAAGCATCTCACTTCCAATACAGTGTAACCAGTTACAGGGCTTTTATTAATTTCTATCAAGACTTCTTCAACCAATGTATTTTTCTTACATCATGAATGTACCACAGGTACTTAATATAACCAAAATTTACAATGTTAAATACAGGTCAGATCTTGTTTTTTGGTTCATTATGAAATCAAGTGTCAAGTTCATGAAACCTTTCCTGTATTATTGATGATGTGTGTTAAGATAAGATTGTCACAGCTGAGTATCAGTATTTAGTCAGCTGCTGTTTGCAGAGAAGTCATAAACATCGCTATTTCTTTTGTGGAACTTATCAGTATTTTATCTGAGGTCTTGATAGAGAGGATGTAATACTCCCGCTCATGTGCATCATACAACGGATAACAAACTAGACACTCTATTGTAAGTCAGTTCAGATAGTGGATAAAACACCAGACTCTCTACTAATCAAGTAGATAACCCATTAGACTATTATAAATCAGGTCAGATGAGTTGGATGCCGCACTATCCTCTCTATCAAGAAGATTCAAGATCAAATCTTGGACAGTACTGGAACAGAAATTATTTTTCAGGTCTTTCTGAAAAATGGTAGAAGACTAGAAACTGAAAACAACACTGCAAAAATTAGTAAGCAATGTGTACTAGGTGATCATATAGGATACCAACAATGACAACGATCCAGGATGTTGTTTGTAAACATTGTATCAAGTGATCATATAGGATACTAATCATGACAATGATCCAGGATGTTGGAAAAAATTATATGCATGCACCTAGACCAACAACAAACAAACAACAGTAAATCCCAAGATAAACTACAAAACCTTACATTGCTGCATACCATATGTTCCTGACATCAGCAAAAAAATAACAAACATTTGGAGAAAACTTGTATCAAAATACAACATTCCAGTGAACACCAAATTTATTCAAAACCCAGGAACAAAACTAAAGTCCATATGATGTAAAATCTACACTGACAAACACAACATCAACATAGTTAATAAAATACAATGCAACAACTGCTATGATTTCTATATTGGAGAAACAAGCAGAAACCATATTCAAAGAACACAAAAAAACACCTTCACAGATTTTTAAACACTGCAAATCAAATAAATACAACATAACCATTAAAAAACACCAAAATACTATATAAAGAAACAACATAAACTAATATAAAGGAACGCCTTTATATCTATGCTAATTAATAACAAAACATCTAACTGCAATGCCCTCTACAATCCCATACCTGTTTACTCTCTTGTTCCTAAGACATGTGCCTGGCCAACAGTCAGTTGCAAACTCTCTTTGTTAACCTGAAGATGACCCAAGAAGGTCAAAACATTGTTCTCTGCTTTATCAGTAAAAGTAATAATACCCATACTAACCATCCTGAGACCCATTTTTACTTCGAGTTTTATGTCATCATGAAATATTGCCTGGGTTTCATTTTATCTCACTTCATGTGTATAATTTTATTATGTATAATTTGTTATGCAATGATTGGCTACATATACGTAAATGTATTCCATGATGACGAGAAAACCCACTTGCAGGAAAAATTATATATTTAAAAACTGCTGGTATTGGAAGAGAAAGCACTAGTAGAGTGCCGTTTTTAAATATATGATGTAAATGTATGGGTAGAGAAAGCACTAGTAGAGTGCCGCTTTTAAATATATGATGTAAATGTATGGTAGAGAAAGCACTAGTAGAGTGCCGTTTTTAAATATATGATGTAAATGTATGGGTAGAGAAAGTACTAGTAGAGTGCCGTTTTTAAATATATGATGTAAATGTATGGGTAGAGAAAGCACTAGTAGAGTGCCATTTTTAAATATATGATGTAAATGTATTATTAGGTATCTTTTTACATTATGATTGGTTGTAAGTAAAGGGTCATAATACATGTACTGTGATTGAAAAATTTATTTTATTATTTTTTAGATGGCAAAGCTGTAACTGTGAAACTTAATAATAACTCCATGAAGAATTCTCTTCATTCATCTACCAAATTCGAATCGAAGAACATAATTTTAAATCGAGAGTTAGAAAATAAAACAAAGGTAAGGATCGCTCTCATATTAAGAGCTGTTCTGTATTTCATGACGCTTTGGGGTGTCACATATTTGTAACTTGATGTAACAAAATGTTCTTTGTATGTTCCTAATATTAACTATAAACAAATTAAATATTAGCTTTGCATTTAGTAATCATTATAACATTTAAAACACACCAGATGTTCACTGTTTAACTTTCTGTTAATCTTGTATTTCTTGAAGTGTAATTATATGGATTGTAAGCCATATTTTTAGTAGTAAAGCTATTATTTGAAAATGATTTTAGTTTCAAAGAACCTGAAGAGATATTTAAATATCAGTTTCTTCAAGAATTAATAATTTTAAGGGCTTCATATATACACTTCTGATCAAAACCAAGCTACCTACATAAGCCATGATACAAATTAATGAAAGTAGTTAGCTTGTTTTGATCACAAGTGTATACTAAGACCAATGCTGTTAATGAAACTAAGATTAAAAAAGAATAAAATATTACTTATTCACCATACATGTAAAACTAGTTTGTTTCATGCACTATCAATTAAACATTATTTACTATATGTATAAAACTAGTTTGTTTCATGCACTATCAATTAAACATTATTTACTATATGTATAAAACTATTTTGTTTCGTGCACTATCAATGAAACATTATTTACTATATGTATAAAACTAGTTCACTTCATGCACTATCAATGAAACATTATTTACTATATGTATAAAACTAGTTCACTTCATGCACTATCAATTAAACATTATTTACTATATGTATAAAACTAGTTTGTTTCATGCACTATCAATTAAACATTATTTACTATATGTATAAAACTATTTTGTTTCGTGCACTATCAATGAAACATTATTTACTATATGTATAAAACTAGTTCACTTCATGCACTATCAATGAAACATTATTTACTATATGTATAAAACTAGTTCACTTCATGCACTATCAATTAAACATTATTTACTATATGTATAAAACTAGTTTGTTTCATGCACTATTAATGAAATATTATTTATTATATGTATAAAACTAGTTCACTTCATGCACTATCACTGAAATATTATTTATTATATGTGTAAAACTAGTTCACTTCATGCACTATTAATGAAATATTATTTATTATATGTATAAAACTAGTTCACTTCATGCACTATCACTGAAATATTATTTATTATATGTGTAAAACTAGTTCACTTCATCCACTATCACTGAAATATTATTTATTATATGTATAAAACTAGTTCACTTCATGCACTATCACTGAAATATTATTTATTATATGTATAAAACTAGTTCACTTCATGCACTATCACTGAAACAATATTTATTTACTATATGTATAAAACTAGTTCACTTCATGCACTATCACTGAAACAATATTTATTTACTATATGTATAAAACTAGTTCACTTCATGCACTATCACTGAAACAATATTTATTTACTATATGTATAAAACTAGTTCACTTCATGCACTATCACTGAAACAATATTTATTTACTATATGTATAAGGTTATGAAGTAAAAGCATATTATAAAGCTTCAACAATGTAAGTTTGCTTAATATCTGAGTTAGACTAATATGACATGTTGTGTAACTATAAAGTCTGGTAGCAGCACATGTTAGTATGTAACTATAAAGTCTGGTAGCAGCACATGTTGTTGCGTAACTATAAAGTTGGGTAGCAGCACATGTTAGTATGTAACTATAAAGTCTGGTAGCAGCACATGTTAGTGTGTAACTATAAAGTTGGGTAGCAGCACATGTTAGTATGTAACTATAAAGTTGGGTAGCAGCACATGTTAGTATGTAACTATAAAGTTGGGCAGCAGTTGTTACACGTTAGTATGTAACCATAAAGTTGGGCAGCAGCACATGTTAGTATGTAACCATAAAGTTGGTAGCAGCACACGTTCAGTAACCATAAAGTTGGGCAGCAGCACATGTTAGTATGTAACCATAAAGCCAGCAGTAGCAGCACATGTTAGTATGTAACTATAAAGTCTGGTAGCAGCACATGTTAGTGTGTAACTATAAAGTTGGGTAGCAGCACATGTTATTATGTAACTATAAAGTTGGGTAGCAGCACATGTTGTGTAACTATAAAGTCTGGTAGCAGCTCATGTTGTTGTGTAACTATAAAGTCTGGTAGCAGCACATGTTAGTGTTAAGGCAAGTTACTGCATGGTACAGAAAGCACAACATAAAACTGATGTTTATGAAACCTTAGAAAGATTATAGTAATAAATTAAATGAAGAACCATATCATGTAATGAAAACATGACCAAGTTAAATGTGATAGAAAGAGAATTAATTTACTAAACATATTAAAAGCAGTCTAACACATTTGTTTATCTTCATGGCAGCCACATGGAGTAATGAACAAAATCACGGACTATAAGTTTTGTAAGCGATATCTCTGTAAGAGTGTGTACTGTAGGTGATTAGCAGCAGAGTTGAAATTATAAGTTTTATATCAAAACTTTGTAAACCAGAGGCAGGTGTGGACTACCAGCTTGCTATGGGGCTTTCTATTGGAGATGACATGTAGGTATTTCTTCAACATTATATAATCTGTATCTACCAATAATTCATTGTCCAAACACAGAATAAAAACTGTGGGTTGTATGACAGATTAACAAAAAGATAATTGGTGTAGTCTTTATCCTTTTCTATTTCTGGCAAGGAGAAAGAACATCTGGGTGTTAAGGTGTACCCTCAAAAAGATGATGATACTTTGAGCATAAATTCAACCGAAAGCCAGAACGGCTGGAAGGACAAATCAAATAATAATGAGCAAAGCCAGTCTTCTTTCTATGATGGAAAAAAAGATGTCAGTAAAGATTTTGAAGGAAATGAAGGTATGACATGGAGTCAGTTTTTATTTTAGTGTATCTACATGAGGTATGACATGGAGTCAGTTTTTATTTTAGTGTATCTACATGAGGTATGACATGGAGTCAGTTTTTATTTTAGTGTGTCTACATGCGGTATGGCACGGAGTCAGTTTTTATTTTTGTGTGTCTACATGAGGTATGGCACGGAGTCAGTTTTTATTGTAGTGTGTCTACATGACGTATGACACAGAGTCAGTTTTTATTTTTGTGTGTCTACATGAGCTATGACATGGAGTCAGTTTTTATTTTAGTGTGTCTACATGAGGTATGGCACGGAGTCAGTTTTATTTTAGTGTGTCTACACGGACGCATCGACACGGAGTCAGTTTTATTTTAGTGTGTCTAAATGAGGTATGGCACAGAGTCAGTTTTATTTTAGTGTGTCTAAATGAGGTATGGCACAGAGTCAGTTTTTAATTTTGTGTGTCTACATGAGGTATGGCACGGAGTCAGTTTTTATTTTAGTGTATCTACATGAGGTATGACATGGAGTCAGTTTTTATTTTAGTGTGTCTACACGCGGTATGGCACAGAGTCAGTTTTTATTTTAGTGTGTCTACATGCGGTATGGCACGGAGTCAGTTTTTAATTTTGTGTGTCTACATGAGGTATGGCACGGAGTCAGTTTTTATTTTAGTGTGTCTACATGAGGTATGGCACGGAGTCAGTTTTTATTTTAGTGTGTCTACATGACGTATGACACAGAGTCAGTTTTTATTTTTGTGTGTCTACATGAGCTATGACATGGAGTCAGTTTTTATTTTAGTGTGTCTACATGAGGTATGGCACGGAGTCAGTTTTTATTTTAGTGTGTCTACATGACGTACGACACGGAGTCAGTTTTTATTTTAGTGTGTCTAAATGAGGTATGGCACGGAGTCAGTTTTTATTTTTGTGTGTCTACATGAGGTATGACATGGAGTCAGTTTTTATTTTAGTGTGTCTACATGACATAGCACTTGACACATCAAAATTTTTAAACAAATTTGGACTGCTTTATTAGTTTCAACATTGTCCTACATAAGTTTTAACTATATACAAGGCTGTAAGAAAGTTAGTTGAGTCATTATATACACAAGTTGTATGTTTACAGTTTAAGTAAACAAAGCTGTGACACAGCTATGTACAAGTTGTATGTTTACTGTTTAAGTATACGAAACTGTGATACGGCTAGTTGAGTCATTATGTGTATATATGTTTACTGTTTAAGTATACGAAACTGTGATACGGCTAGTTGAGTCATTATGTGTATGTATGTTTACTGTTTAAGTATACGAAACTGTGATACGGCTAGTTGAGTCATTATGTGTATATATGTTTACTGTTTAAGTATATAAGGCTGTGACACAGACAGTTGAGTATATAAGTCTGTAACAATTCTCATTTCTACATATTCATTAAGTATTGGGTTTTCCTATTTTTTTGTTAAAAATATCTTTAAAATTTCTAAAGAAAATGTACTTAAAATTGTACGTGCTCTACTTGTTATAATTGTTTTCCAGGTTTGTGTGCACCACTCAATCTTTTATCTTTCTTCAGTGAAGACTAAGTTAGATATTTTAAAATAAAACCTGCAATTAGCTTCCTTGTGTTTCACTAGTTACATCTGTATGTTTACTTCTGTAGTAGACTTTCCACAGAGCACAGACACAGAAGTAATAGATTCTAAAAATATAGAATCGACAACAGAAGATTTGGTTTTAGATGAGGAACCCATGGTCTGCTGTCCTGACTGTTGTTACGCATGCGGTTTCCCTGGTGTGCTGGGTAAAGACGATTCTCCATACTGGAAATTTTGGGAAAACTTCGATCAAAATGTTTTCATATGGTGGAAAACAAGTACTTTGAAACTTTGGTAGTCACCTTAATTATGATCAGTAGTCTAACATTGGTACATTATATAGTTCTTGTTGGAAACTAATAATTCTAAGTATATAATTTAACAGTAAGTATTGTGAAAAAGCATTAACTTTAACTCAACAGGATTCAGTTGTTTAAGGAGATGAGAAATAATTTAATACTAGATTATCAAGTTATCTAAGAAGACAAACAGTAGACTTGTATTACAATATTAAGTTTCAGTTATTAACTCGACACAGTTTTTTAGTTATCATGAGAGAAATTATTAATTAACATTTGGTAATGCCTGTTATTTATTTTGTAAAATATCATAATTTTAACATTGAGAATGTTTTATTCCAATACAGTATCTTACCTCCTCTTACAATTTTCTCATTCCTCTGAGTAGTGTCAATGTGCTTCACCTTCAGTAGGTGTTACCATTGTAGGTATTTCGTAGTTGTATGCTATTGGAGTATCCAAACTTTAGATGTTCTTGCCACACATCTTAGACTTACCAGTTTGCATATCCTCCTATTCACTCTTCCCAGGGTGTTTTCTTTGATTCAGACCATGCTGTGTCTTGTGCTCTTAGTGACTCCATTTTGTCCTGATTAGATGTAGTTTCCACTTATTTGCAGGCTTTTCCCTGCCATTTTCACCAACTATCGTTTGTCTGTCTCAGTCAGGAGTGCCATATGGCAAGGGACCAGACCTGATGAAGCTGGAGGGTGGGAATGGACAATCCAAATTTTTTCCAGGCATGTTGCCTCGTTGATCACTTCCTGTTTGAAATTTTAACAGGATAAATGGTATACTTTTTGCTTTTGATTGCTCTGCCAAGGATATCATCATTCACTACCTTCTAGAGGACGACTGACAGAGTTTTTCACTTGGCTGTTGAGTTACATTATCTTCCACATTCAAATTTACAAAGTTTGTTTCTATCTTCCATGTTGTCCTTTATGTTTTATTCATTTTCTTTTTCCCATTCTCTTTGCCCTGTGTCTCACCCAGATTGGAATCTCCAGACAGAGTTCCTGGAGATCAGGTGTTGGTTGGAGATAGTTTAGCTTATTAAGTCCTGGTGTTATGGCCAATATCCTTCCTTCTACTAAGAGATGTTGGACTGGAGATGCACCCTAGGTTTATAGTCCTTTTCCTACCATCTTCTGGACATTGGTTAATGTCAGATCTGGTGTTGGTCATAGCTGGTGCAGCACATGTATTTGGTTGGGTATCCTCATCTCACTGCAAAGTGGAAGAAACATACCCAGTTCTGCCCAGTTTGGGACCAGAGGTGTCATCCCCCTAGGGCTTTCCACCTTCCTATCATCTGCTGAATGTCAGTTCATGATGGATCAGGTGTTGGTTGGGTATCCTCATCTCACTGCAAAGTGGAAGAAACATACCCAGTTCTGCCCAGTTTGGGACCAGAGGTGTCATCCCCCTAGGGCTTTCCACCTTCCTATCATCTGCTGAATGTCAGTTCATGATGGATCAGGTGTTGGTTGGGTATCCTCATCTCACTGCAAAGTGGAAGAAACATACCCAGTTCTGCCCAGTTTGGGACCAGATGTGTCATCCCCCTAGGGCTTTCCACCTTCCTATCATCTGCTGAATGTCAGTTCATGATGGATCAGGTGTTGGTTGGGTATCCTCATCTCACTGCAAAGTGGAAGAAACATACCCAGTTCTGCCCAGTTTGGGACCAGAGGTGTCATCCCCCTAGGGCTTTCCACCTTCCTATCATCTGCTGAATGTCAGTTCATGATGGATCAGGTGTTGGTTGGGTATCCTCATCTCACTGCAAAGTGGAAGAAACATACCCAGTTCTGCCCAGTTTGGGACCAGAGGTGTCATCCCCTAGGGCTTTCCACCTTCCTATCATCTGCTGAATGTCAGTTCATGATGGATCAGGTGTGGTTGGGTATCCTCATCTCACTGCAAAGTGGAAGAAACATACCCAGTTCTGTCCAGTTTGGGACCAGAGGTGTCATCCCCTAGGGCTTTCCACCTTCCTATCATCTGCTGAATGTCAGTTCATGATGGATCAGGTGTTGGCTGGGTATCCTCATCTCTCACTGCAAAGTGGAAGAAACATACCCAGTTCCTGCCCAGTTTGGGACCAGAGGTGTCATCCCCTAGGGCTTTCCACCTTCCTATCATCTGCTGAATGTCAGTTCATGATGGATCAGGTGTTGGTTGGGTATCCTCATCTCACTGCAAAGTGGAAGAAACATACCCAGTTCTGCTCCAGTTTGGGACCAGAGGTGTCATCCCCTAGGGCTTTCCACCTTCCTATCATCTGCTGAATGTCAGTTCATGATGGATCAGGTGCTGGTTGGGCATCCTCATCTCACTGCAAAGTGGAAGAAACATACCCAGTTCTGTCCAGTTTGGGACCAGAGGTGTCATCCCCTAGGCTTTTCCTGACACCTATCATCTGCTGAATGTCAGTTCATGATGGATCAGGTGTTGGTTGGGTTAGAAAGTGGCATGGAAGCCTCGTCTTCCATAACAATTTCAGTTTCATTTCAAGGTGAAGAGGTAGGTGATTCTCTGATGAGGTCAAACTACCTCTACATTGTGTGTTGTCCTATCCACTTGACACAACATGTGATGTCTTCATGTTTTTCTATGTTTTTTTATGTTCATGACAGTCATAAAAAGAGTAAAGGGTACATCTGGATTGGATGTAGTGTGGTGTAATAGTTTCATTTTTTTGGTACCACAGCACATAGTTTTTTTTTTTTTCTTTGGTGCTTTCTAAAGGGGATCATTTTTCACCAGCAAACCACCAATTCATTATATAAGTCTAAGTGTTTTGTGAGTAGGTGTAAAGCATCATATTGAAGTTAACGTTTTCCTCAACTGAAAATGTATTTCTGATAAGTACATACATCCCCTAACATTTCCCACCTAGCCTCCCTATTTTTTACGATATGTGGTGTATTTCTCCAGACCAGTTTCAAAGTCATTAACAAGTGAAAATGTAAAGAAGGCACTGGTTATGGTTGTGTGTGTGCCCTTATTGGTGGAGATCTGCTGCATGATATTTTACATGTGGATGTGCAGAAGGGGAAGGTGGAAGGCTAGTGGCAAGTGTTGGAAATTTGTTGAAAATATAGGGGCAGCACTAATTGAGAAAAGCTATTTTATGAGTTTGTTTGTTTGTTTTTGGAATTTCGCACAAAGCTACTCGAGGGCTATCTGTGCTAGCCATCCCTATTTTAGTAGTGTAAGACTAGAGGAAGGCAGCTAGTCATCACCACCCGCCAACTCATGGGCTACTCTTTTACCAACGAATAGTGGGATTGACCGTCACATTATAACGCCCCACGGCTGAAAGGGCATGTTTATGTTCGGCATGCGACGGGGATGCGAACCCGTGACCCCTCAGATTCGAGTCGCATGCCTTAACTGCGGCTTGGCCATGCCGGGCGTTATTTTATGAGAGGAGGTATCTATTGGATATTAGATGTCAATGCTGTGTGAATAAAAATAATTTAGCCAGTTTTATTAAATATTTGTTGTATATTTTTAATATTATATAACTTTTCATTTGGTAAAAGCTCTTTAACCATAAACTTATTTCTAGTTTAAAGATTCCAGTTTAAACTTATTTCTAGTTTAAAGATTCCAGTTTAAACTTATTTCTAGTTTAAAGATTCCAGTTTAAACATTTCTAGTTTAAAGATTCTCTTACTGAGAGTAGTTACTACTTTAACAAAACTTTACATCGTGTAAATGCTTCGTTTCTCTCATGTATTAACATGGTAGTAACTTAGATATTTCCCAGGGTCACTGGCTTCTGTCAGAGTAAGTGGTTAAACTCACAAAGGAAAGAAGATGTGTCTGATAATGTAGTACATATCTTACACTCCTGACTCTGACTGACTGACTGCCCTAAAAAAAGAAACTAAAGATATCAAGTTGCAGAACTTAGCAATATTTATTACAGACAGAAAAATCAGGACCAAAACCAGTCACAAGTAAACGTTTCTGTGGGTGGTGAAAACTAAAGAGTGATATTTGTGAATCTGTCCTGTTTCACAGTTAAAATACTAACAAGGGATGAAGAATAACCCTCACAAATAAAGGAATCTAAACCAAAAACTGAAATAATAAAAAAGATTTAACTTTAACTAAAAGCTCACTGTAGTCCATAAAGTCCAGCCACAGCTTCAGAATAGCATGGAAATCTCTCTTAATGTCAAACATAATTAAATGTATGAAAAACAAAGAAAAACATTGCAATATATATAGCACTCTATCTTTTTATTTGTGCACATGCCACCAATGTAACTGGAAACCACCTGTTATATCACTGTAAGATAAGTCACTGATGTTTCATTGTACACTAATCTTTTCTACTGGAAACACTATGGAATATTTGGTTACTCAACTTCTCTGAAATGAGAGAAACTTAATATTTCTGTTTCTTCATCAGTTTTCTTACATAAAACCAACAAAAAGTACATTAAAGGTTTACATATTTACCAAGAAGCTGAGAAAATCTGGTACCTTTCTGTACCACAAACCTTAGTCCAAGAACCATGTTAACTTTCTCACATTTACCATGTACCTTTCTGTACCACAAACCTTAGTCCAAGTACCAAGTTAACTTTCTCACATTTACTATGTACCTTTCTGTACCACAAACCTTAGTCCAAGAATACCAGGTTAACTTTCTCACATTTACTATGTACCTTTCTATACCACAAACCTTAGTCCAAGAACCATGTTAACTTTCTCACATTTACTATGTACCTTTCTGTACCACAAACCTTAGTCCAAGAACCATGTTAACTTTCTCACATTTACTATGTACCTTTCTGTACCACAAACCTCAGTCCAAGTACCAGGTTAACTTTCTCACATTTATTATGTACCTTTCTGTACCACAAACCTTAGTCCAGGTATCAGGTTAACTTTCACATTTACTATGTACCTTTCTGTACCATAAACCTTAGTCCAAGAACCATGTTAACTTTCTCACATTTACTATGTACCTTTCTGTACCACAAACCTAGTCCAAGAACCATGTTAACTTTCTCACATTTACTATGTACCTTTCTGTACCACAAACCTTAGTCCAAGGTACCAGGTTAACTTTCTCACATTTACTATGTACCTTTCTGTGTCCAACCACAAAGCCTTGGTCCAAGAACCATGTTAACTTTCTCACATTTACTATGTACCTTACTGTACCACAAACCTTAGTCCAAGGAACCATGTTAACTTTCTCACATTTACTATGTACCTTTTCTGTACCACAAACCTTAGTCCAAGTACCAAGTTAACTTTCTCACATTTACTATGTACCTTTCTGTACCACAAACCTTAGTCCAGGTACCAAGTTAACTTTCTCAGATGTAATGTGTATTCATTGGATTATAAAGATGTTCTCACTTTAGGTAAGATATTTTATCTGGTATTTTAGGTAGAAATAGCAAAGTACTTATGTAAATAAGCTGTACATTTAGCAATTGTTTTACATGATGAATCATAACAAATTCTGAAATGTTCGTGATATTAAGAAATCATGTAGGATCAAGAAATAAGTAAATAACAAAGTTGTACATTTAATTGGTTTTCATTTGTGTGGGATACTGAACTCAATGAAACTGTTAAGTAGTGGTTCAAGAGATGAACTGGTTGTTATAACTCGAATATTCATTAACTTAAAGTTTGTACTTAATCTATAACTTATTTTGGTTGTTTCTTTTTATTTACCTTCAAGCTTCTAAAACCTCCTTTTGTAATTATTTTGTCTATTAGAGCTCTTGAAGATGTCCATCTTAAAGGCCGAATCTTACTGAAAGAGATACTCGTTGTTGTAGACAAATTTTCACAGTTGTTTTCTTTCTAGAGATGATTATTAAATGGCTAGCTTTTGGCTTCAAAAAATATTCACAAATGCTTGGTGTTGATTGGACTTTGTCATTGTTTTGTAAGTTATGATTACGTTTACACAAACAGCTTATTGATGCTTTCAGTATTAAATTACATCTTAATTTGATTTTATACTTTTAATTATAAAGTAAACAAACAAATATAAATGAAGTAAAACAAATATGGGCACCCTAGTGGTACAGCGGTAAATCTATGTCTGCAGACTCACACCGTTAAAACCGGGTTTCGATACCCATGGTGGGCAGATCACAGGTAACCCATTGTATAGCTTGGTGCTTGATTATGTAAAAAAACAAAACAAATATGGACATGGAAATTCTGGGAAGAGTAGCTAAAACGTCAAATTTAATTTTATCTTTAAGTGATGGACTACAGGAAATGCAGCTGGTCAATATCACCAGCCGCTATCTCTTCAGATGCTCTTTTAGTAACGAATAGTGAGATTAACAGTTACATTATAATTCCCCTATAGCATGTTCGGCGTCATCTTTCTCGTTGTTTGCTCACTTCCATGTAAAGTTACTCTGTGCTATTCGCCTATAGTTTCCAAGCGGTAAGTCTATGGATTTACAACGCTAAAATCAGGGGCTCGATTCCTCTGCGTGGGCTCAGCAGATAGCCAGATGTGGCTTTGTCATAAGAAAATGCACACACACTATCTTGTTGGAAAGTTAAGGAAAACGTATCATCTTACTCTAACGGATCTAATAAGCAAATAATTTTTTAACTTGCTAATTTCGTTTTGAAGCGAGTGCTGATTTTAAGTAACGATCGAAAACGACAGCTTACGGATGCCTTATTAAGGCCCTCCAGTTACACAATGGCATGTGTGCGGACTTACAACGCTAAAATCCGGGTTTCGATACCTGTGATGGGCTAAGCACGGATAGCCCATTGTGTAGCTTTGTGCTTAATTACAGACAAAATCTTATTAAGACAATTAATTAGGTGCTACCAACATTTGGTCAATAAAAATATTATTTTACGAATTCTTAATGTTTTATTCATTGAATGCTTCGAAGCTTACGAAGTTCAAATCTGGGATTATATTCATATATACACACACCTGTCATATGCACAGCACAGATAGTTCTTTGAGCAGCCTTGCGCTTAACTTTCAGTAATTATCAAATACGATATCATAACGCAGTTCCAAGAAGATCAAAATACTGTCAACCTATGTCACTTCGTTAAATACTAAATATTTGTCCTTTTCCGCCGTGACTCAGGACTAAGGTTGATGACTTAAAACATTCGAATTCGGCGCTCGATCCCCGTGACGAGCATAACGGAGGTGGCCCCATCATTGCATCATTATGTCTTTGTGCTTAACAATAAAACAAACAAACGTAAATGTTCAAAATAGATACTTTACGCTCCAGGGAACATAAAACAAGATCAAACGGGACATTGTTATATCGCATGATATTTTAAGACATTAACATTTGGTGGCCCGGCATGACCAAGCGCGTTAAGGCGTGCGACTCGTAATCTGAGGGTCACGGGTTCGCATCTCCGTCGCGCCAAACATGCTCGCCCTTTCAGTCGTGGGGGCGTTATAATGTGACGGTCAATCCCACTATTCATTGGTAAAAGAGTAGCCCAAGAGCTACATCGGTGGGTGGTGATGACTATTTGCCTTCCCTCTAGTCTTACACTGCTAAATTAGGGACGGCTAGCACAGATAGCCCTCGAGTAGCTTTGTGCGAAATTCAAAAACAAAGAAAACAAACATTAACATTTGTTCATCCAAAATGTTACAATGATGACATTAAACCGAAGTTATTGAAATGAGTTTTGAATAAGTCACTTGATTTCAGCCTCAACTAAGATCTTTTGCTAATGACAGATAATCCATACCAGTGATTTTCAACCTGTGTTTGCCGCGAGAGATTGGCAGGTGTGCCGCGGTGTTTTTGAAACACATTCAACTTTCTTGGGATTTTACAAGCAAGTCAAACACATCAGTTAATAAAAGCTACTATAGAGACACTCTAAAACCTTCTAAAACATTCGATGGTTTTCATTGAACTCGAGCACTGAGAAGTTCAGACTTAAATTTCACTATAGACTGCAACGGTTGGACTGTTAGTTTAATTGTGGCGCAACAAGCGCTTCGTACGTCATAAATGATGCATCAAACAATCGAACTGCTTTCTGGAACACGTTTTCATTCTGCGGTAAGCTACAGCTACTACGCTGTAGGTAGGAATTTTATATCAACTGCAGAACTTCGTGCTTATCGTGTATGAATTAACTTTATAATTTATCCATGGAAAAATATTTAAGTAAGTCTGGTGCTGCAAAGGATAATATGTTGAATAAAAGCAAGAAATCAAACGAAGTACAAAACGAATAAATCGAATACGGTTTTATAGCTTTGGAATCGGAACATTCTCAATTACCATTCTGCCTACTCTGCAATGCAGCGTTTTCGAACGAGGCGCTTGTTCCTAGCAAACTGAAGAGACACTTGGAAACAAAACATTCAGCTGTGAAGGATAAACCAAAAGAATACTTCGAGAATCTCGCGGCTCAACAACATGAACAATCAAGGAAGCTTGTGAACTACATGAAGCTGCCCGAAAAAGGATTGATTGCAAAGTTATAAGGTTGCTCAGTTTTTGACAAAACGCAAGAAAGTGCGCACGGAGGCCGAATCAGTCATTGCGCCAGCGTTAGCAATCATCGTTGAAACTATGCTTGGAACGGATGCCGCCAAAAATGTTAAGCAAGTTCCACTGTCCAATGACACAATTTTGCGCAGAATTGTAGACTTGTAGTCGGATTTGAAGGATCAAGTTTGCGAACATTTCGAAGCGCCTGAAGATGAATTGTCTCTGATATGGTCTCTTCAAGTTGATGAATCTACTGATGTTTGTGGAAAAGCTCAAGTTCTGGCTTTTGTTTGATTCATAAAAGATAGAAAAATCGTAAACAAATACTTATTTTCAAAGATTTAAAAAGTACAGGAAAGGCCGAGACATTTTCGAGTTGGTGAATGAAAACATTTTGCTCTTCAAATTACATTGGAATAACTGTGTCAGCATTTGCACTGATAGCTGTTCTTCAATGTAAGGAAAAAACAAGGGATTCGTCACTCTGGTTCACCAACAAAATACAAACATCAGGACTGTTCACTGCATGGTTCACAGAGAGGCGTTTGCTTCCAAATTTTTTTGCCGAAAGCTTTGTAGTCTGTTATGAATCAAGTTATTCAAGTGGTGAATTTCATCAAGTTTCGGCCGCTTCAATCTCGACTTTTCTCTCTTCTCTGTGAGGCGACGGATTCAGACTACAAAAAGCTACTGTATCACACTGAAGTTCGATGGCTTTCGAAAGGAAAGGTGTTAAAGCGTCTTGTCCAACTAAAAACTGAAGTAATTTCTTTCTTAGAGGTTGAGGAAGCAGGTTTTGAATTTTCTTTTCATGAGATCTGGTGGCTGAAGGTTCAATTTTTCTCCGACTTGTTTGAGAAATTAAATTCTCTGAACTTAAGTTTCCAAGGACCATCTGAAAACATTATTACTGCAACGTCCAAACTGAAGGCCTTTGATGAAAAGGTGACGCTGTGGAAGAATAAGATCTCGAAAGGAGTCCTTGATTGTTTTCGTTCTGTTAACGAATGTCCGTCAAAGAAGAAAATTGTCTCTCAAATTTTAAACACATTAAGCGACCTACAGTCCGCACTAAAACATTACTTCCCGTCACTTGCTGTCGACGAATATAACTGAGTGACCTATCCATTCGGAATCAACGAGACAACAAACCTTACAACTGAGGGGGAAGAACAGCTCATTGATTTACAAAACAACAAATTTTATCAGTCATTGTTTCCCGAAAAGAGCTTGGATGAGTTTTGGATCTCCATTAAAAATTTATATCCTGCAATCAGTTCAAAAGCAGTTGTAGTTCTGCTTTCATTTGCATCTTCGTGGTTTTGCGAAATTGGACCTTTAGCATTGACTGAAATTAAAGCCAGAAAGAGAGAGAGGCTTCTTACAGTTGATGATGAAATGCAAGTTTGTTTGTCTACGTTAGAGCCTCGCTTCAATTTGATTTGCTCTCGGAAGCAGGCACAAACATCACATTGAAAACATGTGTCAAAATAAAAAGTTTTGATTTTTCTGCTATACCACAAAATCGTTAAAAAAGCCTTAGAAAGGCACATTGTCAATATGCAGATGACATTATTATCGCCTGCTCTGGCCGTGATTTTCGTTCTAAGGCTTTTTAAATTAACTCTTCTGTGTTACGTGTATCTAAACGTGATGCACAATGACATTAATATCGCCTGCTCTGGCCGCGATTTTCGTTCTAAACGTGATGCTTTTAATTTACCGTATAACGTTTACCTACCTAAAAAAAATCGTTAAGGCTTTCCAGGTGTGCCGCGAAAATTTTCAGATTATCGTCGTGTGTCGCAAGTCAGAAAAGGTTGAGAACCACGGATCTATACAAATATAACAGTACTGTCTGTTGTATTTTCTATGTCAATGTAACTACTTCGCAGGGTGTGGATGAACCTTGACCAAAATTGGTAATGAGGTTCACTAGATCCATGGGGGGTACATAAAAATTTTCAGTTTTTCTCTTTGCGTTTTGCGGTTTTATGGGCGTTTTTGCTTTTGTTTTTATAGTTACATATAAGGGAAGCAACTTTCACGTCCTAAGATAACCTTTCATTAATCATGAATTTACACAATTTCCGTCCAGGGTTGGATACTTCAGCTAGTATCTA
Organism: Tachypleus tridentatus; assembly: GCF_004210375.1. NCBI lineage: Eukaryota > Metazoa > Arthropoda > Merostomata > Xiphosura > Limulidae > Tachypleus > Tachypleus tridentatus. The sequence goes on along the minus strand of NC_134833.1, from coordinate 24,067,713 downwards.
ATCAAATTTGCTATGATACTGATCACGTTGAAGAAAGAAAGTGTTCATTTCACGGGTGACCGTTAGATTTATATTTTATCATACATTTCCTATATATATATATATATATGTATATGTGTATTATAACCATAATTTTTAAAAGCCACAACAAAACACATTAAAATTAAAAATACGCCGAATTAAAAAAGAACCCCAGGGTACAAGTTACAACATGGGATTATGAAATGTATCTTAGGTTTTGGAGGAAACTAACTGCACAGGTAGGACTCCCTTTGCGGTGGGGATACACGGTCTATCAGTCTTAACCATCAATTCGCTAGTCTCACATAAAAAACAGGCACAATTAGACTAAAAATTGGGAGAGCGAGATGTGGATGCTCAAGCTCACAAAGTCCCACATATATGTCACTCTTCACCGCCTGCAGACAGTTATGGGAAGGTAACTTCTCCCCAGAGTTAAAATAAGAATAAGGAAAAGATAAAAACAAAATAAGGAAATAAGGTACTACCATTTGAGAGTAAATAAGATGAAATTTGTATCTTGATGCTAGCATTTCTGCTCCCAATATGGTAGAGACACTAATTAATACGACACTGAACCATATCAGTATACTAAGTTTATATATACATAAATAATTTCATGTTTAAATAGTAATTGTATTTTTATGTCAAATATAAATTTTCCTAGTCATTTGAAACTAGTTTTGTTTAAGTTTTGTAAGAGTGTTTCAGGTTATAACATTTAGTTTTTGACGGTTTGTTTGTTACATATGCTTTTTTTTTGTTAACATCATTATGTGATACTAGAGTTTGAAACACCCAAACGGAAATGGGTTTTTGCTCTCCAAAATCGCAGCATCTTGGGTGTATGCCCCTGTTTCGCAGTACCAACCAGCTTATGATTTGTGAACACCTACCTTTCAGCTTTAAACTCTGTGCAAAGAAATTCGTGTAAGATTTCATTTCTAATTGTTACTCGAAGACTTAAAACTGCTAGTAACCTTATTCAACTTTCTCTAAAACCGATGTTTTCCGGACATTAACAACTATCAAGCTTCTAATAATGCCTACTAGATGTCGGGGCTATCAAACCAGCTTGAGATTTGGTATGGATCAATTAGTTGCTCTCGGTGTAATCTGTATTTCTCTGTTTTCTAATGTCAGTAAATACAAGGGGTAACCATTCTTGAGCATCCTTATGTGAGCATTCTTCATGCTCTGAACGTATGAATATTTTGAGGGGAAAAATGTTAGACACGCAGCGGCACAGCTGTATGTCTGCGGACTCATAACACTATAAACCTGGTTTCAATACCGTGGTGTAGCTTTATGCTTAACTTACAAGAGTAAACAAAAAAACCTTTTAAATTGTGGGCCCTTAGCACAGTTAGCTCAGAAGTAGCTTTTCGTGGAATTCTAAACACACTAAACTGGACCAAAAGTTAGGGGTTTGTGTATAATTTATTGTTACCTACATGGGATGTGATATTTTGTCTAAATTTATTTTGGTTATTTGTTTATTGGTAGAAAATTGCTGTGAACAAGCTTATTATAAAGGATAAGATATAATATTACTAAAACAATGCAATTCGAACCGTCAGCCTATGAGAGCTATCGTTTTCTGTTCGTTCAATTTCTGTATGACAATTAATCAAGGTTTAAAAATTATATTAATAATTATTCACAAGTAGCACTAACGTCGCGTCAAAAACTTCGAAAGAAAACAAGCATTACATAATACTAATTAGTAATTATTTGCACAGATGGCACTACTAATCATAGCTTCCAAAGAACAAGTTCAAGGACAACATTCAGCCGAAATCATAAAATTTTCTCTGCACCAGTTAGGGTTGTTAAAGTTAATAATTTATTTAATATTCATCAGGCCATGGTTTGTGAGTTTTGTAAGCAATAACTTGATAGCAATAAAAACATTTCTTTATATAAGAGAAAGTAGTAAATAAAAAAAATAAAAAACTGAAACTTTATTTAACAAAGCAAGTATGCGAGAGTTAACAAACAATTATTGAGAACTTGAAACTTTGAATATCTCACGAGTAGTGTTTAACACAAGAGGGAGTCTTGTGGGGTTATAATTTAAATTTATAATTTAAAAGATCATCTTTTAACGAAAATAAAAGGGTGGTGGTGGCTTGTATCGGCTAGCGAGGTTTGCTTTTTCCATATATAAATGTACTGTTACTCCAGCTACATAAATATTAATATTATCCTATAAACGAACCTTGTAACAGCCGAGAGAACCTATATGATTGGCTCAGAGCTCAAGACAAAACATTTAACTGTAAGCCATGGATTATACATTATCTTTATAAGTTACGATACTCTGTATTTAGATGTCGATTTTTATTAAAGTAATTTTTAATTTGTTATATATATATATTTAAATTAGAATCCATACATTTAAATCATTATTTAAACAGCGACTCCTAACAAAATAAAAAAAATCAACAAATAAAAATAAAACGCTCACTACTTTGGTAATTAATATATCTGGAAGATTTAAACTACAAATGCGACTACGTTATTTTAATGTTGTTGTCATTTTTTATTAGTTTTTGCGAAAAGTTGCAAACTAGACAACATTCACTCTGGAATCTAACTCCAGCTTGTAGCGTCTTAAATAAGCAATCTTACCTTGACCTATGAACAGCTATATTAGTATAAACCTATCAACAAAAAATTTCACACATTAAGTCGATTCATTAAATTTAACTGACCAGTTGTTTGTTATTGAGCACAATGCCACACAATGGGCTATTTGTTTGGAAATGGGATTTATAACCTGTCAGATTTACCGCTGAGCCAAGCGGGTGGTTATTCATTGATATAGTATCAAAGGGCTTCTTCTTGGGGTTAATATTAATTTTGTTTTGGTTGTTTATAAACTCGATAATGAAATGCCAAGTGTGGCTCTGTGGTAAGCGAATCAGACGGCCAAGTTCGCTTTTCGATAAAAGTAACTTATGAATTGGCGGAGGGTGATTTTGACTTTCCTTTAGTCTGTAACTTCAAAACTAAGAACGATTAATATAAATCACCCTCCGAGGCAAATTCTGCTTTGAAAAAATGTGAAAAACAACGAATTGTTAGTTTATAGCAGACAATCTGTTTATTAAAAAGTATTCTAACTTGTAATTATAATTTAATGACAGTTGTTTTAATATTACAAATTAATTTACTTAACTTCTGTTGTTTGATTGGTTTTATTAAGCATAACGTTCCACAACTGGCTATTTGTACTCTACACACCGCGAGTATCGAAACCCGATTTTTAGTTTTGTAAGCCTGGAGATATACTGCTCTGACACTGGAGGTGGATATTTATTTTAGGTTTACAGTGAATATAAAACATTTAGTAATCTAGAAGCTTCCAATGTCTTCATGACAAGTCCGAAGGATTATAACACTCAAAACCAGATTTCGATACCCGTTGTGAGGGCAGCACACCTAGTCCAGAGAAATGTGTCACTCAATATTTCCGAATGTCAAAATAGTTACAACTTTGGACACGAGAGGACACTACAGGTTACATGGAACTTATGAATTGGTGTTAGAATATAGTGGGATATTGAGTGAACTTAAAAAAGAGAATGTTAACCACATATTTTAACTTTTAGTTAATCTTCAATCATAACTTTGATGTATTAAATATATTATAAAAAACAGCAACAAACAAAAGAAGGTAAACATATGCGGTAATTGGATATGGTATTACCCTCTTATCTTACAATGCTAAATTAGGGACGGCTAGCGCACATAGTCCTCGAGTAACTTCACAACAAACCAAACCAAACTATATACAGTAATGAAACTTACTTCTTTGAAGACTGTAGTTAACCCTGAAATTACCAACCGACTTGTTCTTATACTATTCTACATATGACCTATGGGACTACAGTATAACATTATTAAGAAGAATGACCTATGGGATCCGAGCATCATATTATTAAGAAAAATGACCCATGGGATCCAAGTATCACATTGTTAGGAAAAATTACATATGGGATCCCAATATTACATTATTAATATAAATGACCTAGGATATCCCAATATTACATTATTAAGTTTGTTTGTTTGTTTTTTGAATTTCGCACAAAGCTACTCGAGCCGTCTCTAATTTAGGGAAGGCAGCTAGTCATCACCACCAACCGCCAACTCTTGGGCTACTCTTTTACTAACGAGTAGTGAGATTGACCGTCACATTATAACGCCCCCACAGCTGAAAGGGCGAGCATGTTTGGCGTGATGGGGATGCGAACCCGCGACCCTCAGATTACGAGTCGCACGCTTTAACAAGCTTGGCCATGCCGGGCCACATTATTAAGATAAGTGACCTACGAAATCTCAATATTACATTTTTAAGATAAACAACCTATGATATCCCAATATTACATTATTAAGATAAATGACCTATGATATCCCAATATTACATTATTAAGATAAACGACCCATGATACCCCAATATTACATTATTAAGATAAACGACTTACGAAATCCTAATATTACATCATTAAGATAAATGACCTACGATATCCCAATATTACATTATTAAGATAAATGACCTGTGATATCCCAATATTACATTATTAAGATAAACGACCTATGATATCCCAGTATTACATTATTAAGACTAATTACAACAACACTGATGATATTTTATTTAAAATTCATTGTTTTACCTGTGTGTTGTGAGGTACCAACAAAGCCCTATTTTACCTGTGTGTTGTGAGGTACCAACAAAGCCCTATTTTACCTGTGTGTTGTGAGGTACCAACAAAGCCCTATTTTACCTGTGTGTTGTGAGGTACCAACAAGTATACGGTCGTACATTATCGCTATTTCGAAGTTATGGTTTAATTCACAACTTCTTTCCTTTTATAAACTTTTGTCTCATGCAGTCAATAAAATAAACCATTTAGAATAATTTGTAATGTTTCACAAATTAAATATTCAACTGTAAAGAAGTATCTGAGTTTGACTATTTTCACATTCGAGTTGACCTGTTTTCACCTTCCAAGTAAGTTTATCTTCACATCTGATTTAATATATTTTTCCTTTTCCAGTGAGTTTATTTTCACATTCGAGTTGATCTATTTTCATCTTCCCAGTAAGTTTATCTTCACATCTGATTTGATCTCTTTTCACTTTCCCTGTGAGTTTATTTTCACATGCGAGTTGATCTATTTTCGCCTACCCAGTGGATTTATTTTTAGTTACGAGAGTTCATATTGTAAGGTCTTTAGAAGACACTGTTGACTTCAAACTATAGTTTTTCTCAGTGTCCGGTAATGCAGCAATCTTCCTATTTTAATACACTGATTCAACGTAAACTTGTATTATTTTTCACTGTATTGTTATGAAATAATTAAAACTGTTTATCTAGCACTAGTGCTTTTAAAATAATTTAATTACAGTTTCATATATATTTTGTTTTATAAATTTACTAATCATCATGAGATAGATATAGAAATAGGCCAAATGTGGCCTAGTGGCTGGCGTGTCGGGCTGCGGATCGCAATTTCCACGGTTTGAACCGCAATATGCCTTTGGTCACGCTTGCACTCTAAACTGTATACTGTGTCGCGATAAGTTCCTTAATTTGGTTAAGAGCAGCCACGTAGGTGGTGGATGTTTGCATGGCTCGTTATTTCCCCTCTGGTTGATATTTCTAAATTAAGAACGGTCATGTGTAAACCTTAAGTTAAAGGAATTATGTTGGAGGTAAAAGTAATTTAAACAGCATTTGTTAACCAGCTGCATTTAATTCTGTTTAACATCTTACTCGCTTTAACTCATTAATATCGATGTAACTTATTTTCCCTTTTGTTACTACATGTAGTAACACCAAAAATGTCGTGTTCACCTCAACAATTATCACAAAACTGAATGCAAGAGCTGAAAATTACAGTTTAAGCAAAATGTTATAAACATTCTACGCAAATAACTTAAAAGTTAACGTAGCACCAAGTTTGAACATAATATGAGTCATACAAATCACTGGCTTCCACATAATTTGGTGGCGTTAGAGAAACAAATCCAGCGATGCGATGGTTATTTTCTCAACTGATTCATTTTGAGAATTACGTTGTTAACTGCTGTGACATGTTGAATTCTGGGAACATGGCACATTGCTTAACATCATCACAGCTAGGTTGTGGACTCACGTGTATTGCTGATATAATAAATAAACGTAATATTCCAAAACTGTGTCATTTTCATGTCTAAGTTCGAAGGAGGTCCGGTTCAACCTACGCTTTGATCAACGTGTGTTACTAACTTCATTTATTACATCTGCTATTTTGCGGCTCTTTAATGGGAAGAACTGAATAGTAGCCAATGACACTTTTTCTCCACTTTGCCTGTCCAGTAAATAGATTTTTCTCATGGTGACTACAGAGCACGTTCACATCAACAGTATGTTTGATACATGTATTGCTTAAGTCTTATATATAACCTAGGTTCGTAAGTTTACTCCTTAATAGAGGAACTATATTCTTAGCTTTATTCTCGAATTGTGAACCTATATTCGTAGTTTTATTCTCGAATTGTGAACCTATATTCGTAGCTTTATTCTCGAATTGTGAACCTATATTCGTAGCTTTATTGTCGAATTGTGAACCTATATTAGTAACTATATTCTTGAATAGTAGACCTATATTCATTGGTTTTTTTTCCTGGCACAATGGGTAATCTACCTGTATATATTTATGTGTCATGTCTGTATATTTCAAACAGCTGGTGCAGAGTAGAATTATAGCTGTACACGTCATGAACTATTACGTTGCTAGGTCACAGTATTAAACATACCCTCTACTGTGAACTTCCTATCTCTTATAGTCCATCCATTTAGTGTTACGTTTTAAAATTGCTCATTGAAAGTGTTCCAAACTTTACTCGGAAGTGAAGAAGACATAACTTATCGATTTCAGGGAGGTGGTGAATATAATTTCTAAACTCTATTACTACCTTGTAAGTCAATCATTTTCGGGCAAATAAGATGTGACTGCATCTTCAAGTGCCCCAGTGACAGTTAGAAACATGTCTCCAGATGTGGAAAGCAAATTTAACCGACAGTGGTTGTTTTAAAAGAGTTATCAAACCAATCAAGAATTTTGGTTAACTATGTAAATACGTTTGATAGTGATCTTTACGTAATGACAGACTATCAGAGGTAAAATGTTTAGCTAAATATTTAATTTGTGTAGAAAACATGTGAATGCTTGTGTTTTAGTGAACGCTCATAAAGAAGCTGTAAAGCGAAACGTTGAGTGTTTAATTAAATAAAAAAAACATTTCGGTGTTACAAGGTCGTCTATTAAAGATTTACCTTCCCGAAAAAATAGTAAAATCCTTTTATTGCGATTTCTGTTTTCGAAATTCTATTCAGATATTTTTTGTTTATAATGAAAGAAATTCGTTTATGTATCCCACATACCCTCTTACATCACTCACCAAGTAGTTCGAAAGAACAACACTTTTATGTTTACAGAATGTTTAAAGGATATTTTATAAATATTATTAAGTGAGTACAGGGTAGCGAAAATTAGTGCTATAACAAGTACATTTAGTATAGTGCTATCGTTAACAGAATTTATGAGAATATATTCATAAATTATCAAGTGTTATATAAAGTTAAAGTAGATTGTTACCTACTGAAAATGCTATTTATGAGAGAGTGTTAATGTGCAATTACTTAAGAAGTTGAGATATAGCTTTTGTACTGTTGAAACATGCATTAGGAGACTTAGACCCCTAGATGGATTATGAAAAGCAAGCAGGGAAGATTGGTGCACCTTCAACGTAGCAGCTTTGCTATGGAGCCTTGTACAGCTAAACTTAAGCTGTAGAACTATTTTTGAGATGTATGATTGGTGTGACTGAGCATACTGTGCATCGGCTGAACGTTTAATTAAAAATCAAGATATCATATGTCAGAATGGTTCATTTTAAATATCATATATCATAATGGTTCATTTTAAATATCATATATCATAATGGTTCATTCTAAATATCATATATCAGAATGGTTCATTATAAGAGTAAATTATAAGAAAATTTACAATCTTCACAATTTTTAAAATTCTATACTAATATCAAGATAGATCCGTCAGGTTTTATGCGAGATGAATTGATAATAAAAACTTATTAAGAACAAAAATGTTTCTTTCTGGGAGAAAATTTTATGTAAAAAAAAAAGAGATTCTTCTGTCTACTTCGTAGAGCACGAATGGAACAACTGCATACACAGAGCATGTATTTATTGTTGTTATATTTATGTGTGTGTGTGTGTATATTGATATGTTGTAGGTATCATATACATGAAGGATTTTACTGTATTATGTCGAATAAATTTATTTGAATTGAATCTTTTCCTTTTGACAAATCTGATATCAATGACAATCGTTAAAAATACATTCTCACTTTCAAAGCTATCTTTCCTTGCGCTCAGTAAAATCAAAAGGAACGATGCCACACAGCGGAAGAAAATCTCATCGGTTACATAACGAAGCCGAGCGCTCCATTATTGAGGTTGGTGCACCTATTACAACGCAAAATTAAATATTATTGCCAACAGTGGATTTTGTTTACTTCCTTTTGATTAAAAACAAACACTGTACCTGGTGTCAACACATGAATAGTAACTCCATACTATGGAGTTAATTGTTAATTAGACATAATTGTCTAAATATAAACAATAACACTGTAGCTACTGCCAATACATAAAAAATAACACTATAGTTGTTACCAATACACAAACGATAACACTATAGTTGGTATCAATACATAAACGATAACAAAGAAAAACAATCTATCGTAAAACATCTCTCCACGGTGTATCTCCCCACTGCCTTCTCAAAGAACCATAGGGAACTACCATTCAATGCACTATGATTAAAACAGTTTTTGTTTTCTGTCCTGTAGTTTCATTAAACGAAGACTTCTGGGTAGAGTAGAGAAATTTGAGTAAAGTGAACAATAGAAAATCTTCAATAGTCACGGCTGTAACTAGATCTCAAATCACTCAAGAGATGGATGTATGAACTGAAAGTTTGTTTTTGGGAAAACAAAACAAAAAACTCAGAACCATCACATGAACCACTAGGCCGCGGCTAAAAATGTCATTTCAAATTACAGTTATTTCTATTGAATTGAAATTGATTACTTCAGATACACATATTTGAAATTTTAAAGTCAAAAACAATTAGCGATAGTTTTATCCACGAAGTTAAAAATATATTAGCTCAAGATATAATGATAATAAAGAAATCCAACTCGTGTCGCGTGCAAACACCTTGATAAAACGTTTCGTAATAAATTGGTTACGGTTCAACTTAAAGCACATTAGAAAAATCTAACATTAAAGAAAACATAAAAATTGTTCACTAAAAACTTTCAGTTAAAAAGAAAGAATTATAAACATGCGAGTCAACGTCTTTTCTTTTACTCTGTTAACTTGATTTTCCCTTTCTTTGTTGCGTAATGAAGTTTACGATAACTTCTTAAGATAAGCAAGAAACAACTACCGCAGTATAAACAAGAAGCAGTTCAATCATTGCTGTGAGTAACCATCCTTCTAGACTGTTGTTTTGTTTTACTTTCATTACACTAGACTCTAACGAACATGATTTTTGTGTCAACGCTGGAGTTGAAATCCTTGAACACGGATGGAAAACAAACGCCACGTTCTGATTAAGTTTGTTTGTTTGTTTTGTTTTTGAATTTCGCACAAAGCTACTCGAGGGCTATCTATGCTAGCCGTCCCTAATTTAGCAGTGTAAGACTAGAGGGAAGGCAGCTAGTCATCACCACCCACCGCCAACTCTTGGGCTACTCTTTTACCAACGAATAGTGGGATTGATCGTAACATTATAACGCCCCCGGCTGAAAGGGCGAGGATGTTTAGCGCAACGCGGGCGCGAACCCGCGACCCTCAGATTACGAGTCGAACGCCTTAACACGCTGCTGGCCTTCTGATTAAGCTTTGAATCTTATACCAAAGGGTTCAATAGATCGAATAAACAATCTATCATAAAATTCAATTGCTCTTCCACTGAACGATATGAAAATGTGGGATGCTAAGGTGAAGAGAATCGATTGTAACTGATTAAAAAAATTACATGTTTGATAGTTTTTTGTTTTGGAATTTCGCGCTATGCTACACGAGGGCTATCTGTTCTAACCCTCCCGAATTTAGTAATGTAAGACTAGAGGGAAGACAGCTAGGCATCACCATCCACTGCCAACTCTTGAGCTACTCTTTTACCAACGAATAGTGGGAATAAACGTCACATTATTACGCCCCCACGGCTAAAAGGACCAGCATGTTTGGTATATATGTACGAGATCAGATATAAAAGTTACACTTACTAACTTTTATTCTAATTTTTAGTGTTCAAGAGCTTTGAAGAAATTCAATCAGATACGTTAATCCCATTACTAAACACAAACATCCAAATCTTGGACTGGATTAATATTGTTATTTTACTGTAAACTGGATCTTGCTAATACGTGATTAACTTGAACAAGAAAGAAAGAAAAAAGAAACGAATACAATCATACACTCTGGGTATGATTTACTACCCCTCTAGTACAGTGATATGTCTCCAGATTTACAAAGCTAAAATCAGGGGTTCGAATCCACTCAGTGGACTCAGCAGATAATGCGATGTGGCTTTGCTATAAGAAAAACTCACACACCGTCCTCGTTAATATATGTATTTATGAATATAAAAAAAAATTATTCTTGCTTCTTACTCTAAAAATATTGAGGTCAGATAATGTTTAACTTTAGATATTTGTTTGCAGTTAAGCACCACGCTGCATGATGGGCCATCTGCTGAGCCCACGGTTTCTAGTCTAATACGTCCGTACTCTTTCCGCTGTGCCATTGGAGGAGGGGCATCATGTTTAACAAAGTGATACTGGCGCTGCTTGTTCATTGGACTATTCAATAACCTTCTAGTACTCATTGATCGATTTAAAAACTTGTTGACGTTCATTGGACAGTTTGAAAAAAAAAGTTGCATCTTTTTGGTCTATTAGTCGATTCAAGAAGAATTACCCAACTTTAATAGTCGCTGTAAACTTTATGCAGTTCTGGAAATAATTCGATGAAATCGACACTGTAATACGTTGTTCATTTTAAATGAGCAATATGAAAACATACTTACGTCTGCCGTTACTCGTATGGGACGAAACGATATTGTTTTTACTTAAGTGTGTGTTTATATATGAACAGAGCAACTCAGGACGATTTTACACGATCACATTTGGTACTAAAGTTGAGAGTTTCCTAAAAAGTGATTCATTTTTGATGACCTTAGCTTAAAGGTCAATTTATCACCGAAGGTCAATCACTTTCGCTCTAATGGTAACAAACTGATATTCTTGAAAATGACCAGAACTCGAAAGCATTTTTTTAAAACGTTAAAGGGCGGGATTGCTTTCTCTAAATGCCTTTGTATATCAATTAAAAATTATGGGCAGATCTATTAGTCGATTTAAAAAAATACTTATGGATAATGGTTACGTTTAGAAACCACATTTACTTTGTAACATATTAAAAAATTAGGCTAAAGGCCTCATTAAGTTGACAGTTCATTCAAATTAGTAACAGGCCTAAAATAAATAGAAATGTTTTGTAATCTAAAGTTGAGATGCCTGAGATTATTGGAAGGTCTCGAACAACTAACAAAAACATAAATAAAAGTTTAGTATTTATTCACGTATTTAATCTTTTAAACATAAGTTTAAAACAATTGTTCATTAATTAACTATAACTATTATATTAGTTATATGTATATATATATCAAATTGTTAGCTGTAAACCCTATTTTAGAGATTTTCAACATAAAACTGAAATCTAAAGCTCCTGTGAAAGAGCATTTTCAAGAATGCAGCTAACATAAAGATTCAGTAAGAATTCTGTGACTGTAAGTAGTGCACGGCACGGCCAGGTGGTTAAAACACTCGACTTGTAATCCGAGGGTCGCGGGTTAGAATCCCCGTCACACCAAACACGCTCGCCCTTTCAGCCGTGGGGGCGTTATTATGTTACGGTCAACAAAAGGCTATAAAAGCGCTAACTGTAATGTGTTCACTGCGATTATCGAGCCCCAGATGTAAGCGTTATAAAGCCTTAAAGTTAAGTCCTCTAGAAACATGTCTTCAAAGTGTTTTTTTTTTTAATTTTCTGTAACAACTAAGAAATGAAAGATATGAAAAATCGAATATTCTATTTTACCATTTTCTGTTTGTTATTTAGGCATCGTTAGGTGAATGTTTTGTTACTTTAATATTGGCGCCAAACTTGCTCGCCCTCCCAGCCGTGGGGGCGTTATTATGTTACGGTCATTCCCACTATTCGTTGGTAAAAGAGTAGCCCAAGAGTTGGCGGTGGGTGGTGATGACTAGTTGCCTTCCCTCTCGTCCTATACTGCTAAATTAGGGACGGCTAGCGCAGATAGCCCTCGTGTAGCTTTACACGAATTTCAAAAACAAACAATAGTTACGGCGTTACGAGAAAAACTTCAATGAAAATCTATCTGATATACGACATAAAAACACGAATCTTGAAATATAACTCTGAACAAAACATCGTGCTAGGGAGATATCATTCTTATATTCAGTTTAATTACTTTATAAGGCGACCCTAACCTTGCGTAGTTTGTTTATTAGTTTCCAGGTTATCATATAATCAGCCCAATATATATATATATTTGTTGAGAAGGTCTGTTTTAGGGCGAAGCCTCATTGGTCGACCTGCTGTATCCACCGAGGATAATGTAACCCCGAATTTTAACTTTGCAAATCTGTACACGTACCTATGATTCATCGGGGGACTTCCTAGAATGGAAGAGAATCCACTCAAATTGTTACTTGTAAAATAATTAGAAATATTATCTTATTAAAAATCGGTCAGCAAAAATGTTTGCCACAGTAATAACTAAATACAGTGGAACGCCATTAATCTGCGGACCAGTAAACCGCGAAATCGCTTAAGACGCTGTAGCAAGTCTTGGGAGCGAGGATTATCGCGGCTCACCACTAATTTAAGAACGTGTAAGAACGCGGCTTACGAATTTAATCCTGGCTTTAGAACTTCAAGTGGATATTTAAAAAGGATTTGTTTTAATTTGGAAAATAAATAAAATATATTACAATAAAAATCGACCGTTAATCTACCTTATCCGCTCTCTATGTCAGCTTTATGGAGGCCGCCATTGTTACCGAATCACACCTCTCCATACATTAAAGTTAATCCGCGGTAAATCCGTGAAAAAGTGATCAATAATTAAAGTATTATTTTTAATTCGATAATCCGATATAATGATCACGCAATGGCCCGGATGAGGCTCCTCGGCGGAGCTGTTGGCGACTTAGGCTTTTCAGTCACAAAGGTTTAAGCCGCGGTTAAGCAGGTTGACCCCCCAAATAGCGCGGCTTAACGGCGCTCCACTGTAAATCAGTCAGCAGTAAAACTGTATTCTGTAAAAACCTTAAAGCTTACCCCCGAGTCATGAAGTCACAGTTTGACTTCGACAGCAAAAACACTCTTTATAAATAAAAATTAGATTTTTTCAAAAATAATTTATTCAAACTTCGTACACTTACAAATGTAAGAACTGTTTATAAGATGTAAACGTCCAAATGTTCTGATGTAAATACAGCAGGTATTCTAGTTATATACCATAACAGTTATAAAGCAAGTCTCCTCCTTAACTTCACAGTCACAACTGAAAGTTTATAAATTTATATTCAAAATTATTATTAATCGCTTCATGGATTATGAACTCAGACAAGAGGAATATTTTAATAATTTTATAATACGAATAAAACTGCACGTGAAAGACTCGTTGAAAAGTAGACGAAAAGCCTTCTAACATTTACATAATAGACAGGATTGAAGAAATAGCTCCCTTCGTCGTTTCGTCACGAGGCTTCACCAGGACTTCGTACCCTGGATTTCGCCTTTCTAGCTATCGCTGTTTTATTTCTGAAGTGAAAATCATACGTCTAAGATGTGTTCATTTCTTTGGATCTATCAGCGATCTGCGTAGCAAATACATTTTTTTATTTCAGAAACTTTTAATGAGATTTTCTTCCTGAATAATCTATTATAAAAACAAGTCAAAACAAATTCTATAAAAAACAACACGAGTTAACTTCACCATGCAACTCAAAACTATCGTTTCGTTTGAGTTTTCGCGCGCATGATGGATGGACAACGTTTCTGTCCCCCCTTTCAAAACGCATTTCGTTAGTACGAGGGGACCAGTGGGGAAAACAAAGACGCTATTATTGTTATTAAAAACACACAGTCTGAAAATATTGTGAGAAGAAATACTTCTTCAAAAATAATTATTTTTTTTCCCGAGTCTGATTAACCATGTGAAATACGTACAATGATAAAAAAAAAACTGCTAGTTCTTCCATTGTGTAATTTCGTTTTAAATATTAAAATTGTTTATTTATTTTACGCAAGGTGGGGTTAACAACAGCTCCTTTTCAAAGATCGTTGTTTAAAAACTAATATTAGATTATTTTGTAACGCATACACCATACTTACATCACGTCGTTAAGAGACTGTCAAGGGATATTAATCTTTTCATTTCTTGGTCTCGTAGCACTGCTTGACTCGTTGCAGGAGGAGAAACAGTTATGTTGAATGTTTGGAGCTTATAGGCCTTGAGTAAGACTATGTCCCTAAGTTTAGGGGTCGAAAAATGCACTTCAATTGGACACGATCCGTTTCTATCAACAGGCCCACAGCTGCGTCGAAATGCTGAACAAATACCGGAGGTACCTACCTGAAGCTTCAGGGCCTTCTTCAAGACTTGGGCAACTCTGTCGGCAGAGCTTGTGGGAGTTTCCTCAAAATCCCCAGGGACGCCATAAAATACAAGCGAGCTGTTCCTGTGCCATTCCTCTAGTCTTTGCATCCGAAGTACGAGTCCATCTATCACAAGCGTCAGTAAGGCCACTTTTTCATCATTGTACCCTGGAGTGTCAGACACATAATGTGTATTTGCTGTGGACACCGGGGAAGTGCTGAAATCAAGGTCGCCTTTTGAGTTTACTTCTTTTGTTTTCAGACAACGTGTTTTAGGTTTTACTTTTAATTCAACAAGCTCTTCGAGGGTCTTTACTCGACGTTCTATCATATCAAGTTTGTTGGAATCCACGCAGCAATGTTCATTGGAGTTCTCTTCTCGTACCTTTCCCAGTTCGTTCCTCAATAATTCGTTTTGTCGTTCTAAATGTTTAATGATTTCGCGTAACAGCCAGTGGGTCCTGAAGGCCAAGTCTGCGAAGAGGAACGTCAAATCTTTCCATATATAAACGTCCTCAGAACTGCAGTCTTTGGGGTCACAAGAGTTCACCTTTTCAAAAGTTTCTACTTTGGAACTAGTAGAGTTCTGTGTTTGGTTTAAAGTTTCTACAGCGCTTTTAGCAGTGGAATCAGTGTTGAACGAAACCTTACTTTTCCTTTTGTTCGTTTTTTTATCAGATACTTTACTGGGTTGTGCAGAAATGATTCTGAGAGGGACAGCAGGGGGGCTAGAATAAAGACTGTTGAGTTTCTGTTTTGGATTGTGCTGGGCTAGTCTATCTAATTCTTCAAGTTTTTCACTGGGAGTTGAAACTGCGTTATTTGATGTAACAATATTGTCACACGTTGGAAGAACTATTCCATCTGTTTCAAACATCACTGTCTTCTCCTTTCTAACGTTGGAAGAAATATCAGAATCACACTTCGCAGGCTGTTTCTTTTCCCTTTCCACAAGGTTCTCTGACCTTTCGAGCAGAGATGGAAGACGATACTTTCCAGTAGCATTCCCGTCTTCCCCACCATCCACGTCTTTTGTCGTTACTTCGATTTCCTGCGTTTTCGTATTTCTGGACTTTTTACCAACCTTTAACTTGCTAAATGATGTTAGGAAGGAAAGATACGGTGCGTTGTTTGTACGATTCATGGGTATTGTTACATGAATAACTCTACAAACAACTGGACATCAGCCATTGATAAGTTCGACAAATAAAGGTGTCGGCTTACCTCCTAGTATGTTTGGTCTGCTGACACTAAATTAAATACAGTAACTTATTTATACTAGCCTCATTTTTTGTCGTTAGTGTTAATAATCAACGTTACTTCAGTCTTACACTTTTTTTTAAGGAAAGCACATTTCTTTTCATTCCGTATGAGACTAGCGCACAATCCCACTACACGTAATGACAGCTGCCACTAGATTGTCTTTGTTGCAAATCCTGTACATCTACATTAAAACCGAGTTTCTAAAAACAGAAGATTCCATTACAAAGAGGGAGGTGTGTTTTAATACATAGTTCAAGTGTGATATAATATATACATAAATACATTACGATAAAACGTTCCTAAGATAAATATATGACTCGCAAATGTGTTTTTATGTTTTAAATCCACTATTTATAATAAAACGTTGTTATTTCTTTAACCTTCAAGTGTAATACCAGCCAGCCAATATATTTTGGCGCCATCTAGCAGGCATAAACAAATTTATGGAAATATTTAAAAAAAATTAAACAAAGTAATAATTCCTGTGTAACACTTTTCCTGGTAATTGATTGTTTTTACCCTCTGTGATACAACAATATGTCTACGGACATATAACGCTAAAAATCAAGATTCGATACCCAACGTGTAACTTTGTACTTAATTTCAACAAAACAATCATTGTTCTTAAAAAAAATCAGTTTTTAACTAAAATAATATAATTATGACGTGGGTCTTCATCCGTCCACGTATTTTGACAGCAACATGTTGTTTCACTATAAGCTACCTTCATCAGGCTAAAATATTTTTATTCATCTGAGCACGTGGTGTTTTATGTAATCGAATGTTAACAACAAATATTTCGTTGTAGAAATGTTGATAATATTCGCCCCCTAGTGGCACTAACATGTCTGCGGACTCACGCTGCCAGAAACCGTACTGGACAGAGTAGCCCATTATCTAGCCTTGTGCTTAATTCTAAACAAACAAACAATAGAGTCGGTTAATTTATTTATGATTCACTTCTCTTCAGAAAAAAGAGAAAGATGAATCCATTATTTATTCTGAAAGCTGAAATTCCGTAAAGATATTTTGATGCGTCTTTTTCGAAACGATAATGCATAACGTTGCGCTATGTTTAAGTTTAATTTTTTTTTACTTTAAGTAATGTAAAAGTCTGTGAATTATTATCTGTTAAAGACAGCGTTTGTTTTATTTTAAGCTTAAAGACTTACCATGAGCTATCGGCGCTGTGCCCATTGTAGGAATCAAATCTCATTTTAGCATTAGAAGCTACCGCGGAACAATAACAGTATTAAGAAATTCAGAATAGAACCTGAAATTATTCTGAAGAATGATAATTTTAGGAGAAAAGAATGAGGCTCATAAACAAAGATTAAAACATAAATATATTTATTCATTTATTTACAGTCAGTTTATTTATGTCAGATATCAGACTGCGCAAGAAAAGAGCCCTTTAACTGTAAAAAAAAAAATTACTGCAGAGCCCAGCTTTGATAACTGTGGATTAATTTGTTAAACGCAATATCTGAATATACTATAAGGCCGATAACTGTAATTTACATCGGAGTAACACATGGCAGATATTTAAAATAGAGCTTTACTTATCTCTTGTATCTTGGGTCCGGCATGGACAAGTGGTTAGATTACTCGACTCGTAATTCGCGGGTTTGAATTCCCGTCACACAAAACATGCTTGCCCTTTCAGGCGTAAGAGCGTTAAAATGTTACGATCAATCTCACTCTTCGTTGGTAAAAGAATAATCCAAGAGTTGGCGGTGGGTGGTGATGACTAGCTGTCTTCCCTCTAGTCTTACACTGCTAAATTAGGGAACGGCTAGCGCAGATAGCTCTAGTGTAGCTTTGTGCGAAATTCAAAATAAAACAAACAAGCTTGTCTCTTGACAGAGGCGCAGAAACCAGAGTAACAAAACGAGCATTCAATTTGTGTAGGGGAAGATTGGGTATCTTAAGTGGGTGACTGTAGTTCTACGTTCTGAATGAAAGTGGTTGGTCTCAGCAAGAAACTTAGCTCTTATTGTACCTTAATCTGTCAGGTACGCTTCAGAACTGTTATCCCAACTTATCAGCTGATTTGTCTCGCTTTATTTTTTATCAAGTAAGTGATGATAGGAGGCGTTTTTACCTTCACTTATTTTGCTTGGTAGATACAAAAAAAACAACAACTGTAAACAAAACCCGTTAAGCACATATGATATTAAATTGTCGGCATCATATTTACAAGGTTTCGTTTTTAGTTTGTTTATTTTTTCTATTAACTCAGAAAGAGAACTGAATTATCTTGAACAATGATAATCTAGCACTTGACAACTGAATAAATCATACACTAATAGTTCAATCTCTATTTTTGCTATTTCTCTGCTGCACCGTTAATAAAAGTCCTTTGGAATTTGCATTTTACGATTATTTTAGGGATACTTGAAATGTATGGGGGGTTTACTTTCTGTAAAGTTACTGAAGCCTTTGAGTATGGGGCGAAAAGCTTACATTATTATCGTAGGGAGAGGGGGTGGCATGGCCAGGTGAGTTCGTATCACCGTTCCAGAAAACATGCGTTATAATGTGACGGTGAATCTCGCTATTCGTTGGTAAAAAAGAGCCTACGAGGTGATGGCGTCTGATGATGACTAGCTGCCTTCCATCTAGTCTTTCACTGCTAAATTAGGAACGCTTTGCGCGAAATTCAAACCCAGCTTTTATTAAAATCCCACAAATCATATTTGAAGTTTATATTTAAACAGTAGAGCCAGCGCAGATAGCTCTCTTGTAGATCTTCGCGGAATTCAAACAAACAAAAAATTACCGTAGGATAAGAGTTCCCGAAATGGGGAACGCAGGAGAGTGAGAGGGAATTGTAGGAGATACGCAATGCCCTTAAGGTACTTATTGTCTACAGATTCAACTGATGACGGATACAGTCAGGATGCAGGAAGTTTTGGGAGAGGTGGAACTCTTGTGTTGAAAAATTATGGACACTTCTGACTTATGTAATAAGAATGTTTCGTCGCTTTTGGGAATGTTATTATTGTGCAGCATTGTATATGAAAAAACATGGAATTTAGATTAAGTCCTGATTATGAAGAAACGACATGACTAATCGAAATTTCCGATGCATTTAAACTAAAAACCAAGATGGCGCCACAAGATACCATATGCATCACATGTTATTCAGTGAAGTGATCATATATCTCGAGTATAGATCGTGCAACAGTTTTTTTGTTTTTTTTTTACACATATAAAGAGATTCATTCATAATGATGCCTTATTTTAATTTGGATAAGAAAATTATTTAATTACACATAAACACTGTTTTTTGTGTTTTTTCTTTCTTTCTGGAAGTGCAATGGAAAACAACTTTACTTAAA
This sequence comes from Tachypleus tridentatus, assembly GCF_004210375.1. NCBI lineage: Eukaryota > Metazoa > Arthropoda > Merostomata > Xiphosura > Limulidae > Tachypleus > Tachypleus tridentatus. Next base: position 24,048,252 of record NC_134833.1, on the reverse strand, counting down.
ACAATGTACGGTTAGTCGTTTTCACCCAGTACCGTAAAAGAATTCACACTGTAAATATATTGTAAGAAAATGGACCAAACTGAGACCCTGAACTGCAAAAGAGGGATCGAACTTAGACCCTGAATTACAGATATAAATTGAACTGTAAAATATAGAACGGCGGCTATAAACTGAACTGTGAAAAAGGTAAAACTTAGACCCTGAAATGTGAAATATAAAACGACTTTCAACCATGAGTTGTAAAATAAAGAGCAAATTTAGACAATGAACTGTGAAAAAAAGTCAAATTTAGACCATCAACAGCAAAATGGAGATAGAACTTAGACCCTGAAATAAAGATCGAGTTTAGACACTGAAATGTAATAATAATAATAAAAAAAAATACCTTTTATTCTAAGACTACAAACAAATAGTTAAAATGAAGTTCAAACACCTGGTCTACATTTTGATGGTTCTTATTACGATAATAAAAAACAAAGGTAAATACGGTTAACCAGAGACAAAGGTTAAGACAATTACAAATTATTTATTAATGTCGAATTAATTAATATGATAAACATCCAGTTAATTCCACTTATCTTTTACTCTAATACTTTGGATTAATTTATAACTGCTTTTATTATGATAATGAGAAGGAAAGGTAGACACAGTAAAGACAGTTATAAATGAAGCCAAAGTATTAAAGTAATAGGTAAGTGATATTAGTTAGATGTTTATCATATTAATTAATTTAATATTAATATATAATTAATTTTCGATATTTTTCTTTACTATACCACCAGACTCGTGAAATTAAGTGGATGTTTATCGTATTAATTAATTTAATATTAATAGAAAAGTAGTTTTGGTATTTTCCTTTACTATACTATCAGACTTGTAAAATTAGTTGAATGTTTGTCATAATAATTAATTAGACATTAATATATAACTTGTTTTTGCTATTTTCCTTTACTATACTACCAGACCTGCGAAATTAGTTAGATGTTTTTTTATGATAATTAATTAGAAATTAATAAATAATTAGTTTTGGTATTTTCCTTTACTATACTACCAGACCTGCGAAATTAGTTAGATGTTTTTTGATAATTAATTCGACATTAATAAATAAATAGTTTTCGGTATTTTCCTTTACTATACTACCAGACTTGCGAAATTAGTTGAATGTTTGTTGTGATAATTAATTCGACATCAATAAATAATTAGTTTTCGGTATTTTCTTTTACTATATCACCAGACTTGTGAAATGAGTTAGATGTTTTTTTGATAATTAATTCGACATTAATAAATAATTAGTTTTGGTATTTTCCTCAGCTGTACCACCATATTCAACTCATATTTTCAAACCAGAATGTTATTTCTGTATCCACTGTCTCAAAACCAATCACGCCCTTCTTTGAGCAGTTTGAAATGAGCCGGTGTTTAGGAATCTTCTAGTAGTCAAGGAATGTTATTCGTTTCATAAAGGCAACTTCTAGTGGAAAGTGAAACGTCGTATAAATGGTCTTCGTATATTTTTCACCTCTAATAAAATCTTCATTCTCAGAAGAATAACTAAATTCATTCATGTGTTAACGTACTTAACTTCCTGTTGACAACTCAATATACGTACTTAACTTCCTGTAGACAACTCAATATTCTATTTAAGATAAACTTCAGAAGAAAGAAGTAGAAAACACGATTTCTCATTAATGTGTAAAGAACTGTATTATATAGAAAGACAAAATGGACGACAGTAACATTATAATTGAATTTATTGTTTGTTTGTTTGCTTTCAACTAATCCCGTACATAACTACCGATGAACATTCGACAAAATCAAAAGTTAAACGTTAACCAAAGCAGGAAGGTTCAAAATCATGTTATTCGTAACAAATAACATTAGAGCAACACTACAAGTTTGTTTTTTCTTTTACACGCTTGAAAGTATTAAAGGTTAAAAATAAGAAGGGATAGAGGAAAAGAACCACGTTTAGTTTTTGACATCGGTTCGCCATGATATCTTTTCCATTTAGTTTCGTAGCCTAGTTTGAAAGAACTTAATTTTTTCAAACACAAGATAATACTTTGCTGTTAGATTACTAGAGTGTTTTTATAATTTTATATTATTATTTTGACGCAAAAAGTGAGTTAATTGAAACACGCTGAAAAATCGAAACAGTGCATCATTTTGGAGATTGCTGAAAATGTTGTTTTAGCGGAACTTTAGGCTTAATAATAAAAGTCAAAACCTTTTCTTTTCTTTCATCAGGCACTCGGAATCCATAAAGGTTCTCAAACATATTGTTTAAAATATGTAGCTACATTCAACAAAAATTTTCTGACGACAATTTGAGATAAAACAAAACAGGAAACTACCCACTGTGTTTATATTTTAAACCTAGCTGCAATTTAGTAACAATATATGTATTTTATAACATTTCAGGGTTATCTATTAAGTGAAGTACACAGTTTGAAGTTTCTTCAAATTTCTTATTTCTACATTTAGAAATATGTCTCTAGTCAATGTTTTTACTTTTATAAAAGTAAATGAAATTAATAACAGTGATATATATGTACCATTCTATGTCAGTTAGATAAATACCACGTCACAAAACTTACAAAAACTAGAAAAAATTCTACACATCTTTTTAAGCACCATCTATTGTTGATTTAAAGGGAAAACAGCATTTTTCTAAATAAATTACACAGATTAAGGGATCAAAACGCATAATAATAATAATAATATATTTCTCTAATCAGAAGATTAAACAAACTATTCTCTGTTGTAATCTTTCATGTATGGCATCATATATAATCCAATCAGTATAGCCTTCTGGTCTTTCAAGCTGTAATTGATGTGTAAACTTTGAATCTTAAATAGAACTGTAATGTTTATTCAAATAGATGTACTTGAAAATAGATCTTAAGTTAATTTATCTAATATTAAGTGCTCTTCACAATTTTCTTCCTAAATTCGTAACAGAATTACAATGTCCAGAATATAATACAAATATATTTTGAAAGTTTTAATTTTTGAGATAAATATATTCGAAGGACAAACCGGATTCATAATTGTTCAATTTCACTTTTTAGTCGTAGATTTAGAAACCTCGCAAAATAGCAAATTATTCTAATTACATTTGTTATATTGAGTTTCTTTAATTTAATTATTCTAATTTGTATATATTTTTAAATTAAAAGAAACGATAGGCCTACTTTGCATGTTTTCAAATCTTGAATAACGTTGCTTAATTGTATTATTGAATAAAATAATATCTTTATATATATATATATCATATGTTTATATCGATTATAAATACGACTCGTTGATATTGAAACCTTTATAGCTAACTACAATGGATCAGTCATTACAATGTAAATTTATTAACTTTATTTAGTACATGATTGTTAATGATAGGTAAAGACAAACCTGTGACGCACAATCCAGTCTTCTAAGTAAAACAATTACAGTGTTAAATAAACACACACATCCTATTTTCTAGCAGTAAAATCACGCCCTTATTCCTAGAGCTAAGAGAGTGTATGTAACGTGTGAGGGACACATTCACTTTATTTTTGACTAAAACCTTCAATAAATCGTATCCTCTGTCTCCGATAATCGTATAGAGCTAAGAGAGTGTATGTAACGTGTGAGGGACACATTCACTTTATTTTTGACTAAAACCCTCAATAAATCGTATCCTCTCTCTCCGCTTCTTTGCGTTGCAAGCAGCTGCTTGTATAAAAGTAATTATTTACCCTTACGCAAAACCGATTATAAATACTCCGATAACATTGCATTATTTACTTAAATTATTGTGTTCGTCTGTGCAAAATAAAAGTGCTCGACAAGGTAAGTATTTACTAACTGTCAAAATATTTGTTACAATCAGATCTGTTTTTGTTTGATTTTATCCTCATAAACAACGTTTTTGTTTTAGCAGCAAATTCTATTTCACTTCGATAGAAATTCTTTGTTTTTGATACGTCACCAGTGGAAAGTAAGGCCTAATAGACGTGCTAAGTGGACCTGACACGTGGAAAAAAAAAAAAAACATTTTACAGGAGCGCCAATCGGCGGTTTAAGCACAAATTCAGTTTACAGTAGTTTTAAATTGTAATGTCACAGGATATCACACCAGAGGAGCGATTGATTGCACTTTTATGCAAACACTTACATATACATACACGCGCAGAAGATTATCTAACAGGCCAATTTGAGGCTCAATTCACTATTGCATTTAATATTACGCCAACATACCTTTAGAAATGTCACACCTTTTCTGGTTTCTAATTCTTTTCCCACATTGCTTTTTAAATATCAGTTCATTACGGACATCGCGATAATAACTGCTCACAGAAACACGTACTGCGCAAATGGACACAAAGATTTTATACCTATGTTAAAGTGCAGAATTGTGTATTTACACACACACACACACAAACAAACAAACACTGTAAAAGCTCAAGTGCATGTATATAGACAATAGAACTTAAACAAATAAGTGATAAACTGACAAGCTGTTACACTAAATAAACAAATAGAAAATACTTCATTATATGAATTCCTTATTAAACTAAAGACAGAAAATATATGTAATACCTTCCTTATTAAACTAAATAAAGGCAGAAAATAAGTGCAATACCTTCCTTCTTAAACTAAATAAAGACAGAAAGTATGTGCAATACATTCCTTCTTAAACAGAAATAATACACAAAGTAAATAGTACAGAGCAATACCTTCCTTTTTAAACTAAATAACGGCAATACATTCCTTCTTAAAGTAAATAAAGACAGAAAGTATGTGCAATACATTCCTTCTTAAACTAAATAAAGACAGAAAGTATGTGCAATACTTCCTTCTTAAACTAAATAAAGACAGAAAGTATGTGCAATACCTTCCTTCTTAAACTAAATAAAGACAGAAAGTATGTGCAATACATTCCTTCTTAAAGTAAATAAAGACAGAAAGCATATGCAATACCTTCCTTCTTAAACTGAATAAACACAGAAAGTATGTGCAGTACCTTCCTTCTTAAACTAAATAAAGACAGAAAGTAATGCAATGCCTTTCTTCTTAAACTAAATAAAGACAGAAAGTAATGCAATGCCTTTCTTCTTAAACTAAATAAAGACAGAAAGTATGTGCAATACCTTCCTTCTTAAACTAAATAAAGACAGAAAGTAATGCAATGCCTTTCTTCTTAAACTAAATAAAGACAGAAAGTAATGCAATGCCTTTCTTCTTAAACTAAATAAAGACAGAAAGTAAGTGCAATACCTTCCTTCTTAAACTGAATAAAGACAGAAAGTAAGTGCAATAAAGTAAATAAAGACCTTGCAGTACCTTCCTTTTAAACTGAATAAACACAGAAAGTAAACTAAATAAAGACAGAAAGTATGTGCAGTACCTTCCTTCTTAAACTAAATAAAGACAGAAAGTAATGCAATGCCTTTCTTCTTAAACTAAATAAAGACAGAAAGTAATGCAATGCCTTTCTTCTTAAACTAAATAAAGACAGAAAGTAATGCAATACCTTCCTTTTTAAACTGAATAAAGACAGAAAGTAAGTGCAATACCTTCCTTTTTAAACTGAATAAAGACAGAAAGTAAGTGCAATACCTTTCTTCTTAAACTGAATAAAGACAGAAAGTAAGTGCAATACCTTCCTTTTTAAACTGAATAAAGACAGAAAGTAAGTGCAATACCTTCCTTCTTAAACTGAATAAAGACAGAAAGTAAGTGCAATACCTTCCTTCTTAAACTGAATAAAGACAGAAAGTAAGTGCAATACCATCCTTTTTAAACTGAATAAAGACAGAAAGTAAGTGCAATACCTTCCTTCTTAAACTAAATAAAGACAGAAAGTAAATGCAATACCTTCCTTCTTAAACTGAATAAAGACAGAAAGTAAGTGCAATACCTTCCTTCTTAAACTGAATAAAGACAGAAAGTAAGTGCAATACATTCCTTCTTAAACTAAAAAAACATGGAAAGTGTTGTAATACTTTTTGTCTTAAATTAAATCAAAATATTCTTTTTAAATTAAACCAGAGAGATTTTTTCTAATATTTTTAAATTCTTAAACTAAATAAAGATGGAAAGTATTCTTATACCTTTCTCAAAAGGGTTTAATAACAAAAGATAACGAACATTATGGAGAGATCAATCCACGCCTCTAAAATATTACAAAGTTTGGTTATAACTCATGAAATAAGTGTAGTAATAAGTCATGCCTTAAGATAAAAAACGAAGTATGATTATAAGTCACGCTCTGACATATAAAAAGAAGAGCGGTAATAAGTCACGTCCTAACATATAAAAAGGCATTCAACTTTTGTTAAGCCTTTTCTTAAACGTAACTTGAGCTGTGGTACCCGAGGCCAGAGCAACAAGTTTGGACGACAAGCAGCCGTGATATAAAGATCTATACAAATCACTAGTAACTGTTATAGAATTAGTAATAGAAAGTTTCACCACCGAGGTATTTAACTAAGAATATCTCTTTCTTTCCGCTAAAGAACATCAGATACGAAACAGATGTATTTCGGTATCAGGTTATAATTTAAGGTTTTAGATAAAATTCTCGAAAACAATTCGCAAGACTGGAACAATACGAAATAAGGCATGACAATGTTAATTTTAATTTTTTAGCCTCGGCAAATCGGCTCATAAAATAGCTCCGAGTTTTTTTTTAAATATAAACCTTTAGATTTTACTTCCATCTCTTAACATATTTGAGGTCTAATTACAGTCGCGGCAACTTGTTTGTTTGATTTGTTTTCTTACAACATTAACCTTACATATAAACCTTAAAATTAGCTTAGTGCCGGTACGAACATTAATTTATAAAAATTATCATTAGTTTCTTTTTTCTTAATAAATTAAAAGTAATTTACATTAAGAACAGTCAGTTTTTTAGTATTTTTAAATTTGTCCAGCAGGTGGTGACAATATCGGCTTTATAAAATGTTTCACGAAAATATGGTTTCTGGAAATTTGTTCTTTCGGGAAATCTTATGAGTTGTACTAAAGTTTCGCTAATTAATAGTTTTGTACTATCATTTAAAGTATCCTTTTTTATATTTAGAACAATAATAAACCTTTACTAGTTATGTAGAGGTTTTGAAATATACTTAGGAAAAACATTAGATGACAATCCGGCATACTAGCGCACAAATAAATGTAAAAATTCGGGCAGAATAAAAAAAATATTCCGTAAACCAGAAAGAAACATACACAAAACATGCATTCAAATAATAATAAATCAAATAATTGTATGACTAGAAAGATCTTGGTGAGGTAAAACTCAACTTTATTATGCCTATAAGTAACTAAGAAATGTAACGTATGCCGTAATGTATAAGCTAAAATCAATATAATAATACGTGAGGGAACTGTTAGTGATTTAAGCGATAAAAATTATTTTTAAACATTTATCTTGTAGCTCCTTCAAGGTAAGTAACATGTCTGCTGTCCCTTCATTTTAGAAATAAATTATTATAATTTTAAAAATGGTCCCGTGAAGATTTTCTCGCGAATAAAATCTATTATGGGGTAAAAAACACCCAGAGCCAACTTCAGAAATACAAAAGCAATTATTCGCATCCAACGTCACTATTGCATTGAACTTGTAACGCCATCTTGTGTGATACTTATACAAGTAACGAAGCTAAATCATAGTTATAAATAAAATTTTCTTTCCATGAAAAGAAAATCAAAGCAAGCAATAGCCATGCATTTGAAGATGTATGATTGCGTAGACATGGATGTGGTGTTACTTTATGCTATAGAGCATTATGCAAAAAGTAGTCCATTGCAATGGAAAAAGAAACTTCAAAATGTATTCATACGTATAAAATGTAATATTTCTTTTACAGTTGAAGTTTCGATACACATAATGAAACGTATTTATTTATTTTCTTAGAGCAGGTTGTAATTCGAAGTACAACGAAATACTTAAGACTTATTAAAGGAAACTGAAGAAATTTGAGGGAAAAATATTGCGACAATATGAAGATATAAAAACGAAATTATTTTACTACTGTGGAAAATTAAACATAAAAGCATATTTTTTATTAATTAAGGAAATAGAGAAAACTAGATGGCATTTCAAAAATTTAATGTTTTATAAACGTGTGAGAAAATTTAAAAACGCGAATTTAACGAATTTTCAAAGGAAGTAAGTGAAAATTTAGGACTTTTTTAAAAGCGTATTGAGAAATTTCGAATTGGGGAAAATGTACAAATTAAAAATAGGAAAGTTATTCTATAAGTACTAGAGAATTAAAAAAGGAAAGGCAGTCTATAAATCTGAGATAATTAAAAAAGGAAAGCATTTTGACAACTTGATTTATGCAACTACTACGATAATAAAATTCAACAGAACTTTCGAAATGTATAATTTTAGTTATTGGTACGCATAGTGTGTAAAAGATGTGTTAACATTCGAAATAATTGCTTTAAATTATCAAAGTGAAATAAGAAACGCTATTGGTTTATCAGAGTGAAATAAGAAACGCTACTGGTTTATCAGAGTGAAATAAGAAACGCTACAGGTTTATCAGAGTGGAATACAAAACGCTATTGGTTAATACTTTGTTGTTGTTTTTGAATCAAACTTGATTATGGATATACGTACATATATAACATGAAACATCGAATCTTGTCACAAACACTTAGTGGTTATAAAGCAACGTACACGACCTACGTAAAATTTTGGTAAAAGCCAGGGAACAGAGATGAAATATCAATCACACAATTTCCATCTGGATTCTAGGATCCAGAAAATTTTAAAAACGATTCCTACGTGTGTCGCACATGAACAAATACGTATTAAAAAAAGTTCTTTCGGTTTCGTTGAGATACATTTATTCTCTTTCTAAGAGAAGGCTTGCAATCGTGAGCTGTTGGTGTTGTTGTTATTATGTGTGATACATCCAGCCTCATGTGGTAAGTTTTGAAACACAAGAAGAGGAGACAAAGGACTGCGCTAGAAGATAAGACCAGTCTTTAAAAAAAAGACAACGAGCCATATAATCTCCAGATAGGAAGGGGCCAACTGGAAACTAAGCCAAAATATAGAAAACAAAACAGAAGAAGCAAAATACATGGAACGAAAAGTTTCATAGGTACATCATAATTTTCTGTGTGTTGAGAACGTTATCTCAACAAGAAGATAAACGTAGCCAGTGCGAAAAAGTTTCCAGAAAAGTACATTAAGTCATGACGTAATAACATGTCTTCTTGGGAAAAACCTGTCATTTTTTTCCTATAGAAACTCTCGTTAAATCTTTAAAAAATAAAATAAAAACTAGGTTGTTCTTTTGTTTGTTTTCATTCTATTGCAATAGAAAACGAATAGAGAACATAATAAAAAAACACCATTCGATATGAGTAAAACTAAACAAGATAGAGTTATGTCCAGTGTTATGCCTGGATCTTCTTCTTGGAGCTAAGTTTTAAACAAGAAAAACAACATTAATATTTAGTAAATATAATAACAACTTTGTAAAAGGTGAAACAGACCAAATATCAGGGGAAAAAAGAGAACATTTCCCTTAACCCTTAATAAATCAGCTTAACGTATCCTTCAAATCTGTTGAAGTTAACCGATTATATACATTCATATTCTGGTTTATGAACTTCTGAAAATTCTAAGTAAATATATATATTTATATATGTGTGTGTATATACATAATTTATCTAAGAACTAGAAACTACTTGCCACAAGCTGCTATGTTGTCATATATCTAGGCACGAAAGACAATTCTAATTTAACAAATTAATATTTATATTCAGATCTCAACAAGTAATGAAATGTTGACAAGAAAATAGAATTGTCAGACACTTGTATGCTATCGGGCAATAATTTTCCTATAATATTTTTTTTTGACATAGAAATAAACAGTTATTATTTGTACATAAAATCTATTCACTATGAATTAAAACTATTTGTTCTGGTGCTAGGTCACGTGACACACATATATATATGTACAATAAACACCTAGGATTGGCCACGTGCACCAGCGCCTATTGAATACAATGCCAAAAAACTGTTCATTGTAGCCCAAAGTCAGATATTAACAATAGATGAAAAAAAACTGTGCATATCGCTTCTGTACTATAATTTAATTGTTTTTAAAGAAGTGCTGTACTACCTACAAACTATATAATCAGCCTTTATATTTAAAGACTGCCTCTAGTGCTACTCGCGACCTCTGTTGGACAAAGTTGGCTTAAAAAAATTAGTTATGCCTTGAGATTTCGAAGGACACTCAACCTGAATAAGAATAATGAGGTAAGTAATGTTATTACTGGAATATTTGGATAGCATCAAAATGGCATTTCATGAAGAAAAATAATAGTCGTATTTGCTACGATAGCTTAATTTACATCGTGAAACATTGACCCTTTATCTTGGAAATGTATTGAACTTGAAGTTAGATTCCTTACGTTTAAACTTTTCCCACCTTACTTCTTTTAATAATCTCACGTATTTTTAAGAAATAGTCATTTAAACCCCCAAAACGGTAAAGGGATTACAATGGTATTGAAACACAAACCGAATAATTTTCTGTGTTGTCTTCGTTTGTACATCCTTAACTTTCATACAAATATGTAAGTACTGAGAATGTATTTTTTCTCTGAGAAGTCTAATCTCCTAAATTATTATACATAAAACTATGTGACAGCCAGGTTAACGTAGTCTAATATAGACATAAATAATCAAGGTATATGTTAGCCACAACTCACAGAGGTTGAATATTCCACACACATTAGTGCTTAATAAAATAATTCCGAAACAAAGCGATCACGAACGTGCAGCTGACAGTGCATATTGTGTCAGCACAAAGGAAACTACAATAAAACTAATTTTTAAACAAAAGGTTCGACAGGTGGATTAAAAACGAATAAGAGACTTTCTCAGTTTCATGTTACAAATATTATCTATTGGAATCCAAACTAGATCCAGAGACTTAGGAGAAGGAAAGTGACGTAAGACAAGATGTGACAGGTAAATTATTAACATTTAAATAAGTCACGCTATAGTGTCCGAATAAAAACTGAACTACTGCGTATTATTAGGCAGACTAGGATTTTATCGCCTAATACATTATAAAATTATATTAAATCAGTGGTTTTTCAACTCAGTTAACTTCATTAATCTTAATTATGAGTGCTCGCTCTTAGGACTGTGGCTAAGACTTCTGTTTTTTCAATATAGACTAAACGGTTTATTTACAACTGAGTGATTCCATCCTTCCATAATATTTGTCTCTATAATAGAATAACTAAATTCGTGTGTTTTTAAAATAAATTTCGTCATTAGCTCTCAGTTTTTCATTTACTGAGTAGGATTCGCTTTGTTAATGAACAAGAACTACATGATCTTTTGCCATCTTTCTCCAACAGAGGCGCTGTTTACTGTGTTACGTTATTTCTGGCCAAGTCCTGAGTTCACACTACTGAGCAAAAGCACGTTGACGATCGATGTTTCGTGTTGTTGTTGTTTTTTTTTCGTCCAAAGACACCTGTTCTGCATTCATTTTCACGGTTAAGTTGGCACGCAAGAAAATGCCGTGGTATTTCTCTAGCTTGAAATTGGAAACCACGTTACGCTACGAACATGCGCATGCGTCGTGTCCTTACCATCGCTGCTTTTCATCTGACAACAAATCCATTGTTTAACATTATAACCTAGATTGTTGTTGTTTTCTATCTCGTAGAAGATGTGTTAAGACTGAAAAATAAAAGTTTGATTTTCAGAAAACTGCTCCGCTTTTGCTGCGTTGCCAAACGGTTCCATTACTTCCCACAAAACCACGCACCCGAGAAGATGAACAAAGAGTCATATATCTTCTTCGTGCCGGAAGAGATAGGTCGTCCAATACACGAGGTTGAAGAGAGCGAACATGAGAGGGAACAGGATTCTCGACATGACATCAATCCGCTTGGAGCGAGAAGGGAATTTGTTGAGCCAGGCCTTGCAAGGGTTGATGCTCTTCGGGGGTTTCATGTGGACTTCACATTGGTGAACTTTATCAGAATGCATGTCTCCACGATGGTGCACGAGAGGCTTCTGAAAGAACGCGGAGTGAATAACCGACCAACAAACAAGGTCACAGCTTCTTAATAAATAACACAGAGATTATTATTTTTACAGTTTCATAATTTTATATGCTTTAAATACAACGTTCTATTTTGCCAGTGGTGGCATTGATATCTGACCAGAATGCAGTATGCTTATTTAATGTTATTGTAGGTGAAATCACAGACAATGCTATTATATATAGTACACGAGTTATTTAATGACACCGATTATGTCAAATACCAATAACAAATTAACTACTTTTATTTTCGTTGCCTTTTACTTCCAGTTTAAAATTTTTGTTAAAGATTCATGAAACAAACTGATTCTATATTTCATACATTCTGCTGTTTCCTAGCAAAGTGCAAATCTGTAAAGCAAAATTAAACACCCACTTCCTAAATCATTTATACGATAGATGGGTTATAAGTGGGCAGTTCAAAGATCCCTAGTTCCAGGGATAAAGATCTCCAATTTAGAATTATTGACCAATAGGTGGCCAACTATCACCCGCCGTTTAGATGACTAATATTTACTGAAGGGAGCCCCCGCGCTAGTACAACGGTAAGTCTACGGATTTACAACGCTGAAATCAGGGGTTCGATTCCAATCGGTGAAGATAGCCCGATGTGGCTTTGCTATAAGAAAACATACACACACACTGAAGGGAGATTAACTGTCACAGTTATAACGCCCCACAACTGGAAGTGCAGAAGTGTTCATCATCATGCTAAGGCTCGAACCTTGGACCTTGAAATTCACAATTTAGCAGGCTAAAAACTACCCCATAAAAACTTAATGACATTCGTTATCAAATTAAAATGTTTGAAAGCATAAAGAAACTTCCTTTAATTAAGTACCTTAAATTAGGCTTCTTTAATTAAGTTCGTCTGAACATTCCGTTTAAGTTCAAACGCTTTAAAATAACTTCGGTAATTAGGACAAAATTACTCATACCTCAGTGTTGATATAAAGTTGGAATTCATCTTTAACCTTGAATATTGTGACTCATGAAGCAGAATGAACAAAATATAAGAAGTGAAAAACGTTCGACGCTGTATGAACTTGGTCTTTTTGATTTAAACTTTGAAAGTAGCTGCATCAGTTTTGACAAATAACACCGAAGCTTAAATTATCGTTCTGAATTCGTCAGTGTACAACAAATTATAAAAACAACACAAAATATCACATATCTGTTTTGCTTATTGAAATGTTTATCATTATTAAATCCATAATAAAACTTACACTTTCAAATAATAAGAGGTTTCTCTATTTTATGTTTAACATTTGTTTTTCTAGTTGTTTCTCGGAAGAAACATAAGCATTCGTCTTGTTGTTGTTGAACACAATATCAAAATTGTAAATTTATATTGTTATTTCGAATTTTGGTCTTCTTTTGAGGTACTGGCCAGACGTACTACGCTGCGGATTCAAGGGTTCTAATGCGGGTCTCTGTTTTGCTGTAACGATAAAAATCGCGTTCCGCACATCGGGGCTGTGGGTGCGTTATAAGGGTGACTGTCAAAACCCATTATCGATTTTAAAGCATCTCAAGATTCGACGGTTGTTGCTGTTAGCTGGCTGCCTTTTCTATAGTTTACCACTTGAAAAATCAGATAATTATTGTGTAGCTTTGTGTGAATATTGTGTGAAATAAATGAACCAAAATCTTGAGACGAGAGACTTCTGAAAGAACGAGGAGTGAATAACGGACAGAACGACCAACAAACAAGGTCACATTGTGCAATCACTTCTGTTGCTACACTGGTGTGTATTAATTAATTAATTAGAATATATACTCTCGTTAATTATAGTTCAATAATTTGTTATGTTTGTTTCTGACAACACCAGATTTGCGAGTGTCGTTCTTTTGGTACAATAACTTAAAGAAAGGTAAGACTAAATTAGCGTAAAATAGCGTAAAATAACAGTGTAAAGTGTACCACAATGGGGTGGGGTAGGGGGTAGAAAACAACATGCAACATGTAACGTTCCTTACCATGGCGAAAGTGGTAGCTCCATCCTCCATGTGGTCAGTGTCCAAACTAGAGTGTTCGATATCCCATTTACGCTGCTGCTTAGCGGCCTGTTTGTGCATGTCCGTTCTTGACGCATAATTCACCAAAGCAAACTCCAGCAATGCTCCAAACACGAAGGTTAGGCAGACTCCAGTCCACACGTCAATGGCCTTAGTGTAGGACACGGGTGGAAGTGACGCGTTGATACCGGAAGTTTGTGTTGCCATGGTGAGCAAAGTTGTGACCCCCAACGAAACTCGTGCGGGAATAGCGTTTTGGTCCAGCCAAAAGGATACCCAAGAAACGATGACCAGCATGCAACAAGGGATGTAGATCTGTATCAAATAGTAACTGAACTCCCTCTTGAATATTAAGTCCACTCGGATGCAGCTGTACTCCCCTAAAATAAAAGAATTAAACATTTCAGTAATTTGAAATTTGATTTCTTGAAACAGAGAGAGATAAAAACGAGGCCCGGCATGGCCAGGTGTTTAAAAGCACTCGACTCGTAATTTTAGGGCCGCAGGTTCGGATTCCCGTCACATCAAACATGCTCGCCTTTTCAGCCGTGTTGGCATGATAATGTGAAGGCCAATCCCACTATTTGTTGGTAAAAGAGTAGCCCAAGAGTTGGCGGTGGGTGGTGATGACTAGCTGCCTTCCCTCTAGTCTTACACTGCTAAATTAGGGACGGCTAGCGCAGATAGCCTTCGTGTAGCTTTACGCGAAATTTGAACCCGCGACCCTCAGATTACGAATGGAGCGTCTTAACCACCTGGTCACGCCGGCGCTGAAATACTCTTGATTTTAAAATATAGAAAAGTGACGTTATGATATAAGGAAGATACTGATTTGGAAATACGGACAAGTTACAATGTGACATAAGAAACAAATATCGTGGATTTGAAAGTACGGACAAGTAACATCATGATAGAAGAAACAAAAATCTTAGATGTGAGAACAGAACAAATGATGTAAGAAAGAAATATCATGGATTTGAAAATATGAACAGGTGACATTAAGGCAAACATATATAATGGATTTGTTTGATTTCTATTTTGCGAGATAAATTATTTGTCCAGTCGCATTCACTGAGAAGCATCCTCGGGTAACCTCCAGACAACTTTGATTTAGTTATTTTTGGTAACTTAAAAAGGTTATTGGTTAAACGTAAAAAAACAACAACACCCATACATATATGTGTGTGTGTTTCTCTTATAGCAAAGCCACATTGGGCTATCTGCTGAGTCCAGCGAGAGGAATCGAACCCCTGATTTTAGCGTTGTAAATCCGTAGACTTACCGCTGTACCAGAAATATATATATATATATTTACATGTTGTGGATAAAGAAATAATTGACTCATAAATATTTTGAAAAAGAAATATTTCGCGATTGATTCTCAGCACATTGATTTAGGTTCATGTGACCCGTGTGATATGTGTCCTCCGGTGGCAAAGTGGCAAATCTACAGACTTGAAATGATAAAATCCGAGGTTCGAGTATCCACGTTGGACACAGCAGATATTTCAACGTGGCTTTCCTTTGAAACAAACTCTAAGATGTTAACACCTTTTTAAGCGTTGTCGATAATATGTCAAATGACGCAACTAACTACTACGTCACATCCGTTCTCTCTGTTTGTTGCGTCTTTCACTCTCACTATTATCGTGCACTCATGATCCCAACGTGCGAAGCGTGACTGTACGGGGTCATGGGTGTACGATAGTAGTGAGAGTGAAATACCATTAATGGACCAGACTAGAGTAGCTCCAGAGTTGGAGGTGGATGGTGGTAAGTGGTTTAACCTATCATTTCCGGTTCAGGGACGGCTATGTGCAGATAGTTCTTTATGTAGTTTTGTGCCAAAATCCTGAGTAATCTACCATCGGCACTAATGTTACTAAAACACACGAATTACTACGACCTACTCAACCTGTTGATTTGTAATAAAAAAATAATTAGTACTGTAGTCCATCTACACTTCATTGTTGTTGATTGGCCTTGAAATTATACAGGAGAAGCTAAGGTAGTATTCTCAATAACTGACATGTTTAGGGCATTCTCTTTTTTACTTTTGTTGTAAATATGTTTTAATTGAAATGGTTTGCAGCTGCTGTGGAACAAGTTATATCAAAACTACGTTTTAATATTGTTTGGTGTTATTTGTGTAAATTGACTGTTTTTTTGGAAAACACCCGGAGGCAAAATATCAAAACACACACGCACACCACAGATATGTACTCAGATTAGAGATATCTCTTCTACATTAATGATATTGGAAAACAAAATTTTATGGATCATCTTGGGAGATCAGGACCAGCAAGAAAGAAACCTGCACGCAAGAAAAAATCATAGCCCAGCTGTGGTAAACAAATTATTCGTCTTGTAACAGGTAAGGATCCACGAAGACAAAGGTCAGAAACAAAAGCCATTCTTGTATCAAAGGCAACAATATACAAAGTAATTAAAGGCACGACTCCGTCCGTAAAAGTGACACAAATTACTTGCTCACAAATTTCTTTCATATTATGTCCATTCAATTACTATTCAGCCTTTTACTCACTAAGGCATAGCAGTCAAGTCTCCGGCAGTAGAGTTTATACATTACTGTGTGACGGAAGTATTGAAATGGAAACTGGGAAACGAACAGCAACCGATGGAAAAAAATTACCACGTACATACGTTTTATTAATCATCTTTTATTGTGATTCCCACGGTTGGAACTTCTTCCGCTGGAGCAGCGTTAAGACTACGGATTTACAACAATAAAATCAAGGGTACGATTCCCCTCGGTGGACACAGCAGATAGTCAGATGCGACTTTGCTATAAAAACAAACACGCACTCAAACCTATGGCTCAAATGATTTTTTTTTTTATGAATGTAGTCATGAATTTCTTAAGAGCCAATTGGTGTGTATAGCACATTACACAGCATAAAAAATAAAAACAGAATAATAAAAAGAGCACAAGGGAAGCTTCCAGATATCTTCAGTAATTATTTATTAATTACACCTGACTCGTCTTCCCGAGTAAAACAAACTCGTTCCCTCAAATCGTTGATCAAACATGTCGTTGTTGACGCACTTCTTAAGGCATCTTTCAGACAGTTTGTGATTGATTAAACAGTTACTGTTTGGATACAGTCTCTTTTACTAACTTCCTTCGAATTTTACAATGCTACAAATCTAACAAAACAATTATAATTAATTAATTAACTGAATGAAATCTTTCTTTACTGTCTTCTGCTTTACCTTATGGCCTCAACAGATGTATATTGATAAGGTAATATTAAAATAGATTAAAATTTTAAAACCGAAAAGTTAAAACAATACCACTATTAGACCAAGCTGATCGAAAGTCTAAAACATGAACGCAATCAGAGGAAATCAATCAAGATTCTAAAACATTAATATAATTAATTAATTGTTTGTTTCTGAATTTCGCGCAAAACTACACGAGGGTTATCTGGGCTAGCTGTCCCTAATTTAGAAGTGTAAAACTAGAGGGAAGGCAGGTAGTCATTAGCACCCACCGCCAACTCTTGGGTTCCTCTTTTTTACCAATGAATAGTGAAATAGGCCGTTACATTATAACGCCCCTACGGCTGAAAAGGCGCAAGCATGTCTGGTGTGACAGAGATTTGAACCCGCTGACAATGAGTCATTGTCACTCGTGTAGCGCACAGAATAGCAAATTTGTAAGTGAAGTCTAAAGACTCTCTTGATTATGAAATAATGAATGTAAAACCGTTTGTGGTAATAAACTAATATTATCAAATGATTCTATTTCGGTCACAACTAACGTTTTTCCACCATGTTATTATAACATTTTCTTTCATTATGTCACTTTGATCTAAACCTCAATATTGACATACTAAATTTTGTAATTTGGGCTGAGTTTTGCCCGGTAGTTAATGGGCTTGGCTGTGGGATGAAAGGTCCGAGATTCCAGGTGCTGAAAAAAACATGGTTATGTTTGACCCTCGGGTATCTCTGGTCCTCTACCACTTAGTGGCGTGAAGTTCAAGATATAAATATCAGATGCTAACTATAATCTGAATTCTTACGACAAGGTTATTTGCACCAGTTGATAGGCGTTTCGTGCTTGTATGCTGTCACTTTAAACCTAATTTTAAAATAACGTAACATTTCGAATGCAACTGTCGACTGTTATATGACAACCAGTCAAACTATGAAACAGCTGTGACTTAACGTTACACGGGGAAACTCGAGTGCGCAGTGTTTTCATAAATAGCAATATAAACAAACAAACAAAACGTTATTCACGAACTAGAAAACATTAGGACAATGGTCTTGCCCGGCATGGCCAAGCGTGTTAAGACAATGGTCCTTCATTTTTCATTCTTTTTGTTTTATTGTCGTAAACCATAATCCACACGTTTTTAAGTCTGGTTTAACTGAACCTAAGAAACTCTTTAAAAAAATAAAGTTTAATATCTAACATTCCTTTACGAGCTACATAAAATAATCACAGCTAGACCTCGAAATCTGTTAGTAAACGTTGTTTAATATGGTAGGATTCTAGTTATAAGTTTAGGCATGGCACGCCAAGCTGTTATAAGACGCTTGACTCCTAATCAGCGGGTTCAAATCTCTGTCACACCAGACATGCTTGCGCCTTTTCAGCCGTAGGGGCGTTATAATGTAACGGCCTATTTCACTATTCATTGGTAAAAAAGTGATGAAATGTTGGAGAATAAACATGATATGTTTATAGCTTCAGCTGTCGGGAGTGGTCAGCTCTGAACGTGTCACACTTTGTACACAGAGTTTTTGTATTTTAAGGTGTGATAATGCTAAAAATATTCTGCGTTATAAAAGTGACAGTCATTCAAGTTCCTTGTGGCGATAAGTGCTGCTGGCTAGTCACATTTTATCTGATCAGTAGTTCAAAATTATAGATCATTATTATTGAGGTTATGAATCTCCGACCTGGCACTTTATTCCACGTGCGCTTCGACATCCAGGTTTAAGTTTTAAATTCCACTAAAGATTTCTTCAGTCACTTCCAGACGGCAGCATGTACAGACAAATGCCCAAGCAAATTATCTTCTGTTCTATATCCTTCAAACGTTTATAAACTTTTCGGTAGTCGGTTGAGACCAGAAATATCTATCACAACAATCTTGTGTCACTGGTATATCTAAATTGTTATACACCATCCGGTATAACGAATTATTTAAAATACCTTCTGATACCATACATTTTACTTTTCTTATGTGTAGACTCGAATCCCCGTCACTCCAAACATCCTCGCCCTTTCAGCCGTGGGGGCGTTATAATATTACGGTCAATCCCACTATTCGTTGGTAAAAGAGTAGCCCAAGAGTTGGCGGTAGGTGGTGATGACTAGCTGCCTTCCCTCTAGTCTTACACTGCTAAATTAGGAACGGCTAGCACAAATAGCCCTCGTGTAGCTTTGCGAGAAATTAAAAACAAACAAACAAACAAGCAATACTGTGTAGATTAAGAAACATTTTGTAGACATTTTCAAAGCACTTCATCTTAACAATTCTGTATAAAATATTCTGAAACATCTAAATAACTCAGGAAAACAACAACAAAAATCCACTAGAAACCAGGAAAATCCAAGGTTTGGTTTTTCCGAACTAAATCGATTGCAGGACTAATTAAGCAATGTTTAACGAAGCAGTTTCCTTTCTCGGCGTTTGTCGAATCAGCAGAATGTCTCTATCTGATTAAGCAACGGAACGACGGAAAAGAATCTTCATAATGCGAATTTTCCCTCTTTCATTAACAGAGCTCCTTTCTTTTTAACATTCATCAAAACTGTAGCACAGTCAAGTTGGTGACGTATGTCTAAATGTCGATTTTAATTTTTCTAATTTATTAATAATTTTCTTCTCTATGAAGCTTTATCAACTTTACAATTACTTTTATGTAAGACTCTTAGACAGAGCAAGACAACTTTGTTAATTACACACACACACAGTAAGAGGATCAGATACATTTGATTAAAATGGCATTGTTATAAAAGTCAAAAGGCACTTCTATAAACTGATATTTCTTAAGAAATGCAGTCACGTGTTAAGGCAAGCTGATTACGTCAGCGGGCTGCTGCAGTGCCGTTTCTTGGTTTGTTTGTTTTTTTCTAAAGTGAAGAACAAAGCTGCGCAATGGGCTATTTGTGCTCTGCCCACCATGGGTATCGAAACTTGGTTTCTAGCGTTGTAATTGCGCAGAAATACCTCTGTGCTACTGGGGGGAGGCGTCTTTTCTTGGATTAGTCGATTTTGTATCTTCGTTATGTTTTATTTAAAGATCACTGAATGTGTGATCATAGGAAAAAGATATAATTTAAGATTGTTTATTTGTTTAGAATTTCTCACAAAGCTACACGAGAGCTATTTGCGTTAGCCGTCCCTAATTTAGCAGTGTAAGACTAGAGGGAAGGCAGCTAGTCATCACCACCAACTGCCAACTCTTGGGCTACTCTTTTACCAACGAATAGTGGGATTGACCGTCACATTATAACGCCCCCACGGCTAAAAGGGCGAGCATGTTTGGTGTGACAGGGATTTGAACCCGTAACCTTCAGGTTACGAACCGAGTGTCTTGACATGCTTGGCCATGCCGGGCCTATAATTTAAGAAACCGTAATTAATTAAAAAGCTATATTAAATAAATCTGTCCTTGGTTGTTGTTTTTTACTCCCAAATCGAAGTGTTTCACTCCATTAAAGCACCTCATATTACACTTTACTGATTCTATTACACAGTTCAAAAGTCAG